>NC_086445.1:657201323-657558618 GCF_028390025.1 Pseudophryne corroboree | reverse complement strand
CTGAAAATTACCTGTAACCATCCCTGAATCTATCTGGTAATAAAATTCAGAGAATTTGTCACAAATGTTTGCAAACACATGTTTAAGCTGCTGGCCACTTCACGGCTTCTCTGATACAGCAGTCCTAACTACTTAATAGCAGTGCCCACATTGGGCCATGTAATTTGTCACCGGGGTGGCTTGGCAAGACAACTTTGCCGAGCGGCAACTTGGTCGGCGTCGAACACATTTGCAAGGTTTTACAAGTTTGATACTTTGGCCTCTGATGATCTGAAGTTCAGTCAATCAGTTTTGCTGGAGCCTCCGCGCTCTCCCTCCCGTTCTGGGAGCTTTGGTACATCCCCATGTTACTAATGTGACCCCAGCATCTTCCGGGACGTTAGAGAAAATAGGATTTTGGTACCTACCGGTAAATCCTTTTCTCGTAGTCCGTAGAGGATGCTGGGCTCCCGCCCAACGCTTCTGTTTCCTGCTAATAATTAGCACCAAGAGATTTGGTGCTAATTATTTTTAAGTAAAAGCGCTAACAGGTCTGGGCAGTAGTTTACTCGCTTCAGAACCGGGATAGGCGCTGGGTTGTGAACTGGCAGAACTCCTGTTTCTCTAACAGGCTTTGTTGTAAGTCTGTCTCCTATAGCTCCAGTGTGGTTGTGGGTGTCGGTACGTGTGTGTCGACATGTCTGAGGCTGAGTGCTCTTCCCAGGAGGAGCCTGGAGTGGGGACAGAAAAGACTGTAAGAGTGACCGTGTCGGCACCGCCGACGGATGATTGGGTAAATATGTTGAGTGTTTTGAATGCAAATGTTGCTCGGTTGACTAAGAGATTAGATAAATCTGACTCTAAGGACCAGACATGGAGGAAATCCATGAAGGATGCATTGTCACAAGCTCAGACCCCTTCGGGGTCACAGAAACGTGCATTTACCCAGATAGCAGATACGGATACCAACACGGACTCTGTTTCCAGTGTTGACTATAGTGATGCCTGATTGAATCCTAAACTGGCTAAGAGCATTCAGTACATGATTGTGGCGATAAAGAAGTGTTGCATATAACAGAGGACCCTGCTGTTCCTGATACTAGGGTCTGTATGTATAAAGGAAAGAAACCTGAGGTAACGTTTCCTCCCTCTCATGAACTGAACGCTCTTTTTGAAAAGGCTTGGAAAAATCCTGACAAGGAGATACAGGTTCCCAAAAGAATTCTAGTGGCATATCCGTTTCCTTCTGGGGACAGGGAAAAGTGGGAGTCAACCCCCATGGTAGACAAAGCTCTATCGCGTCTATCCAAAAAGGTGGCGCTTCCGTCTCCTGACACGGCAGCCCTAAAAGATCCTGCGGATCATAAGCAGGAAAATACACTAAAATCCATTTATGTCACTACAGGTTCGCTACTCAGGCCTGCCGTTTCTTCGGCATGGGTGAGTAGCGCTATTAAAAAGTGGGCAGATAACTTGTCATCTGAGATAGATACCCTAGACAGGGATAGCGTGCTTTTGACTCTGGGTCATATCAGGGACGCTGCAGCATATTTAAAACAAGCTGTAAGGGATATTGGCCTTTTGGGATCAAGGGCCAGTGCCAAGGCAGTCTCAGCTAGGAGAGCATTGTGGATTCATCAATGGAATGCTGATGCTGACTCTTAAGAAGGCGATGGAGTCTTTACCGTTTAACGGTAGTATCTCACTGATCTGGTATCTACGGCTACCTGGGTAAGTCGTCATTTTTACCTTATGTTCCTGCACAACAGAAGAAAACGCCCCACTATCAGATGCAGTCCTTTCGGCCCAATAAATACAAAAAAGGACGAGGGTCCTCCTTCCTTGCTGCGAGAGGAAAAGGAATGGGAAAAAGGTCACAGGCTGTGACAAGTTCCCTAGAGCAGAAGTCCTCTCCGGCTTCTACCAAATCCACCGCATGACGCTGGGGCTCCTCTGCGGGAGTCCGCACCGGTGGGGGGCACGTCTCCAACTCTTCAGTCAGGTCTGGGGGCACTCGGACCTGGATCCTTGGATATTAGAAATAGTAGCCCAAGGGTACAAATTGGAGTTTCAAGACGTGCCCCCTCACCGATTTTTCAAATCGGCCTTACCAGGTTCTTTTCTAGAAAGGGAGGTAGTATGCGCTGCAATACTGAAGCTGTGTCAAAATCAAGTCATTGTCACAGTACCCCCGTCACAACAGGGGGAGGGTTTTTATTCGAGTCTGTTTGTGGTCCCGAAGCCGGATGGCTCAGTCAGACCGATTCTGAACCTAAAATCTCTCAATTTCTTTCTAAAAAAATTCAAATTCAAGATGGAATCTCTCCGAGCAGTGAGGGGATTTTATGGTGTCGGTCGACATAAAGGATGCTTACTTGCACGTTCCCATATATCCTCCACATCAGGCATACCTGAGGTTTGCTGTTCAGGATTGTCATTACCAATTTCAGAGGTCGCCGTTTGGTCTGTCCACAGCATCAAGGATTTTCACCAAGGTTATGGCGGAAATGATGGTTTTCCTGCGCAAGCACGGAATTACAATTATCCCGCACTTGGACGATCTCCTCGTAAAGGCGAGATCCAAGGAGCAATTGCTGAAAAATGTTGCGCTTTCACTGACGATTCTGCAACAACATGGTTGGCTCCTAAACTTGCCAAAATCACAGTTGGTTCCGACGACACGGCTGTCGTTCCTGGGCATGATTCTGGATACAGAATTACAAAGAGTTTTTTTCTTCCAGTGGAAAAAGGTCTGGAAATACAGAACATGGTAAAACAGATTCTGAAACCGGCAAAAGTGTCAGTTCTTCAATGCACTCGGTTGCTGGGGAAGATGGTGGCGGTCTACGAGGCCATTCCGTATGGCAGGTTCCACGCCAGGGTGTTTCAGTGGGACATGTTGGACAAGTGGCAGAGCCGGCCTTAGGCATAGGCAAACTAGGCAAATGCCTAGGGCATTTGACATGCTTAGGGGCACAAGCAGCTTCTGCTGATTAAAATGATATGCAGCATGCCTATATTCTGTGTGTGACTGCAGCTGTATCTGCATACAAAATGCTACGTTTCAGTGCATTCCTGGAAATCACTGTAATGTAGCATTTCATATGCAGATACAGCCGCAGTCGCACACAGTATATAGGCATGCTGCATATCATTTTAATCAGCAGAAGCTGCTTGTGCGTCCTAGCCACATAGTAATGCAAATAAGATGCATTTTCATAAACAAAAGGTGCCCGACGTTAGTAGAGTTGCCAGCTGACTCATGCCAGGCATGTCCTGCAGAACTAGCGGCGGTGCTAGGGGGCACCAGCCAAAATCTTGCCTAGGGCATCATATTGGTTAGGGCCAGCTCTGACAAGTGGTCCGGATCTCACCTGGACATGCACCGGAAAATAATCCTATTTTCCAGGACCACGATCTCCCTTCTGTAGTGGCTGCACGGTTCTCACCTTCTTGAGGGACGCAGGTTCGGGATTCAGGATTGGATCCTGGTGACCACAGATGCAAGTCTCCGAGGCTGGGGAGCAGTCACACAGGGGAGACATTTTCAGGGAAAATGGTCAAGCCAGGAAGCTTGTCTGCACATAAACATTCTGGAATTAAGGGCCATTTACAACGGCATTCTGCAAGCGGAACATCTTCTTCGCAGTCTGCCTGTCT
The DNA here is from genome assembly GCF_028390025.1 of Pseudophryne corroboree. Taxonomy (NCBI): domain Eukaryota; kingdom Metazoa; phylum Chordata; class Amphibia; order Anura; family Myobatrachidae; genus Pseudophryne; species Pseudophryne corroboree. The sequence continues at coordinate 657,554,979 of NC_086445.1, read as the reverse complement.
TGATTCAGTCAGACAACACAACAGCAGTGGCGTACATAAACTGCCAGGGCAGAACAAAGAGCAGAGCGGCGATGGCCGAGGCCACGAAAGTTCTTCGCTGGGCAGAAAAACATGCATGCGCTCTGTCAGCAGTCTTCATTCCAGGAGTGGACAACTGGGAAGCAGACTTCCTCAGCAGACACGATCTCCATCCAGGAGAGTGGGGTCTTCATCAAGACGTCTTTGCAGAAGTGACAAGTCGTAGGGGAATTCCTCAAATAGACATGATGGCGTCCCGCCTCCAACAAGAAACTTCAGAGATATTTTTCCAGGTCAAGGGACCCTCAAGCAATAGCGGTGGACGTCCTAGTGACACCGTGGGTGTTTCCGTCGGTCTATGTATTCCCTCCACTTCCACTCATTCCAAAGGTGATAAAGATTATAAGAAGAACAAGGGTTCAGGCAATAGTCATTGTTCCGGACTGGCCAAAGAGGGCCTAGTATCCAGATCTTCAGGAGTTGCTCATAGAAGATCCCTGGCCTCTTCCTCTACGAGAGGACCTGTTACAACAAGGTCCGTGTGTGTATCAAGACTTACCGCGGCTGCGTTTGACGGCGTGGCGGTTGAACGCCAAATCCTAGCCAGAAAGGGTATTCCCAGTGAAGTCATTCCCCCACTTCTTCAGGCTAGAAAGGAAGTACCGGCGAAGCATTACCACCGTATTTGGAGAAAATATGTGTCTTGGTGTGAATCCAAGAAGGCTCCTACGGAAGAATTTCAGCTGGGGCGTTTGCTCCATTTTTTGCAAGCAGGTGTGGATGCGGGCCTAAAGTTAGGCTCTATTAAAGTACAAATTTCGGCCTTACCAATTTCCTTTCAGAAAGAATTGGCTTCCCTTCCTGAAGTTCAGACCTTCGTGAAAGGTGTGCTGCACATCCAACCTCCATTTGTGCCCCCAGTGGCACCATGGGATCTTAATGTGGTATTGCAGTTAAAATTCCTTACTTGGAAAGTAGTCATGTTGTTGGCCTTGACATCTGCAAGGCGGGTATCTGAGTTGGCGGCTTTGTCTCAAAAAAGCCCTTATTTAATCTTCCATGCTGATAGAGTGGAATTGAGAACTCGTCAGCAATTTCTGCCAAAAGTGGTTTCATCATTTCACGTAAACCAACCTATTGTGGTGCCAGTGGCTACTGACGCCTTGGCGGAATCGAAGTCTCTCGCTGTGGTTAGAGCTTTGAAAATCTGTGTCTCCAGAACGGCGCAGATTAGGAAAACAGAGGCTCTGTTTGTCCTGTGGGCTCCCAACAAGGTTGGGGCTCCTGCTTCTAAGCAGACTATTGCGCGTTGGATCTGTAATACGATTCAGCAGGCTCATTCTACGGCAGGATTTCCGTTACCGAAATCAGTGAAAGCCCATTCAACCAGAAAGGTGGGCTCATCCTGGGCGGCTGCCCGAGGGGTCTCAGCATTACAGTTTTTCCGAGCTGCTACTTGGGTACAAACACCTTTGCGAAGTTTTACAAGTTTGATACCCTGGCTGAGGAGGACCTCTTGTTTGGTCAATCGGTGCTGCAGAGTCATCCGTACTCTCCCGCCCGTTCTAGAGCTTTGGTATAAACCCCATGGTTCTTGAAGCATCCCCAGCATACTCTAGGACAGTGATGGCTAACCTTGACACTCCAGCTGTTGTTGAACTACACATCCCAGCATGCCCTGCATCAGTTTTAGAATGGCCAAATAGCAAAACTGTAGCAAGGCATGCTGGGATGTGTAGTTCAAAAACAGCTGGAGTGTCAAGGTTAGCCATCACTGCTCTAGGACGTATGAGAAAATAGGATTTTAATACCTACTGGTAAATCCTTTTCTCTTAGTCCGTAGAGGATGCTTGGCGCCCGTCCTAGTGCGGACTGTATCTGCAGTTTGGTTATGGTTACACTTGTGTTGAGTTAAGTACAGTCAGTCTGTGGCTGTTGTTGGTCATGCCGTTGCATGCGTTGTTGTTGAATGCCATGTTGTACGGCGTGTTGAGGTGTGAGCTGGTATGTATCTCACCTTAGTTTAAAAATTAAATAAATCCTTTTCCTCTAAATGTCTTCTCCCTGGGCACAGTTCCTATAACTGGAGTCTGAAGGAGGGGCATAGAGGGAGAAGCCAGTTCAAACCCCTTTTAAAGTCTTAAAGTGCCCATGTCTCCTGCGGATCCCGTCTATACCCCATGGTTCTTGAAGCATCCCCAGCATCCTCTACGGACTAAGAGAAAGGATTTACCGGTAGGTATTAAAATCCTATTTTTTTTCCCCTCTCTATAAAACCCCATTTTAATACAGCCTGCAGTGCCCGGTGGGGAAGCCAGCAGGGGGATAAGGCCTAACCTGTAGCCCCTCCCCCAGCCCCAGGGCACCATTTGGGTAAATGTTCCCGCCCTGGAGCTGCATATCTCTCCCTCACTCCCTGTCAGCCGCCATCACACGGAACTGCGCTGTTTCTGGGAATGCTGGGGAAAATCCTCCTCTGTAAAGCCACCTGCTCGTCAGCGTTGTGCATTTTACAGGACACTTAAGTATTCTACCTGTCAAGGGACAGTGTTAGTTAAGAAAGAGTGCATACATTCAGGGTTGTGTGGTAACATAGTACCATAGTATCTAAGGTTGAAAAAAAGACAATTTGTCCATCAAGTTCAACCTATTTGTGGTCTCCTATGCAGGATTATTTAGTATAAAATTTTGACTGATGCTGATTTCTGCCGTTTAGTTTTATCCCTCTTTTTTATAATAACTATAGTGCGTGACTATGCACCATATTCCCTGATATCCTTATCCATTAGGAATTTATCTAATCCATTCTTAAAGGTGTTAACTGAGTCCCCCACTACAACTCCCTCAGGCAGGGAATTTCAAACACGTATCGTCCTTACCGTAAAAAAGCCTTTACGCCATATTGTGCGGAATCTCCTCTCCTCTAACCTGAGCGAGTGTCCACGAGTTCTCTGTGTTGATCTAACCAAAAACAGGTCCTGCGCAAGATCTGTGTATTGTCCCCTTATATATTTGTAGATGTTGATCATGTCCCCTCTTAGGCCCTCATTCCGAGTTGATCGTTCGCTAGCTGCTTTTAGCAGCAGTGCAAACGCTAAGCCCCCGCCCTCTGGGAGTGTATCTTAGCTTAGCAGAAGTGCGAACAAAAGGATAGCAGAATAGTGCTGACATTTTTTCAAGCAGTTTCAGTGTAGCTGCAGTCCTACTCCTTCCTTGCGATCACTTCAGTCTGTTTAGTTACTGCTTTGACGTCACAAACACGCCCTGCGTTCGACCAGCCACTTCCCCGTTTCCTTAGGCACACCTGCGTTTTTACCTGACACGCCTGCGTTTTTTTTATCACACTCCCGGAAAACGCTCGGTTACCACCCAGAAACACCCACTTCCTGTCAATCACTCACCGATCAGCAGAGCGACTGAAAAGCATAGCTCGACCTTATGTAAAACTGCATTGGCTTTTGTGAAAGTACGTAGCGTGTGCGCACTGCGGCCCGTACGCATGCGCAGAAATGCTGATTTTTAGCCTGATCACTATGCTGCGAACAACGTCAGCTAGCGATCAACTCGGAATGACCCCCTTAGTCTCCTCTTTTCCAATGTAAACATTCCTAGCCTTGCAAGCCTTTCCTCGTATTCCAGTGTCTCGATGCCCTTAATTAGTTTGGTCGCCCGCCTCTTAACCTATTCTAGCTCCAGGGTATCCTTTTTGTAGTATGGTGCCCAGAATTGTACACAGTATTCAAGGTGTGGCCTCACTAGTGATTTATATAACGGGAGTATAACACTCTCACACCTAGCATCAATTCCCCGTTTTATGCATGCTAATATCTTATTAGCCTCTTTGCTGCAATCTTACTTTGGGTACTACTGCTTAGTTTGCTATCTATGAGGACTCAAAGTCCTTTTCCAGTACAGAATCCCCTAATTTTACCCCATTTAGTATGTAGGTGTTATTTTTGTTATTGTTACCACAGTGCATTACCTTACACTTGTCTGTATTGAAGCGCATTCTCCATTTCGTTGCCCATGCTTCTAATTTAACTAAGTCGTTCTGAAGCGACTCCGCATCCCCCTCCGTATTTATAACTTTACACAATTTGATATCATCTGCAAAAATTGACACCATGCTCTCTAGACCTTCTGTTAGGTCGTTAATGAAAATATTGAACAATAGCGGTCCTAATACTGAGCCTTGTGGCACAACACTTAACACTTCAGTCCAATTTGAAAAAGATCCATTAACCACAACGCGCTGCTCCCTATTATCTAACCAATTTTTCTCTAACGTCCTAAGTGGATGCTGGGGACTCCGTAAGGACCATGGGGAATAGCGGCTCCGCAGGAGACTGGGCACAAAAGTAAAGCTTTAGAACTACCTGGTGTGCACTGGCTCCTCCCCCTATGACCCTCCTCCAAGCCTCAGTTAGATTTTTGTGCCCGAACGAGAAAGGTGCACACTAGGTGGCTCTCCTGAGCTGCTTAGTGAAAAGTTTAGTTTTAGGTTTTTTATTTTCAGTGAGACCTGCTGGCAACAGGCTCACTGCATCGAGGGACTAAGGGGAGAAGAAGCGAACTCACCTGCGTGCAGAGTGGATTGGGCTTCTTAGGCTACTGGACATTAGCTCCAGAGGGACGATCACAGGCCCAGCCATGGATGGGTCCCAGAGCCGCGCCCCTTACAGAGCCAGAAGACAGAAGAGGTCCGGAAAATCGGCGGCAGAAGACGTCCTGTCTTCAACAAGGTAGCGCACAGCACTGCAGCTGTGCGCCATTGCTCTCAGCACACTTCACACTCCGGTCACTGAGGGTGCAGGGCGCTGGGGGGGGGCGCCCTGAGACGCAATAAAAACACCTTGGATGGCAAAAAATACATCACATATAGCTCCTGGGCTATATGGATGAATTTAACCCCTGCCAGAATACATAGAAAAACGGGAGATAAGGCCGCCGATAAGGGGGCGGAGCCTATCTCCTCAGCACACTGGCGCCATTTTCCCTCACAGCTCCGTTGGAGGGAAGCTCCCTGGCTCTCCCCTGCAGTCACTACACTACAGAAAGGGTTAAAAAAGAGAGGGGGGGCACTAATTACGCGCAGTATTAAAGATACAGCAGCTATAAGGGGAAAAACACTTATATAAGGTTATCCCTGTATATATATGGCGCTCTGGTGTGTGCTGGCAAACTCTCCCTCTGTCTCCCCAAAGGGCTAGTGGGGTCCTGTCCTCTATCAGAGCATTCCCTGTGTGTGTGCTGTATGTCGGTACGTTTGTGTCGACATGTATGAGGAGAAAAATGATGTGGAGACGGAGCAGATTGCCTGTAATAGTGATGTCACCCCCTAGGGGGTCGACACCTGAGTGGATGAACTGTTGGAAGGAATTACGTAACAGTGTCAGCTCTGTATAAAAGACAGTGGTTGACATGAGACAGCCGGCTACTCAGCTTGTGCCTGTCCAGACGTCTCATAGGCCGTCAGGGGCTCTAAAGCGCCCGTTACCTCAGATGGCAGATATAGACGCCGACACGGATACTGACTCCAGTGTCGACGGTGAAGAGACAAATGTGACTTCCAGTAGGGCCACACGTTACATATTGAGGCAATGAAAAATGTTTTACACATTTCTGATAATACGAGTACCACCAAAAAGGGGTATTATGTTCGGTGAGGAAAAACTACCTATAGTTTTCCTGAATCTGAGAAATTAAATGAGGTGTGTGATGATGCGTGGTTTTCCCCCGATAACAACTGATAATTTCTAAAATGTTATTGGCATTATATCCTTTCCCGCCAGAAGTTAGGGTGCGTTGGGAAACACCCCCTAGGGTGGATAAAGCGCTCACACGCTTGTAAGAACAAGGGCTCTACCCTCTCCTGAGATGGCCGCCCTTAAGGATCCTGCTGATAGAAAGCAGGAGGGCATCCTAAAAGGTATTTACACACATACTGGTGTTATACTGCGACCAGCAATCGCCTCAGCCTGGATGTGCAGTGCTGGGTTGGCGTGGTCGGATTCCCTGACTGAAAATATTGATACCCTAGATAGGGACAGTATATTATTGCCTATAGAGCATTTAAAAGATGCATTTCTATATATGCGTGATGCACAGCGGAATATTTGCCGACTGGCATCAAGTCTAAGTGCGTTGTCCATTTCTACCAGTAGAGGGTTATGGACACGACAGTGGTCAGGTGATGCGGATTCCAAACGGCATTTGGAAGTATTGCCTTATTAAGGGGAGGAGTTATTTGGGGTCGGACTTTCAGACCTGGTGGCCACGGCAACAGCTGGGAAATCCACGTTTGTACCCCAGGTCGCCTCTCAACATGAGAAGACGCCGTATTATCAGGCGCAGTCTTTTCGTGGGCAAGCGGGCAAAAGGTTCCTCATTTCTGCCCCATGACAGAGGGAGAGGAAAAAGGCTGCAGAAATCAGCCAGTTCCCAGGAACAGAAACCCTCTCCCGCCTCTGCCAAGCCCTCAGTATGACGCTGGGGCTTTACAAGCAGAATCAGGCACGGTGGGGGCCCGTCTCAATGAATTTCAGCGCGCAGTGGGCTCACTCGCAAGTAGACCCCTGGATCCTTCAGGTGATATCTCAGGGGTACAAATTGGAATTCGAGACTTCTCCCCCTCGCCGTTTCCTAAAGTCGGCTTTACCGATGTCTCCTTCTGACAGGGAGAACATTTTTGGAAGCCATTCACAAGCTGTATTCCCAGCAGGTGATAATCAAGGTACCCCTCCTGCAACAGGGAACGGGGTATTATTCCACACTGTTGTGGTACCGAAGCCGGACGGCTCGGTGAGACCGATTCTAAATCTAAAATCTTTCAACACTTACATACAGAGGTTCAAATTCAAGATTGAGTCACTCAGAGCAGTGATTGCGAACCTGGAAGAAGAGGACTACATGATGTCTCGGGACATCAAGGATGCTTACCTTCATGTCCCAATTTACCCTTCTCACCAAGGGTACCTCAGGTTTATGGTACAGAACTGTCACTATCAGTTTCAGACGCTGCCGTATGGATGGTCCACGGCACCCCGGGTCTTTGCCAAGGTAATGGCCGAAATGATGATACTCCTTCGAAGGAAGGGAATTTTAGTTATCCCTTACTTGGACGATTCCCTGATAAGGGTAAGATCCAGGGAACAGTTGGAGGTCGGTGTAGCACTATCTCAGGTAGTGTTGCGGCAGCACGATTGGATTCTCAATATTCCAAAATCGCAGCTGATTCCGACGACTCGTCTTCTGTTCTTAGGGATGATCCTGGACACAGTTCAGAAAAAGGTGTTTCTCCCGGAGGAGAAAGTCAGGGAGTTATCCGAGCTAGTCGGGAACCTCCTATAACCGAGCCAAGTCTCAGTACATCAATGAGATGGTTCTGGGAAAAATGGTGGCTTCCTATGAAGCAATCCCATGCGGCAGATTCCACGCAAGAACTTTCCAGTGGGACCTGCTGGACAAATGGTCTGGGTCGCATCTTCAGATGCATCAGCGGATAACCCTGTCACCAAGCACAAGGGTGTCTCTCCTGTGGTGGTTGCAGAGTGCTCATCTTCTAGAGGGCCGCACATTCAGGACTGGGTCCTGGTGACCACGGATGCCAGCCTGCGAGGCTGGGGAGCAGTCACACAGGGAAGGAATTTCCAGAGCTTATGGTCAAGCCTGGAGACATCACTTCACATAAATATCCTGAAGCTAAGGGCCATTTACAATGCTCTAAGCTCAGCAAGACCTCTGCTTCAAGGTCACCCGGAGTTGATCCATTCGGACAACATCACGGCAGTCACCCACGTAAACAGACAGGGTGACACAAGAAGCAGAAGGGCAATGGCAGAAGCTGCAAGGATTCTTCGCTGGGCGGAAAATCATGTGATAGCACTGTCAGCAGTATTCATTCCGGGAGTGGACAACTGGGAAGCAGACTTCCTCAGCAGACACGACCTCCACCCGGGAGAGTGGGGACTTCACCCAGAAGTCTTCCACATGTTTATAAAACTCGACAAGTATTGCGCCAGGTCAAGGGACCCTCAGGCAATAGCTGTAGACGCTCTGGTAACACAGGGGGTGTACCAGTCAGTGTATGTGTTCCCTCCTCTGCCTCTCATAACCAAGGTACTGAGAATTATAAGATGGAGAGGAGTAAGCACTATATTTGTGGCTCCGGATTGGCCAAGAAGGACTTGGTAACCGGAACTTCAAGAGATGCTCACGGAGGATCCGTGGCCTCTACCTCTAAGAAGGGACCTGCTCCAGCAAGGACCCTGTCTGTTCCAAGACTTACCGCGGCTGCGTTTAACGGCAGTGCGGTTGAACGCCGGATCCTGAAGGAAAAAGGCATTCCGGATGAAGTCATCCCTATCCTGATCAAAGCCAGGAAAGATATAACCGCAAAACATTATCACCGCATTTGGCGAAAATATGTTGCGTGGTGCGAGGCCAGTAAGGCCCCGACGGAGGAATTTTCAACTAGGTCGATTCCTACATTTCCTGCAAACAGGAGTGTCTATGGGCCTGAAATGGGGGTCCATTAAGGTTCAATTTTCGGCCCTGTCAATTTTCTTCCAAAAAGAACTAGCTTCAGTCCCTGAAGTTCAGACGTTTGTGAAAGGGGTACTGTATATACAGCCTCCTTTTGTGCCTCCAGTGGCACCTTGGGGTCTAAATGTAGTTTTTGGGTTCCAAAAGTCACATTGGTTTGAACCACTTAAATATGTGGAGTTAAAATATCTCACATGGAAAGTGGTCATGCTGTTGGCCCTGGCCTGGGCCAGGTGCGTGTCAGAATTGGCGGCTTTATCCTGTAAAAACCCTCATCTGATTTTCCATTCGGACAGGGCGGAATTGAGGACTTGTCCTCAGTTTCTCCCTAAGGTGGTTTTCAGCGTTTCACCTGAATCAACCTATTGTGGTGCCTGCGGCTACTAGGGACTTGGAGGACTCCAAGTTGCTAGACGTTGTCAGAACCCTGGAAATATAGGTTTCCAGGACGGCTGGAGTCAGAAAATCTGACTTGTTGTTTATTCTGTATGCACCCAACAAGCTGGGTGCTCCTGCTTCTAAGCAGACTATTGCTCGTTGGATTTGTAGTACAATTCAGCTTGCACATTCTGTGGCAGGCCTGCCACAGCCAAAATCTGTAAAAGCCCATTCCACAAGGAAGGTGGGCTCATCTTGGGCGGCTGCCCGAGGGGTCTCGGCTTTACAACTTTGCCGAGCAGCTACTTGGTCAGGAGCAAATACGTTTGTAAAATTCTACAAATTTGATACCCTGGCTGAGGAGGACCTGGAGTTCTCTCATTTGGCGCTGCAGAGTCATCCGCACTCTCCCGCCCGTTTGGGAGCTTTGGTATAATCCCCATGGTCCTTACGGAGTCCCCAGCATCCACTTAGGACGTTAGAGAAAATAAGAATTTACTTACCGATAATTCTATTTCTCGTAGTCCGTAGTGGATGCTGGGCGCCCATCCCAAGTGCGGATTGTCTGCAATACTGGTACATAGTTATTGTTACCAAAAAATCGGGTTATTGCTGTAGTGAGCCATCTTTTCTAGAGGCTCCTCTGTTATCATGCTGTTAACTGGGTTTAGATCACAAGTTATATGGTGTGATTGGTGTGGCTGGTATGAGTCTTACCCGGGATTCAAAATCCTTCCTTATTGTGTACGCTCGTCCGGGCACAGTATCCTAACTGAGGCTTGGAGGAGGGTCATAGGGGGAGGAGCCAGTGCACACCAGGTAGTTCTAAAGCTTTACTTTTGTGCCCAGTCTCCTGCGGAGCCGCTATTCCCCATGGTCCTTACGGAGTCCCCAGCATCCACTACGGACTACGAGAAATAGAATTATTGGTAAGTAAATTCTTATTTTGATCCAAGTGCATGTTGTGCTTCCTAGCCCTATTTCTTGTAACTTGTAGATACGTCTCATGTGTGGTACCGTGTCGAAAGCTTTCGCAAAGTCTAAAAAGATTACATCCACCTCTTGACCCTGATCTAATTTTGCACTTACTGTTTCATAAAAGCCAAGTAAGTTGGTTTGACAGGATCTGTCCTTCACAAATCCATGTTGATTCCTTTTAATGACCTTATTGAATTCAAGGAACTTCTGAATACTATATACCTTCCAATACTTTCCCCACTACAGATGTAAGACTAACTGGTCTATAATTACCTGGTTCAGCTTTACTTCCCTTTTTGAATATAGGCACTACTTCCGCTATACGCCAGTCTTTGGGAACCATACCTGATATTACTGAATCCTTAAAGATCAAAAATAGTGGTTTTGCAAGTTCAGAGTGAAGCTCCATTAGAACCCTTGGGCGAATTCCATCGGGACCCGGTGACTTATTAATCTTTAAATGTTTTAATCGGTCACAGACTACCTCCTCGCTTAAGTAAGTACCTATCAGTGGGATGTTCTCATTATTGAGATTGTGTTAGTCCCTGAATTGGGTCCTCTCTAGTAAATACTGTTGAAAAAACTCATTTAGTGGGTCCGCTATGTCATAATTTTTTGCTTAAGACTCCCAACTTGTCTTTTAAAGGGCCTATACTCTCCTTCTTTAATCTCTTGCTATTAATGTATTGAAATAATTTTTGGGGGATTCGCTTTGCTTTCCTTTGCTACTCATTTTTCAGTTTCTACTTAAGCCGCTCTTGTTTGCTTTTTGCATATTTTGTTACAGTCCTTATAGTGCTGAAATGACTCCGCTTCCCTGTCAGATTTGTATTTTTTAAATGCTTGGCTTTTCTTGCCCATAAGTTCCTTTATCTTTTTGTTAAGCCTCATCGGTTTATGATTTTTATTCCTTTTTTTTGCTGCTCGTTGGAATAAATTTGAGAGTATTTTTAGCTAGCAGGAATTTTAGTACATCCTATTTCTCCGTAGTATTTTTTCCTAGAAACAAACCTTCCCATTCAATATCCCTGAAAAATACCCTCATCCTTTCAAAATTCGCTTTGCTAAAGTTTAGAGACCTAGTCGAGCCAGTATAGGACTGTTTATGAAAACTGATATTGAAAGTGACCATATTGTGGTCGCTTTTTCCCATGGGTTCCCCTACTATAATACCTGATACAAAATCCCCATTGTTTATTAATACCAGGTCTAAGATTGCATTTTACCTGGTAGGTTCCCCAATTAGTTAAACTAAGTAGTTTTCATTTAGTGGGGTATATTTACTAAGGTCCCGATTTTGACCGAGATGCCGTTTTTTCTTCAAAGTGTCATCTCGGTAATTTACTAAGCAAAAATCTCGGCAGTGATGAGGGCATTCGTAATATTTTGGAAGTCCTAGGAAAAAAATCACGAATCAATACACCATCGGTCAAATACGCCTGCAATTTGCTAGAAATCGGTCATTTACTAAAAAGTGCAAAACACAAACACTGCCGACAATAGCCAAACACTGCCGTGCTAAAATACAAATCGTGAAAAAGTGCTAAAAAAAAACAGACCTGCTTTTTTATCCCGTGTTTGTATAGGCATGCACGGATCCATGAGATCCGTGCATGTTTATCAGTGGGAAGGGGTGGGAAATGTTATAATTTAAAAAAAAAAAATTGTGTGGGGTCCCCCCTCCTTAACCAAACCAGCCTCGGGCTCTTTGAGCCGGCCCTGGTTGCAAAAATATGGGGAAAAAATTGACAGGGGTTCCCCCATATTTAAGCAACCAGCACCGGGCTCTGCGCCTGGTCCTGGTTCCAAAAATACGGGGGACAAAAAGCGTAGGGGTCCCCCGTATTTTTGAAACCAGCACCGGGCTCCACTAGCTGGACAGATAATGCCACAGCCGGGGGTCACTTTTATACAGTGCCTTGCGGCCGTGGCATCAAATATCCAACTAGTCACCCCTGGCCGGGGTACCCTGGGGGAGTGGGGACCCCTTCAATCAAGGGGTCCCCCCCCCCAGCCACCCAAGGGCCAGGGGTGAAGCCCGAGGCTGTCCCCCCCATCCAATGGGCTGCGGATGGGGGGCTGATAGCCTTTGTTCAAAGTAATGAATATTGTTTTTAGTAGCAGTACTACAAGTCCCAGCAAGCCTCCCCCGCAAGCTGGTACTTGGAGAACCACAAGTACCAGCATGCGGCGGAAAACCAGGCCCGCTGGTACCTGTAGTAGTACTACTACTAAAAAAATACCCCAATAAAGACAATACACACACACCTTGAAAGTATAACTTTAATACATACATACACACCACCATATACACATACTTACCTTATGTTCACACGAGGGTCGGTCCTCTTCTCCAGTAGAATCCATGGTGTACCTGTTGAAAAAATCCTACTCACCAAATCCAGTGTAGAGGGCTCCTCGGATAATCCTTTTGTAATCCACGTACTTGTAAAAATAAAAAAACGGGACACCCGACCACGAACTGAAAGAGGACCCATGTTTTCACCAATTGATAAAGCTGAATATTTATCTTACTTAAAACCCTTTAAGAGGTCAAAGAACACAGTACGCTATTTACGTATGGTATACCGTAAGGGTACGCACGTTGCGTAACAATCGCTTAGCCGTAGTCGAGACGCTCGAGCGTCACGTTCGCTTACGGCCAAGAGATCACAGGCAGGCACGCTATTGGCTGCCGACTAACGTAATGATACGCTATTAGCGTAGTGGACGCTCGGGACCACGAGGAGATCACCAGCGGCGCAGACGCTCACAATGTTAAACCTTTATAACTATACCATAAACAATGTACTTATACTGTAAATCCTTGCGTAGTGATAAGATGAGAATGCAACACTGTGTAAGCGGGTTTACACTAAAGCTGTTTGAGCGATAGAGACGCTCCTATTACCTAGTGCAATATAATGAACACACACAATACCGGTCTAAGGGTCTAAGGCCTTTTAAGGAAATGAATGAACGTTCAAAAGAATAATACAATACAAGTCATACACTACCAATATAACATAGACTACCTAACCAGATAACTACACATAAAATACAATAGCAGTACAATAACTATATAAGAGAAACGAGAGAGAAAGAGAAGAGAGAGAGAGAGACATATGGCTCACAATAACAAGAAAGACAATATGATTGCGGAGAAAACTTACGCACAAGGGAAACAATCGCATGCGCCTCTGGATATCCAGCTCCCGATTATCAGCAATGAGAACCGTTGAAGAGAATAAAGTGATCTCTCAATCCGGATATAGAGAGGTCACTACCAAAGAATAGTTACCGCAATCACCGCCAAGTCACATGGAGAAGGAGCACTTAACGCACACTTCTGATGAAGGACCAAACAGGTCAGAAACGCGTTAAGTGTTCCTTCTCCATGTGACTTGGCAGTGATTGCGGTAACTATTCTTTGGTAGTGACCTCTCTATATCCGGATTGAGAGATCACTTTATCAGCCTGTTTTTTCCATCTGGGACTGAACCTGAGGGTGGTTGCTGTTTGTCTACCGGATTACATGGATATGTTTTTATGCTGAATAAACTACGTTTGTTTGTAAGTGCTTTGATGTCATTAAATCCTGCATATTTTTAAAAAGGATCATTGCACTATATCTTCTTTCCATTGTTTGTGCCTAAACCTCAAAACACGGTCATGTGGAGGTAGTCACATTTCCCTAGATTTTCAACATTGTTTGGAATACTATCCTTGGCTAATGACGACCCTGTGACTGCTAAGCTGTGTGCCTAACGGGAAGTTATGAGATATGCTGTTTGAATTACATCCGTCTGTAAGTGCATTCGATTGACTAGAATCGCTCATTAAAAGGGTTTTATTGCACTATCTTCTCTTTTATGTGTCCACCCTAACACACACACTGTGTGGAGGAGGTTACATTGTCTTTTAGGTTCCAATCGAGACATCCCCATGGTACTAATGTGGACCCCAGTATCCTCTAGTACTGAAGAGAAAATAGGATTTTAATTACCTTAAATCCTTTTCTTGTAGTCCGTAGAGGATACTGGGCTCCCGCCCAGTGCTTCGTTTCTCGCTGCACTGTTAATTAGTTAAGTATTGTTGGTTCAGCACTTGCTGTTCCTGGTTTAAAGTTAGTTAGCTTGGCTTTCCTCTAGTTTGTGTGTGCTGGTTCGGAATCTCACCACTATCCTTTTTTTGTTATCCTTCTCTCAAAGTATGTCTGTCTCCTCGGGCACAGTTTCCGAGTCTGGTAGGAGGGGCATAGAGGGAGGAGCCAGCTCACACTATCAAGTTCTTAAAGTGCCCATGGCTCCTAGTGGACCCGTCTATACACCATGGTACTAATGTGGACCCCAGTATCCTCTACGGACTACGAGTAACTGATTTCTCCGGCAGGGTCCACAGGTTATCCACAGGATAACAATGGGATATGATGGAGCGACAGCGGATTGGCACCAAATGATCAAAAGCTTTCAGGCCTCCCAGGATGCAACGGGCCCTTCCATATATTCCCGGCCACCGGCTCAGGCAAATCAGTTTTTTGTTTTGGTGCGGCAGGAGCCGGACCATGGTCAGAGGGCTGCTGTTCGTTTTAGCAGTCCAAAGCTTTCTTAGGTTATTTTTTAGTCTTACTAGTTTTTTGAGTGATCTTTTCTAAACAGCGTCTAATACGCTTAGACTGAGTCGCTCCAACAACTCTCCGCTGGGCCGCAACAGCGCTTACCCACGAGTACAGTGCTGTTTCGGCGGGCGTCCGTGTCTGATATACTAGCAGGTCCAGCAGACGTTACCAGGCTGTGGCCGGATCACGGAGTGAAGGTAAGGCATAGATTCCGCTTAGTAGATGGAATACCGACACAGCCGCACTGTATTGGGAGGAGACTACCAAACAGTAGCTGACGCGGCTGCCACCGCAAGTGCACCAGCGCTAGGCCTTAGGGATCTTAGGCACCAGGAATAGTATGAGGCCGCGATCCCTAGGGTTGGTGTCAGCAGGATGAGTTAGACGCTCTCCTTGTCGCCCCGCCTGGGGGCGTTATTGGGCACACACAACCAAAGGCTGTTCTTGTCTCCGGAGAAGGTCCTGAAACTTTAGGACAGGATAAGATGCTTCCTCTCTCGCCCACGAGTGTCGATATACTCGGCGATGCAAGTACTAGGCCTCATCTTGTCGGCTTTCAACATGGTAGAGTACGCTCAATTTCATTCTCGCCCTCTGCAGACGTTAATACTTTCCATGTGGGACGGCCTGCCTCACCGGATCAGGACTCGCATGATCTCCTTGACTCCGGAGGTTCACCTGTCGCTGACCTGGTGGCTACTGGACCAACAATTGAGCAGGGATCGTCCCTTCTGGATCTCCAACTAGATGCCAGTTTGCGGGGTTGGGGCGCGGTGTTGGAGCAACACTCTATTCAGGGTCGGTGGACCAGGGAGGAATCTCTCCTCCCGATAAATTTTCACTGCGTTCAATGCTTTGAAACTTTCCCTGCCTCTGGTACAGAACAGGCCTGTTCAAATACAGTCGGACAACGCCACCACAGGGGTGCACGTAGATCATCAAGGCTTCACTCGAAGCCGCATGGCAATGTTGGAAGTGTCAAAGATTCTTCTATGGGCGGAACGCCATCTGCCAGCAATATTGGCAGTGTTCATTCCAGGGGTCCTCAACTGGGAAGCGGACTTCCTAAGTTGTCAGGATGTACACGCTGGAGAGTGGAGTCGTCATCCGAAAGTATTTCAACTCCTAGTGGACAAGTGGAGCCTACCAGATGTAGACTTGATGGCGTCTCGACACAATCAGAAGGTCCCGGTCTTCGGAGCAAGGACAAGGGATCCTCAAGCAGCGTTTGTGGATGCACTGGCAATTCCATAGAACGTTCGGCTGCCGTACGTGTTCCCTCCGGTGTCGCTTCTGCCCAGGGTAATAAGTAAGTTCAAGCAAGAAGGAGGAATACGACTTCTAATCGCTCCAGCGTGGCCCAGATGGCATTGGTTCTCAGACCTACACGGCCTCTCGATAGAGTGTCCTCTTCTACTTCCGCAACACCCAGACCTTCTCGTTCAGGGCCCTTGTGTCTACCAGGATCTGGCCTGGCTAGCTTTGATGGCGTGGCTCTTGATGTAGCTTCAGTCCTGAGGGCCAAAGGTTTTTCTGAGGTGGTCATTCAAACGATGTTGAAAGCCCAAACCGGCTTCGGCTCGGATTTATTATAGAGTCTGGAATTCTTACTTAACCTGGTGTGCGGCTAAAATTATGACGCATACAAATTCAGTACTGCCAAATTTTTGGCGTTTCTGCAACAGGGCCTGGACAGGGCCAGGGTCATAATTCAGCCTTGTCGATATGGTTTTAGAGAAAAATTTCATTTGTGCCTGACGTTCATACTTTCACTCAGGGTGTTTTAAGGATTCAACCTCCCCATATCCCTCCTGTGGCTCCTTGGGATTTTTCTGTTGTTCTGGCTGCCCTACAAGAGTCTCCGTTTGAACCTCTTGAGTCTGTGCACCTTAAATAGCTTACGCTTAAGGTGCTATTTTTGCTGGCTATTGCCTCTGCTAGAAAGGTTTCAGACTTGGGTGCCTTATCCTGTCGGTCACCCTTTCTGATTTTTCACCGTGACCGTACGGTTCTTAGAACTCGCCCTGGTTTTCTACCTAAGGTGGTGTCGTCTTTTCACCTTAACCCGGAGATTGCGGTTCCGGCTTTTATCTCTCCTGGTTTGTCCTCCATGGAACGGTCTTTGGATGTGGTACGGGCTCTCTCTATATATGTGAAGAGAACCGCCTCTTAGGAGATCTGATTCTCTCTTTGTCCTTTTTGGTTTTCACAAATGTTGTTGGCCTCTGAATAAGCAGACCTTGGCCAGATGGATTAAAATGGTGATTGCACAAGCTTATATGCAGGCTGGCCTTCCAGCTCCTGCTACGGGATCAGTATGAAATCCTGCTGGACGGGATCTCGGCTGTCGAAATACCGACACCGGAATCCCAACCAGCACCATCCTGACAGGGGTGGCGAGCGGAACGCAGCCCCTTGCGGCCTCGCTACGCTCGGCACACTATTTTATTCTCCCTCTATGGGGGCCGATGACACCCATGGAGGGAGAATATGTCGGGATTGTGCCGGTCAGGATTCCGGTGTCGGTGTTTCGACTGCCAGGTTTCCGTCCGGCGGGATCTTGACCGCATCCCTCTGCTACTATCAAGGCCCATTCTAGTCGGTCTGTTGGTCCTTCTTGGGCGGCCCGCCGTGGCCCTAGAACAATTGTGCAAGGTGGCTACGTGGTCCTCAGTGAACACATTCATCAGGTTCTATGCCTTTGATACTTCCGCCTCCCAGGATGCTTCCTTTGGACGCCGGGTTCTTGTGCCCGCTACTGTGCGTCCCTTACCATAAGGAACTGCTTTAGGACATCCCGAGGTTATTCCCTGTGATATACCAGTGTAACCCGCTGCAGAAAAGGAGATTTATGGTAATACCATTGTTAAATCTCTTTCTGCGAGGTACACTGGATTCCACAGGGCGCCCACACTGACGCACTTAGCTACTTTGGGTTTGTCTGGCATTAGCCGCTAGTACCTTCTCCTGTCGTGAGAATGTGGTTCGCTGTGGGTACTAACTATTATCGTCTCTTTTACCTGCTACTGCATTGGACTGGTTAACAAAACTGAGCTCCAGTGCCTGGAGGCGGGGATATAGATGAGGCGGTGCAGTGCATCCTGGGAACAGTCAAAGCTTTAGTCTGTTGGGGCCTCGAATCAAGATCCTACTCCACACTCCGATGTTATTCCCTGTGGAATCCAGTGTACCTCGCAGAAAGAGATTTAACAAAGGTAAGTCTTACCATAAATCTCCTTTTTCCTATCTTTTTCATCCTTGAGAGAGGATGTAGTAGGTATAGTTAATGTAGAGCTTTTATCTAGCTGAGCTCTATAGGCGTCTACAGAGGGGGAACATCCCACTTCGTACAGTCTCCCTCTGAGAGAGTATATATAGAAGACAGCTTTTCTGGTAACTGAAACTTCTGGTTAGGAGTACTTCACGCATGAGCTCAGTGAGCTGATCTGACTGTTGGAACTTTGCCTCTACGACTGTCTTTTCTGTTGGCGACAGCCTCCCTGCAGCGTAGGACTGGGGGGGAGAGGGAGACGTGTCCGCCCTGTGGGGTCTTGAGCCACTACTCCCGCTGACTGGATGGTGGCTCCAGAGGGGTCTGATCGCGCCCCACCGCAGTGGAATGCTCGCCCCGGCAGCAGGCCGCCACCCACTCAGAAGTTGAAGTGTGGCAAGTCAGTCACTGTTCCCCCTTGCAAGCGAGGGGACAGTGTGAAGAGGGCGGCTAGGGGTCAGGAGCGCGGTTGTTCCCGCGCTCCTGGAAGGCTCAGCGGTACCTTGGTGTGGCTCTCGAGAGGTAGCGCCCTGGGCTAGCTCCGGACCCTACACTGGTTTTCTTCAGCGTGTCTGGGTCTGCGGACCCAGGTCAGCATATTCCTCCGGCCAGTATAATAATCTTGTGAGCGGGAAGACAGCGCCATTGAAGGGGGTGGAGCTTCTCCTCAGAGCGGACCCTGCAGCGTTCAGCGACATTTTTCCTGCCTGCAGCCACGGTTCACTGGATCCAGGTCCCTCCAGAGCTTTCTCCAGCAGTCTGTACGATACCAGGGGGCTGTAGAAAGGGGGGGAGGCTGCTTAAAGGCTGTGTCACCTATTAAGGGACACATTCTGCGCTGGGAAGGGACTCACTTTACCTGAAAAGCGCTGTGTGTGGGTTGGCTTCAATCTCTGTGTCTCTCTGCCATTCTTGGAGGGAAAACTCTGTCCTCAAAATACCCTGTGTGTTTGTGGGGTGTTTGTGTGTGTGTGTGTGTGTGTGTGTGTGTGTGTGTGTGTGCGCAACATATCTAGGGACACTGTTTCATATGCTACGGAGGATTTGTCTTCCCAGGAAGACTTCATTCCATGTAATCAGGATTGCACTGTTTTAGTCCAGATACTAGCTAGAGAGCCAGAATGGTTAGTCTCTCTGAGGGGGACTATTTCTCAGATTTCTGATAGGGTGGCTAGGACTGAGCATGCCACTCAGGTCTTCCAGTCCTCTATGGTCTGATCCTGCCTCCTCGGGGTCCCCTGCGGTACTTTCTAATAAGCATGTGCTTGCAGTTATGCAGGATGACTCGGACACCGACTCTGACACTGCAGACGGTTATGGGGACGTGTTGCGGGGGATGGCATCGCTTGCCAGGGGGGTGCAGTTGATGATTGAGGCTGTTAGGGATGTTTTACACATTTCAGACACAGCTCTGGAACAGGTGGAGGAGGCCTTCTTCACAGATAATAAGAAGCCCCCCCCTTCACTTTACCGGCATTCAACTAATTGAATGCTATCTTTGAAAAGTCATGCGAAACTCCAGAAAATAAATTCCAGATTCCCAAGAGAGTCTTGGTGGCTTTTCCGTTCCCAGAGGAAGAAAGGAGGAGGTGGGACTCCCCGCCGATAGTCGACGCCTCTGTATCCAGGCTGTCCAAAACAGGTAGTTTTACCGGTCCCGGGATCTACCGCGTTAAAGGACCCGGCAGATTGCAAGGTGGATGCTATGCTGAAATCCATTTACACGGCTTCGGGGGCTATATTGCGGCCGACTATAGCCTGTGCTTGGATTGCTAAATCTATTGCCAGGTGGTCGATCACTCTGCAGGAGGAATCGTCTACGCTGGACAAAGGTGACGTTGATTTGTTTTTACGTAATATTCAGGATTCTGCAGGGTTCCTGGTGGATTCCATAAAGGACCTGGGTTCCATGGCTGCGGGGATCTCCTCCATGTCAGTCTCGGCTCGAAGGGGTCTCTGGCTGCGCAACTGGTCTGCGGACGCGGAATCCACGAAGTGTGTGGACGGCCTTCCGTACAAAGGTCAGGCTCTATTTGGGAAGGTGCTGGATGCGTGGATTGCCACGGCTACCGCGGGTAAGTCTCCTTTTCTCCCCTCAGCTGCACCGGCTTCAAAAAATGCCCTTTTCATCTAACACGTCACAGTCCTTTCGGGCCACGCGGCCTAGGAAGAATAAGCCTTCGAACACCTTCTTCAGCGGTGGTCGTGCCAAAGAAAAGAAACCCGCTCCCGCAGGTTCCCAAGCCCAGAAGCCCGCTTCTGATACCCCTAAGTCCTCCGCATGACGGTGGACAGCTAGGCCTGGAGGAAGGTCAGGTGGAGGCAAGACTCCGGCTGTTCAGTCACGTCTGGGTGTCGTCGGGTCTGGACCCCTGGGTTCTGGATTTAGTGTCCAGGGGGTACAGACTGGAGTTTCAAGAGCCCCCGCCTCACCGTTTCTTCACGTCGGGCTTACCAGCGCAGCTGGCGGACAGGACAATTCTTCTGGAGGCCATCAGGATATTGGTAGTGGCAGAGGTCATTGTTCCAGTTCCACTTTAGTAGTGGAACAGGGGTTATTATTCAAACCTTTTTGTGGCACCAAAACCGGATGGTTCGGTACGGCCTATTCTGAATTTAAAGTCTTTGAACCCTTATCTCAGGGAGTTCAAATTCTAGATGGAATCTCTGAGAGCTGTCATCTCAGGACTAACGGAAGGGGAGTTCCTGGTGTCGATGGACATCAAGGATGCTTACCTCCACATTCCCATTTGGTCGCCGCATCAGGCTTACCTCAGGTTTGCACTGTTGGACGATCACTGTCAATTCCAGGCGCTGCCGTTTGGCCTCTCCACAGCACCAAGGATCTTCACCAAGGTGATGGCGGTGATGATGGTTCTACTCCGCAAACAGGGGGTGAACATAATTCCATATCTGGACGACCTCCTGGTCAAGGCATCGTCCAGGGAGAGATTGTTGCGATCCATTGCGCTCACGACACAGCTGCTCAGGAAGCATGGTTGGACCCTGAATCTTCCAAAGTCTCATCTGGAGTTAACAAGGAGGCTGTCTTTCCTGGGAATGATCCTCGACACAGAAGTGCAGAGAGTTTTTCTAACGGTGGAGAAAGCATTGGTGATTCAAACAATGGTCCGGGATGTCTTAAAGCCTACCCGGGTATCGGTTCATCAATGCATCCGCCTTCTGGGGAAGATGGTTGCCTCCTACGAGGCTCTGCAGTGCGGCAGGTTTCATGCTCGACCTTTTTCAGCTGGACCTATTGGACCAGTGGTCGGGCTCTCACCTACACATGGTCAAGAGGATACGCCTGTCTCCAAAAGCCAGGATTTCACTCCTCTAGTGGCTACAACTTGGCCACCCTCTGGAAGGCCGAAGGTTCGGAATTCAGGACTGGATCCTTTTAACCACAGATGCAAGTCTAAGAGGTTGGGAAGCAGTCGCTCTGGGGGAAACTTTTCAGGGAAGATGGTCGAATCAGGAATCCCTTCTCCCAATAAACATCCTGGAGCTAAGGGCCGTGTACAACGCCCTTCTGTAAGCGGCACACCTTCTACAGGATCGGGCTGTTCAGGTGCAGTCGGACAACGTAACCATGTCGGCCTACATAAACCGACAAGGCGGAACGAAGAGCAGGGCTGCCATGTCAGAGGTGACAAGAATTCTCCTCTGGGCAGACAGACACGCGGTGGCGATGTCTGCAATCTTCATTCCGGGAGTAGACAACTGGGAAGCATACTTCCTCAGCCGACACGATCTTCATCCGGGAGAGTGGGGACCTCCACCCGGAGGTGTTCAAGGAGGTAACCTGTTGGTGTGCGGGGGGGGGGGGGGGGTTCCTCACATAGACATGATGGCCTCCCGCCTCAACAAGAAGCTGGGGAGGTATTGTTCCAGGCCGAGAGACCCACAGGCAGTGGTGTTGGATGCACTGGTAACACCGTGGGTGTTCATATCAGTGTATGTGTTCCCTCCACTCCCTCTGATACCAAAGGTTCTTCAGCTGGTAAGAAGAACAAAGGTTCTGGCAATCCTCATTTCTCCGGACTGGCCAAGAAGGGCTTGGTATGCGGACCTGCTGGATCTTCTGCTGGAGGATCCAAGGCCCTTACCTCTTCGGAAGGATCTGCTACTGCAGGGGCCGTTCGCTTATCAAGACTTACCACGGCTACGTTTGACGGCATGGCGGTTGAACGCCAGATCTTAGCTTGGAAGGGTATCCTGAGTGAGGTCATTCCTACCCTGATACATGCTAGGAAGGGGGTAACGTCTAAACATTACCATCGCATTTGGAAAAAAAAAAAGTGTTTCTTGGTGTGAGTCCAAGAAGTTTCCTGCGGTAGAGTTTCAACTTGGACGTTTTCTCCTATTCCTGCAAGCAGGGGTGGATATGGGACTGAGATTGGGCTCCATCAAGGTCCAGATCTCTGCTTTGTCCATCTTCTTCCAAAAACAATTGGCTGTCCTCCCTGAGGTTCAGGCCTTTTTGAAAGGGGGTCTGCACATCCAGCCTCCCTTTGTGGCGGGAACGTACCCTGGGATCTAGATGTGGTGTTGCAGTTCCTGCAATCAGCTTGGTTTGAGCCTCTACTGGAGTCTGACATCAAGTTTCTCACGTGGAAGGCGGTTACTTTGATGTCCTTGGCTTCTGCCCGACGTGTGTCGGAATTGGGGGCTTTATCTTGTAAAAGCCCCTATCTGATCTTCCATGAAGACAGGGCAGAACTTAGGACTCATCCACAGTTCCTGCCTAAGGTTGTATCGGCTTTCCATATCAACCAGCCTATTGTGGTGCCAGTATCTGCTGACTCCTCAATTGCTTCAAAGGCCTTGGATGTTGTGAGGGTTTTGAAGATTTATGTGAAGAGGACAGCTCGTCATCGAAAGACTGACTCCTTGTTTGTCCTCTATGATCCCAAGAAAATTGAGTGTCCTTCTTTATGCAGTCGATTTCGCGCTGGTTCAGGTTTACCATCCAGCATGCATATTCTACGGCAGGATTGCTGTGTCCAAAATCTGTAAAGGCCCATTCTACTCTTAAAGTGGGCTCTTCCTGGGCGGCTGCCCGGGGTGTCTCGGCTGTACAGCTTTGCTGAGCTGCTACTTCGTCTGGATCGAACACGTTTGCCAAGTTTTACAAGTTCGATACTTTGGTCTCTGATGACCTCAAGTTTGGTCAAGCAGTGTTGCAGGAGCCTCCGCGCTCTCCCTCCCGTACTGGGAGCTTTGGTACATCCCCATGGTACTAATATGGACCCCAGCATCCTCTAGGACGTAAGAGAAAATAGGATTTTAATTACCTACCGGTAAATCCTTTTCTCGTAGTCCGTAGAGGACGCTGGGCGCCCGCCCAGCGCTTCATTTTTCCTTCATTGTTTTTTTTTATAGTTCAGTTCTGCCTGGTTCCTAGGTAAGTTCTGTGTTTGTTACTGTTTCAGTACTGTTTCAGCTGTTGCTGAGTTGTTTCGGAATGTTGGCCGGATTTGCCTGTTGTGTGAGCTGGTATGAATCTCGCCACTATCTGTGTAATTCCTTCTCTCGCAGTGTGTCATCTCCACGGGCACAGTTTCTAGACTGAGGGCTAGATGCATCATCGCTTAGAAAGTGATAAAATGGGGAAAGAAAAAATAAGATTTTACTTACCGATAAATCTATTTCTCGTAGTCCGTAGTGGATGCTGGGGACTCCGTCAGGACCATGGGGATATAGCGGCTCCGCAGGAGACAGGGCACAATAATAAAAGCTTTAGGATCAGGTGGTGTGCACTGGCTCCTCCCCCTATGACCCTCCTCCAAGCCTCAGTTAGGATACTGTGCCCGGACGAGCGTGCATAATAAGGAAGGATATTGAATCCCGGGTAAGACTCATACCAGCCACACCAATCACACCGTACAACCTGTGATCTGAACCCAGTTAACAGTATGATAACAACGAAGGAGCCTCTGAAAAGATGGCTCACAACAAGAATAACCCGATTTTTGTAACAATAACTATGTACAAGTATTGCAGACAATCTGCACTTGGGATGGGCGCCCAGCATCCACTACGGACTACGAGAAATAGATTTATCGGTAAGTAAAATCTTATTTTCTCTGACGTCCTAGTGGATGCTGGGGACTCCGTCAGGACCATGGGGATTATACCAAAGCTCCCAAACGGGCGGGAGAGTGCGGATGACCCTGCAGCACCGAATGAGAGAACTCCATGTCCTCCTCAGCCAGGGTATCAAATTTGTAGAATTTAGCAAACGTGTTTTCCCCTGACCAAGTAACTGCTCGGCAAAGTTGTAAAGCCGAGACCCCTCGGGCAGTCGCCCAAGATGAGCCCCCTTCCTTTTGGAATGGGCTTTTACCGATTTTGGCTGTGGCAGGCCTGCCACAGAATGTGTAAACTGAATTGTATTACAAATCCAGCGAGCAATCGTCTGCTTAGAAGCAGGAGCACCCATCTTGTTGGGTGCATACAGGCTAAACAGCGAGTCAGATTTTCTGACTCCAGCCTTCCTGGAAACATATTTTTCAGGGCCCTGACAACGTCAAGTAACTTGGAGTCCTCCAAGTCCCTAGTACCCGCAGGTACCACAATAGGTTGGTTCATGTGAAAAACAGAAAACACCTTAAGGAGAAATTGAGGACGAGTCCTCAATTCTGCCCTGTCAGAATGAAAAATTAAGTAAGGGCTTTATATATGATAAAGCCGCCAATTCTGACACACGCCTGGCTGAAGCCAGGGCTAATAGCATCGTCACCTTCCATGTGAGATATTTTAAGTCCACAGTGGTGAGTGGTTCAAACCAATGTGACTTTAGGAAACTCAAAACAACATTGAGATCCCAAGGTGCCACTGGGGCACAAAAGGAGGCTGTATATGCAGTACCCCTTTTACAAACATCTGAACGTCAGGCACTAAAGCCAGTTCTTTCTGGAAGAAATTCGACAGGGCCGAAATTTGAACCTTAATGGACCCTAATTTTAGGCCCATAGACAGTCCTGTTTTCAGGAAATGTAGGAAACGACCCAGTTGGAATTCCTCTGTAGGGGCCTTCTTGGCCCCACACCACGCAACATATCTTCGCCAAATGCGGTGAAAATGTTTTGCGGTTACATCCTTCTCGTCTTCGACCAGGGTAGGGATGACTTCATCTGGAATGCCCTTTCAGGATCCGGCGTTCAACCGCCATGCCGTCAAACGCGGCCGCGGTAAGTCTTGGAACAGACAAGGCCCCTGCTGGAGCAGGTCCTTTCTTAAAGGTAGAGGCCACGGGTCTTCCG
Source organism: Pseudophryne corroboree (assembly GCF_028390025.1). Classification (NCBI taxonomy): domain Eukaryota; kingdom Metazoa; phylum Chordata; class Amphibia; order Anura; family Myobatrachidae; genus Pseudophryne; species Pseudophryne corroboree. The sequence continues at coordinate 657,529,904 of NC_086445.1, read as the reverse complement.
TGAACATCTCTTGAAGTTTCGGGTACCAAGTCCTTCTTGGCCAATCCGGAACCACGAGTATCATTCTTACTCATCTCCCTCTTATGATTCTCAGTACTTTTTGTATGAGAGGCATAGGAGGGAACACATACTCTGACTGGTACATCCACAGTGTTACCAGAGCGTCCACCGCTATTGCCTGAGGGTCCCTTGACCTGGCGCAATATCTAGTTTTTTGTTCAGGCGGGACGCCATCATGTCCACCTTTTGGTTTTTCACAACGGTTTACAATCATGTGGAAGACTTCCCGATGAAGTCCCCACTCTCCCGGGTGGAGGTCATGCCTGCTGAGGAAGTCTGCTTCCCAGTTTTCCACTCCCGGAATGAACACTGCTGAGAGTGTTATCACATGATTTTTCGCCCAGCGAAGAATCCTTGCAGTTTCTGCCATTTCCCTCCTGCTTCTTGTGCCGCCCTGTCTGTTTACGTGGGCGACTGCCGTGATGTTGTCCCACTGGATCAATACCGGCTGACCTTGAAGCAGAGGTCTTGCTAAGCTTAGAGCATTGTAAATTGCCCTTAGCTCCAGTATATTTATGTGGAGAGAAGTCTCCAGACTCGATCACACTCTCTGGAAATTTTTTCCTTGTGTAACTGCTCCCCAGCCACTCAGGCTGGCATCCGTGGTCACCAGGACCCAGTCCTGAATGCCGAATCTGCGGCCCTTTCATAGATGAGCACTCTGCAGCCACCGCAGAAGAAACACCCTTGTCCTTGGAGACAGGGTTATCCGCTGATGCATCTGAAGATGCGATCCGGACCATTTTTCCAGCAGATCCCACGTAAAGGTTCTTGCGTGAAATCTACCGAATGGGATCGCTTTGTAAGAAACCACCATTTTTCACAGGATTCTTGTGCAATGATGCACTGATACTTTTCCTGGTTTTAGGAGGTTCCTGACTAGCTCGGATAACTCCCTGGCTTTCTTCTCCGGGAGAAAACATCCTTTTCTGGACTGTGTCCAGAATCATCCCTAGGAACAGTAGACGTGTCGTCGGAAAAAACTGCGATTTTGGAATATTTAGAATCCACTCGTGCTGTCGTAGAACTACTTAAGATAGTGCTACTCCGACCTCCAACTGTTCTCTGGACCTTGCCCTTATCAGGAAAGCGTCCATATTTCTTTTAAGAAGAATCATCATTTCGGCCATTACCTTGGTAAAGACCCGGGGTGCCGTGGACAATCCAAACGGCAGCGTCTGAACTGATAGTGACAGTTCTGTACCACGAACCTGAGGTACCCTTGGTGAGAAGGGCAAATTTGGACATGTAGGTAAGCGTCCCTGATATCCAGTGACACCATATCGTCCCCTTCTTCCTGGTTCGCTATCACTGCTCTGAGTGACTCCATCTTGATTTGAACGCTTGTATGTAAGTGTTCAAATATTTCAGATCTCACCTAGCCGTCTGGCTTCAGTACCACAATATAGTGTGGAATAATACCCCTTCCCTTGTTGTAGAAGGGGTACTTTGATTATCACCTGCTGGGAATACAGCCTGTGAATTGTTCCCAATACTGCCTCCCTGTCGGAGGGAGACGTTGGTAAAGCAGACTTCAGGAACTTGTGAGGGGGAGACGTCTCGAATTTCCAATGTACACCTGGGATACTACGTGTAGGATCCAGGAGTCCACTTGTGAGTGAGCCCACTGCGTGCTGAAACTCTTGAGATGACCCCCTACCGCACCTGAGTCCGCTTGTACGGCCCCAGCGTCATGCTGCGGACTTGGCAGAAGCTGTGGAGGGCTTCTGTTCCTGGGAATGGGCTGCCTGCTGCAGTCTTCTTCCCTTTCCTCTACCCCTGGGCAGATATGACTGGCCCTTTTGCCCGCCTGCCCTTATGGGGACGAAAGGACTGAGACTGAAAAGACTGTGTCCTTTTCTGCTGAGATGTGACTTGGGGTAACAAAAGGTGGATTTTTCAGCTGTTGCCATGGCCACCAGGTCCGATGGACCGCCCCCTTTATACGGCAATACTTCCATGTGCCGTCTGGAATCTGCATCACCTGACCACTGTCGTCTGGCAGATATGGACATCACATTTACTCTTGATGCCAGAATGCAAATATCCCTCTGCGCATCTCGCATATATAGAAATGCATCCTTAAAATGCTCTATAGTCAATAAAATCTTGTCCCTGTCAGGGGTATCAATATTTTCAGTCAGGAAATCCGACCAAGCCCCCTCAGCGCTGCACATCCAGGCTGAGGCGATTGCTGGTCGTAGTATAACACCAGTATATGTGTATATACTTTTAGGATATTTTTCAGCTTCCTATCAGCTGGCTCCTTGAGGGCTGCCGTATCTGGAGACGGTAACGCCACTTGTTTTTATAAGCGTGTGAGCGCCTTATTCACCCTAAGGTGTGTTTCCCAACTCGCCCTAACTTCTGGCGGGAAAGGGTATACCGCCAATAATTTTCTATCGGAGGAAACCCACGTATCATCACACACTTTAATTTATCTGATTCAGGAAAAACTACAAGTAGTTTATTCACACCCTACATAATACCCTTATTTGTGGTACTTGTAGTATCAGAAATATGTAACACCTCCTTCATTGCCCTTAACATGAAACGTGTGGCCCTAAAGGAAAATACGTTTGTTTCTTCACCGTCGACACTGGAGTCAGTGTCCGTGTCTGTGTCTGTGTCGACCGACTGAGGTAAATGGGCGTTTTTACAAGCCCCTGACGGTGTCTGAGACGCCTGGACAGGTACTAATTTGTTTGCCGGCCGTCTCATGTCGTCAACCGACCTTGCAGCGTGTTGACATTATCACGTAATTCCTAAATAAGCCATCCATTCCAGTGTCGACTCCCTAGAGAGTGACATCACCAATACAGGCAATTTGCTCCGCCTCCTCACCAACATCGTCCTCCTACATGTCGACACACACGTACCGACACACAGCACACACACAGGGAATGCTCTGACAGAGGACAGGACGCCACTAGCCCTTTGGGGAGACAGAGGGAGAGTTTGCCAGCACACACCAAAAACGCTATAATTATACAGGGACAACCCCTTATACAAGTGTTTTCCCTTATAGCATTTTTATATATGTAATCATATCGCCAAATAAGTGCCCCCCCTCTCTGTTTTAACCCTGTTTCTGTAGTGCAGTGCAGGGGAGAGCCTAAGAGCCTTCCTCACAGCAGAGCTGAGCAGGAAAATGGCGCCGTGTGCTGAGGAGAATAGGCCCCGCCCCCTTTTCGGCGGGCTCTTCTCCCGGAGTTTGTGAGATCTGGCAGGGGTTAAATACATCCATATAGCCTCAAGGGCTATATGTGATGTATTTTAGCCATAAAAAGGTATTATACATTGCTGCCCAGGGCGCCCCCCCCAGCGCCCTGCACCCTCAGTGACAGTTGGTGACTGTTGGTGAAGTGTGCTGACAACAATGGCGCACAGCTGCAGTGCTGTGCGCTACCTTATGAAGACTGAAAGTCTTCTGCCGCCTGTTTCTGGACCTCTTCAACTTCGGCATCTGCAAGGGGGGTCGGCGGCACGGCTCCGAGACGAACCCCAGGGTGAGACCTGTGTTCCGACTCCCTCTGGAGCTAATGGTGTCCAGTAGCCTAAGAAGCAAATCCATCCTGCACGCAGGTGAGTTTTCTTCTCTCCCCTAAGTCCCTCGTAGCAGTGAGCCTGTTGCCAGCAGGACTCACTGAAAATAAAAAACCTAACTTAAACTTTTATTCTAAGCAGCTCAGGAGAGCCACCTAGATTGCACCCTTCTCGTCGGGCACAAAAATCTAACTGGTATGAGTCTTACCCGGGATTCAATATCCTTCCTTATTATGCACGCTCGTCCGGGCACAGTATCCTAACTGAGGCTTGGAGGAGGGTCATAGGGGGAGGAGCCAGTGCACACCACCTGATCCTAAAGCTTTTATTATTGTGCCCTGTCTCCTGCGGAGCCGCTATATCCCCATGGTCCTGACGGAGTCCCCAGCATCCACTAGGACGTCAGAGAAAATACCAGCCAATCAGCTCCTAACCACCATGTCACAGGCTGTATTTGAAAAATGGCAGTTAGGAGCTGATTGGCTGGTACTTTTTCACACTCCATTTTATCACTCTCCAAGCGATGATGCATCTGACCCTTTGTCTGGTAGGAGGGGCATAGAGGGAGGAGCCAGCCCACACTCTCAAACTCCCAATGGCTCCTGGTGGACCCGTCTATACCCCATGGTACTAATATGGACCCCAGTATCCTCTACGGACTACGAGAAAAGGATTTACCGGTAGGTAATTAAAATCCTATTTTTTGGGGGTGGAGAAAATAGATGGGATACAGGATAAGTATCCAGGCTTGTGTTATCGCAGCTCTGAAAGCAGTTTATTGGGGATTATGCTTGAGGCACCCGTAGCATAATTCCCGATAAGTGCCGAGTATCGGGGCTTAATTACCACAGTAAATGGAATACAGGCCATAGTTGTTTTAACAGATCCCTGCAAAAAATACCCTGTTCGTGCATTCCTGTATATCTAGAAATAGAAGACGAAGGGGCAGGGCCGGTGCTAGGGGGTCCGGCGCCTCCCTGCAAACAATAAATTTGCGCCCTCCCTCCCATATGTAAAAAAGGGACAGGGTTCGTCAAAGGGGCGTGGTCTCACATGGAAGGGGCGTGGCCACATAATAGTATCCCCAATTCAAATTATGCCACACAGTATCACAATCGCATTCACATCATACCACATGTAGTGCCCCTGATTCATATTGCACCAGTTAGTAGTGTACCTTATTCACATTACGATACACAGTAGTGCTCCTTATAAACAATACCCACAGCAGTAGTGCCACACAAAATGCCCACAATGATAGCGTGCCTAATACATAATGCTCACAGTAGTCATGCCACACAGAGCGCTCACAGTAGTCGTGCCACACAGAGCGCCCACAGTAGTCGTGCCACACAGAACGCCCACAGTAGTCGTGCCACACAGAATGCCCACAGTAGTCCTGCCACACAGAGCGCCCACAGCAGTAGTGATCCACAGAGCGCCCACAGTACTAGTGCCACACAGTATATATATATATATATATATATATATATATATATATATAAATATATACATACACACATATATATATAGATATATATACATATACACAGACACAACACATATATTCATATATATATATGCACACACACACAGATATATATATATTAGGCTGAGATCATAAAATTCACATTTAATTGATAACAGTAGAAAATAAAAGTTTCAATACAGCCTACCTTACTTTTGCAGACAGACGGGCTGTAACACACTCCACAGCTCTCTTGCACATTTCACTCTCCTGTATTGCTCTCTCTCTCTCTCCCCGAGTCTCCCGGGGCCCCATCCTTAATTCGGCTCTGAGTGGGGGGAAGAAGGGGGTGGGGAAAGGCTTTGGTAACTTGTCCCCTGCCTCTGCCCCCTCAATCTTGTTAAACGGATTACTGCAAAAATAAAACTGAAAGTAAATTACAGCTCCCGGCAGCAAGGGCTGCTGGGAGATGTAGTTTATGTTCAGTTTCATCTCGACGGCTGCTGCATAGGGAGCAGGGCCGGCAACAGAATTTTTGGGGCCCGGTACACTGATATCTCTGCGGGCCCCCTCCCCCCCCCTCCTTCCCCCTGGCCCAAACATCCTCTTGCCCCCTAACTCACACACATCCCTCCCTGCATGTGCCAATAAATGTATTGACAAATATTTGATACTATAATACTATAATTGTGCAGAGACAGGAGCCATGCAATTTGGGGGTCAATGGCATGATAGAAGTAAAATTAGAGTTGCCTCCGAACATTTTATGTGACCGTTTGATATGACCCTTACATGTCATCAAATTTTAACACATGATTTTGACAAATCCCTTTTTAGTGGGTGCCTACGTCACATTACAAAACTACTGCTCAAATTTCAAGTTCCTAGTCCCCAAGGTTCTGGAGATTTTGTGACGAGTCAGTGAGTCATGGGCCCTACACACTCAGCGATCCGCTGCCGAGCTGCCTGACGGCCAAAATGGCGAACATGTGACCCGGCAGTGGGAGGGGCGTGAGGTGTCGGGGGGAGTGAAGTTTCTTCACTCCATCTGTCAACCGCCTCCATAGCAGTGCATGCTAATATGGACGAGATTGTCCATATTGGCCTGCATGCATAAGCGACCCGGCACCAACGATGAACGAGCGCAGGGCCGCGCATTGTTAATAATTGGTGCCTACACACTGAATGATATGAACGAGTTCTCGTTCATTAATGAACGAGAACGTTCATATCGGTCAGTGATATCAATATTGATTCACATGTAAAGGTACACCGTACATGAAATGTCATGAATAATACAATGAAATAAAGTATAAGACAAACAACTTATTGACACTCTAATTTTTGTACAGACCATGTTTTAAGGCTTTCCTTGCTTGCACACAGGTGACTTAATTAGTACCTCAGTCAATTTGATCTAACCATGTGGACTCAAACATGGATAACCTTAAAACCTGGACTGTACAGGCAGAGTTTGGGGAAATCTGCCATACACAAAACTGGGTATCAGAGCATAAAAACCTAACACCAAACTGGGTATAAGAGCATAGAAAGTGTACACCACTACCCCTGGCATCGGGGCTTTGCATAGCATACACAATGGTAGACCAAAGCAAAAGTACAGTACATACAGTAGTCTAAGTACCAAACATTAATATGAAGCCACAAACCGGGTAGGAAAATGACTCATAACAGGTGCAAAGGTAGGGCATTGCAAATTGCAGAATCACAAGCCATCAGACATTCACTTACACCTTGGAGAAGATTCAGTTAGACCTAGGACTTGCTACTGCACATCTTCAACTCCCGAGTTTATGCCTTGAAATATTCCATTACTTGCCAATTTCCATGCATGGTAAGTCCGTGGTTAACCAATAGCTCCTGTGTTAAGTGCGTGGAGCTAGGCTACAAGTCTTCAAATAGGTAATGATTGCTTGCAATCCTATATCTGTGGTTTTGGAATGATATATTCAAAAAGTACATATGGCTGTATTGTTCAGCTGTACACAAAGAAACCTAGAATTTGACAGAGAAGAACCACATCTAATCTGCCCTAAACACATTTACACGTAGGGTGTCATTCCAAGTTGATCGCTCGCCAGCCAGAATGCCGACAGGGGTCCCAGGCATATTCCCATTCGAGGGGATCCCGGTGGTCAGCATACCGACACCGGGATCCCCACGAGTGGGAATATGCCTGGGCCCCCTGCCGGCATTCTGTCGGCCAGGATCCTGGTGTCGGTATGCTGACCACCAGGATCCCGATGGCCGGGATCATAACTATGTCCTGATCCCAATCCCGCCTGCCCAATACAATAACAATATAATGGGATCATCACTTTCCAAAATTAAGATTCACAAACCCACAATGGTCAGGAATTTTGTACTATCTGTGCCGAGCAGCAACTGAGCCTAACTGACCAGTCACCACCACAGCACGGACATTCTGCTCTGATGAGTCTGATCTCATTTGACACGCACATGCATGCATGCAGATGCATCTATGTGCAGAATGCAGATGCATGCATAATGTGCCTGCCTGCATCCCACCCCAAACTAATCCTAAAGCCATAAACCAAACCCAAATCCCATTCCCCATACATAAACATGTATTATTATGATTCATGACCTGAGAAAAGCCTTACCCTGCTGGCTGCTGCAGCAACACACTGACACAGCCGCGGCGCTAATTCACCAGGCTCGCCTCCCCAATTCCCGTAGGCCGCTGTACTCTGTATGTCCTGTCCTGGCCGGGCAGCTCCTGCTTTGCGCTCCGTGCCTCCGTCTGGCTCCTCACAGCAGAGACAGGAAGGCCGCGTGTGGTGAGGACGCTGGAGGGGCGGTCCCGTCCGGACGAGATTCCTTGCTGAGGACTGGCTGGCAGGTGACCTGGGGGCTGGGAGCACTGAGGGGTGAACAGCACATAGGACTCGGGAGAGAAGGGGTGGGGGGCATAAACACACACACTGAAACACACAGCGCAGCGGGCGTCCAGCAATGCAGGGAACACAATATAGTATTTTTTAAAGTTGTGATGAAATGCAGCCGCCGCAGCCCGCTGCCTGGACCTTGGGGCCCCTAACAACGACGGGGCCCGGGACGGGTGTCCCCTTTGACCCCCCCTGTCGCCGGGCCTGATAGGGAGGGGAGCATTAGGTGGGGATCGGCGCCCAGGTGACATGCCCCCCTAGCCACGGCCATGAGGAGGTCAGAGGTGGTGGAAACAGGAGGGAGGGAGCCGGAGCCGCGCTACACGCTGCCTGCATCTGTCATACAGTGTGACAGATGCAGCGGCAACCAGGAGCCAGCAGCAACAGCAGAGCAGGGAGAGCGCCTCTTCCGACCAGCGCCTCCCTGCTTTGCAGGAGCTGCTGAGCGGGTAGTGCCGGCTCTGCGAAGGGGTGATAAAAGTGGGGAAGTGAGCCAGTGGAGATGTTGCCCATGGCAACCAAGCAGCTCCTCTGTATACTTTTATAGTATGCAAATTATAAATGTTACGTCAATGCTGTTTGGTTGCCATGGGCAACTTCACTGTCACTTTCGCCACTTTTCATCACTACTTAGTACATCTCCCACTAAAGCCTTTCTTGATATTTTAAACAGTTTGTCTATTCACTGGTTGCATTTTGTGCTTGACTATTGGCCCTTCTTTCTGTTAAGGTAATGACATTCTGTGGTAAGGTTCTTTGCTGAAAATGTAGGTCTTGTACTACTAATGGCATTGTTTTACTAAGGTCTAATTCATATGTTCTCAAAGTCTTCAGGAACCCAAATAGTTTGTTATCCAGGTCTCCACACAGAATTACATGTAAAATAATTAATAATGTGGATCTTTTAAAATGAGTCAGTAAGTAATGAATATACCTGTGCACATGCTAGGTGACCTGGAATACATAAACTGTTTGGGGTCCTGAAGACAGAGGCACATATATACTAATCCTTAAAAAGTGATAACGTGGAAAGTGATAAAGTACCAATAAATCAGCTCCTAACAGACATTTCTCTGACGTCCTAGTGGATGCTGGGGACTCCGTCAGGACCATGGGGATATAGCGGCTCCGCAGGAGACAGGGCACAATAATAAAAGCATTAGGATCAGGTGGTGTGCACTGGCTCCTCCCCCTATGACCCTCCTCCAAGCCTCAGTTAGATTTTTGTGCCCGACGAGAAGGGTGCAATCTAGGTGGCTCTCCTGAGCTGCTTAGAATAAAAGTTTAAGTTAGGTTTTTTATTTTCAGTGAGTCCTGCTGGCAACAGGCTCACTGCTACGAGGGACTTAGGGGAGAGAAGAAAACTCACCTGCGTGCAGGATGGATTTGCTTCTTAGGCTACTGGACACCATTAGCTCCAGAGGGAGTCGGAACACAGGTCTCACCCTGGGGTTCGTCCCGGAGCCGTGCCGCCGACCCCCCTTGCAGATGCCGAAGTTGAAGAGGTCCAGAAACAGGCGGCAGAAGACTTTCAGTCTTCATAAGGTAGCGCACAGCACTGCAGCTGTGCGCCATTGTTGTCAGCACACTTCACCAACAGTCACCAACTGTCACTGAGGGTGCAGGGCGCTGGGGGGGGCGCCCTGGGCAGCAATGTATAATACCTTTTTATGGCTAAAATACATCACATATAGCCCTTGAGGCTATATGGATGTATTTAACCCCTGCCAGATCTCACAAACTCCGGGAGAAGAGCCCGCCGAAAAGGGGGCGGGGCCTATTCTCCTCAGCACACGGCGCCATTTTCCTGCTCAGCTCTGCTGTGAGGAAGGCTCCCAGGCTCTCCCCTGCACTGCACTACAGAAACAGGGTTAAAACAGAGAGGGGGGGCACTTATTTGGCGATATGATTACATATATAAAAATGCTATAAGGGAAAACACTTGTATAAGGGGTTGTCCCTGTATAATTATAGCGTTTTTGGTGTGTGCTGGCAAACTCTCCCTCTGTCTCCCCAAAGAGCTAGTGGGGTCCTGTCCTCTGTCAGAGCATTCCCTGTGTGTGTGCTGTGTGTCGGTACGTGTGTGTCGACATGTAGGAGGACGATGTTGGTGAGGAGGCGGAGAAAATTGCCTGTATTGGTGATGTCACTCTCTAGGGAGTCGACACTGGAATGGATGGCTTATTTGGGAATTACGTGATAATGTCAACACGCTGCAAGGTCGGTTGACGACATGAGACGGCCGGCAAACCAATTAGTACCTGTCCAGGCGTCTCAGACACCGTCAGGGGCTTGTAAAAACGCCCATTTACCTCAGTCGGTCGACACAGACACGGACACTGACTCCAGTGTCGACGGTGAAGAAACAAACGTATTTTCCTTTAGGGCCACACGTTTCATGTTAAGGGCAATGAAGGAGGTGTTACATATTTCTGATACTACAAGTACCACAAATAAGGGTATTATGTAGGGTGTGAAAAAACTACTTGTAGTTTTTCCTGAATCAGATAAATTAAATGAAGTGTGTGATGATACGTGGGTTTCCCCCGATAGAAAATTATTGGCGGTATACCCTTTCCCGCCAGAAGTTAGGGCGAGTTGGGAAACACACCTTAGGGTGAATAAGGCGCTCACACGCTTATAAAAACAAGTGGCGTTACCGTCTCCAGATACGGCAGCCCTCAAGGAGCCAGCTGATAGGAAGCTGAAAAATATCCTAAAAGTATATACACATATACTGGTGTTATACTACGACCAGCAATCGCCTCAGCCTGGATGTGCAGCGCTGAGGGGGCTTGGTCGGATTTCCTGACTGAAAATATTGATACCCTTGACAGGGACAAGATTTTATTGACTATAGAGCATTTTAAGGATGCATTTCTATATATGCGAGATGCGCAGAGGGATTTTTGCATTCTGGCATCAAGAGTAAATGTGATGTCCATATCTGCCAGACGACAGTGGTCAGGTGATGCAGATTCCAGACGGCACATGGAAGTATTACCGTATAAAGGGGCGGTCCATCGGACCTGGTGGCCATGGCAACAGCTGAAAAATCCACCTTTTGTTACCCCAAGTCACATCTCAGCAGAAAAGGACACAGTCTTTTCAGTCTCAGTCCTTTCGTCCCCATAAGGGCAGGCGGGCAAAAGGGCCAGTCATATCTGCCCAGGGGTAGAGGAAAGGGAAGAAGACTGCAGCAGGCAGCCCATTCCCAGGAACAGAAGCCCTCCACAGTTTCTGCCAAGTCCGCAGCATGACGCTGGGGCCGTACAAGCGGACTCAGGTGCGGTAGGGGGTCATCTCAAGAGTTTCAGCACGCAGTGGGCTCACTCACAAGTGGACTCCTGGATCCTACACGTAGTATCCCAGGTGTACATTGGAAATTCGAGACGTCTCCCCCTCACAAGTTCCTGAAGTCTGCTTTACCAACGTCTCCCTCCGACAGGGAGGCAGTATTGGGAACAATTCACAGGCTGTATTCCCAGCAGGTGATAATCAAAGTACCCCTTCTACAACAAGGGAAGGGGTATTATTCCACACTATATTGTGGTACTGAAGCCAGACGGCTAGGTGAGATCTGAAATATTTGAACACTTACATACAAGCGTTCAAATCAAGATGGAGTCACTCAGAGCAGTGATAGCGAACCAGGAAGAAGGGGACGATATGGTGTCACTGGATATCAGGGACGCTTACCTACATGTCCAAATTTGCCCTTCTCACCAAGGGTACCTCAGGTTCGTGGTACAGAACTGTCACTATCAGTTCAGACGCTGCCGTTTGGATTGTCCACGGCACCCCGGGTCTTTACCAAGGTAATGGCCGAAATGGTGATTCTTCTTAAAAGAAATATGGACGCTTTCCTGATAAGGGCAAGGTCCAGAGAACAGTTGGAGGTCGGAGTAGCACTATCTTAAGTAGTTCTACGACAGCACGAGTGGATTCTAAATATTCCAAAATCGCAGTTTTTTCCGACGACACGTCTACTGTTCCTAGGGATGATTCTGGACACAGTCCAGAAAAGGATGTTTTCTCCCGGAGAAGAAAGCCAGGGAGTTATCCGAGCTAGTCAGGAACCTCCTAAAACCAGGAAAAGTATCAGTGCATCATTGCACAAGGATCCTGTTAAAAATGGTGGTTTCTTACAAAGCGATCCCATTCGGTAGATTTCACGCAAGAACCTTTACGTGGGATCTGCTGGAAAAATGGTCCGGATCGCATCTTCAGATGCATCAGCGGATAACCCTGTCTCCAAGGACAAGGGTGTTTCTTCTGCGGTGGCTGCAGAGTGCTCATCTATGAAAGGGCTGCAGATTCGGCATTCAGGACTGGGTCCTGGTGACCACGGATCCCAGCCTGAGTGGCTGGGGAGCAGTCACACAAGGAAAAAATTTCCAGAGAGTGTGATCGAGTCTGGAGACTTCTCTCCACATAAATATACTGGAGCTAAGGGCAATTTACAATGCTCTAAGCTTAGCAAGACCTCTGCTTCAAGGTCAGCCGGTATTGATCCAGTGGGACAACATCACGGCAGTCGCCCACGTAAACAGACAGGGCGGCACAAGAAGCAGGAGGGAAATGGCAGAAACTGCAAGGATTCTTCGCTGGGCGAAAAATCATGTGATAACACTCTCAGCAGTGTTCATTCCGGGAGTGGAAAACTGGGAAGCAGACTTCCTCAGCAGGCATGACCTCCACCCGGGAGAGTGGGGACTTCATCGGGAAGTCTTCCACATGATTGTAAACCGTTGTGAAAAACCAAAGGTGGACATGATGGCGTCCCGCCTGAACAAAAAACTAGATATTGCGCCAGGTCAAGGGACCCTCAGGCAATAGCGGTGGACGCTCTGGTAACACTGTGGATGTACCAGTCAGAGTATGTGTTCCCTCCTATGCCTCTCATACAAAAAGTACTGAGAATCATAAGAGGGAGATGAGTAAGAATGATACTCGTGGTTCCGGATTGGCCAAGAAGGACTTGGTACCCGAAACTTCAAGAGATGTTCACGGAAGACCCGTGGCCTCTACCTTTAAGAAAGGACCTGCTCCAGCAGGGGCCTTGTCTGTTCCAAGACTTACCGCGGCCGCGTTTGACGGCATGGCGGTTGAACGCCGGATCCTGAAAGGGCATTCCAGATGAAGTCATCCCTACCCTGGTCGAAGACAGGAAGGATGTAACCGCAAAACATTTTCACCGCATTTGGCGAATATATGTTGCGTGGTGTGGGGCCAAGAAGGCCCCTACAGAGGAATTCCAACTGGGTCGTTTCCTACATTTCCTGAAAACAGGACTGTCTATGGGCCTAAAATTAGGGTCCATTAAGGTTCAAATTTCGGCCCTGTCGAATTTCTTCCAGAAAGAACTGGCTTTAGTGCCTGACGTTCAGATGTTTGTAAAAGGGGTACTGCATATACAGCCTCCTTTTGTGCCCCAGTGGCACCTTGGGATCTCAATGTTGTTTTGAGTTTCCTAAAGTCACATTGGTTTGAACCACTCACCACTGTGGACTTAAAATATCTCACATGGAAGGTGACGATGCTATTAGCCCTGGCTTCAGCCAGGCGTGTGTCAGAATTGGCGGCTTTATCATATATAAAGCCCTTACTTAATTTTTCATTCTGACAGGGCAGAATTGAGGACTCGTCCTCAATTTCTCCTTAAGGTGTTTTCTGTTTTTCACATGAACCAACCTATTGTGGTACCTGCGGGTACTAGGGACTTGGAGGACTCCAAGTTACTTGACGTTGTCAGGGCCCTGAAAAATATGTTTCCAGGAAGGCTGGAGTCAGAAAATCTGACTCGCTGTTTAGCCTGTATGCACCCAACAAGATGGGTGCTCCTGCTTCTAAGCAGACGATTGCTCGCTGGATTTGTAATACAATTCAGTTTACACATTCTGTGGCAGGCCTGCCACAGCCAAAATCGGTAAAAGCCCATTCCAAAAGGAAGGGGGCTCATCTTGGGCGACTGCCCGAGGGGTCTCGGCTTTACAACTTTGCCGAGCAGTTACTTGGTCAGGAGAAAACACGTTTGCTAAATTCTACAAATTTGATACCCTGGCTGAGGAGGACATGGAGTTCTCTCATTCGGTGCTGCAGGGTCATCCGCACTCTCCCGCCCGTTTGGGAGCTTTGGTATAATCCCCATGGTCCTGACGGAGTCCCCAGCATCCACTAGGACGTCAGAGAAAATAAGATTTTACTTACCGATAAATCTATTTCTCGTAGTCCGTAGTGGATGCTGGGCGCCCATCCCAAGTGCGGATTGTCTGCAATACTTGTACATAGTTATTGTTACAAAAATCGGGTTATTCTTGTTGTGAGCTATCTTTTCAGAGGCTCCTTCGTTGTTATCACACTGTTAACTGGGTTCAGATCACAGGTTGTACGGTGTGATTGGTGTGGCTGGTATGAGTCTTACCCGGGATTCAATATCCTTCCTTATTATGCACGCTCGTCCGGGCACAGTATCCTAACTGAGGCTTGGAGGAGGGTCATAGGGGGAGGAGCCAGTGCACACCACCTGATCCTAATGCTTTTATTATTGTGCCCTGTCTCCTGCGGAGCCGCTATATCCCCATGGTCCTGACGGAGTCCCCAGCATCCACTACGGACTACGAGAAATAGATTTATCGGTAAGTAAAATCTTATTTTTTCAAGCTCATCCTGTAACATGGCAGTTAGGGAACGGATTGGCTGGTCATTTACCACTCTACTTTGTCACTTTTAAAGGCTTAAAACATTTAGGCCAGAGTTTGAGAACCACTGGTCTACTTAATGGTGCCTTTTAACTTCATTTTAGCTTAGTATGAAAAGTGTAAAAAAAATTTTTTTGCATGTGATGTTTCCCCTGGATTACTGCAGCTCTCACTGACCCATCTTTCTTTCCTAAAGCAGATCCAGTTTGCAGATGACATGCAGGAATTTAGCAAGTTTCCCACCAAAACTGGGCGTAGATCTCTGTCGCGTTCTATTTCTCAGTCATCCACTGACAGCTACAGTTCCGGTGAGTGCTCATGCTAAAATATTTGCATAATCTCTACAATGCATTTTTTTTTTTTTTGATGGAGGGACAAGGGTGCAGAGGGAATTGACTTCATATTAAATTTGTTTCTACCTTGTTTTTGCAAATTATCAGTGATGCACCATATCCAGGATTCATTTTTGGACTTTTTAGAAAATCTTTTTTTTTTTCTGAATTGATTGGATTTAGCTTGCGTAGCACAGAAATATATTGTTGATATTCTTCTTTCTGCTGCGGGGTACACTGGGCTCCACAAGGATTAACATCGGGGTGTAGAGTAGGATCTTGATCCGAGGCACCAACAGGCTCAAAGCTTTGACTGTTCCCAAGATGCACAGCGCCGCCTCCTCTATAACCCCGCCTCCATGCACAGGAGCTCAGTTTGTAAGTTGGTGCCATGCAGTAAGCAGGCAATCAACAGGGAATCTGCTCTTGCAGCCCATATTATAGCTTAATTTCAGAAGAAAAGAAGAAATTTTGAAGACTTCAAGGGCTGCAGCTTTTAGTATGTCAGATAGACATCCTTTGCTGCAGCTCCATCACTCCCCCAGCAGCGCTGTATACTCCCGCACACTGGTTGCCGGGTAAATACAGCGGAGGCTCCGGTGTTCTTCTGTTAGTCACACACACTCGCCGCTGACCTCCGGGTTCGCGTGGTCGCAGGTACAAGGGGATGTAAGGGGTCTCTTTGGCCTGCTGTTACCGCGATCCGGCGCGACCGTGGGAGGCGGGCCGCACACGCTGGCGTGGACACTGTAAAGGGCAGCTGCTCCACTAGTCACCGGGACACAGGGCACAGATGTTTTTTTCCCGCTTATAAAGACCCGTTTGTAACAGCCCGCAGCGCACAGTGGGGAAGCCAGCAGGGGGATAAGGCCTGACCTGTAGCCCCTCCTCCAGCCCCAGAGCGCCATTTGGGTAAAATGCATATCTCTCCCTCACTCCCTGTCAGCCGCCATCACACTGATTCATCACACTGAATTTTAGTAGTTACATTGATAGAATTGCACTGTAAAATAATAAGGAATATCCCTTTAACAGTGCAGTGAGAAATCTCAAACATATGCAATATAGTAGGCGTCAGTATTAACTGACATGAGGTAGGACGAATTATACTGTTTGCTTTCTAGGATATTAGAGATTGCCATACCTCTTAAGAAAGCAGTACTGTTTATACTAAAATTAAAATCATGCAAACCGCGATTGCTATTATAAAGGAAGAGTGCCATATAAGATAACTGGAATTGCTATATTCCTTTAAGCAACTCTACCTGTCAATAATAGCCGATACGAAATTAGACGAAGCAATTTGTCTTAGTAATTATATGTGCTTCCTAGTAGACTTGAGATTGCTATATCTCTAAGGAAAGCAACATCGATCCTATTGAAATCAGACCGAAAAGGGTCTGACCAGTATTTCAAAGGAAGAGGGCTATATTTGACCATTGGAATTGCCACATTCTTTAAAGCAATCTTATTTGCAAGTACCCTATCAAACAAATAGACCCTATAATTGAATTGGAGCAATTTTCCCCTCTTGGGATAACAATATAAATATAAAACATCCCAATTCTGGAGATATATTCCTTACACCATATATATTGAATCTATCCGTCTGTGGAAATATAATCGGGAATATAGCTTTAAGGGACATAGAGATATAGTGATCCCTGAGGATTGGTCAGTTTCATAACTGTGTCACTAACAATACCACATTACAGAATTATTTACATCAGTAATTGGTCATTTTCAGAACTGTGTCACTAACAATACCACATTACAGAATTGTTTACATCAATAACCTGGTCATATACAGGATAATTTCGTGAAGGTGGCATAGTAAAGAATCACACGTGGACACGCCTTTTAATCTTTCATTCACATTTCTTTATTTTCTTTATTCACTTATATGTCTGTTTTGTGATTTTAAACCTTATGTTTCACTGCGAGTTTGGGATAAACATATAAATGTACATCTCATTTTAATACATATCTAATAAAGGTTACTTTTTAGTATATAATCATCTCTGTCTCAAGTGCGTCAACAGTACAGACTTCTCCTTGTCTTTTTCCCCACCCCAATTCTTGCTTCCAAAAATGACAAGCCCAAGGTCTGGGCCGATTTCTAGGTTTTGCCCAGGAATGCCTGGGTAAGGGAAGTCGTCACTCGAGGTTAGGCCGTACCCTTCAAGAATCGTCCCCCTTATCGATTTTGCCTGACAGATGTTCCTCTGGACTGGGCAAAGGCAAACACTCTGCATTCGGTGGTACATTCCCTCCTGACCACAGGAGTGGTTGTACGGGTGCCTCTGACTCAGAGAGGCAAGGGGTTCTATTCACCGCTGTTTCTAGTCCCGAAACCGAATGGGTCCTCACGGCCCATTCACAATCTGAAGTCCTTGAACAAGTACTGTATGTGCGGGTCTCCAAGTTTCGTATGGAAACTCTGCGCTCTGTTGTTCTGGCCCTGGAGCCTGGGGACAGTATGGTCTCCCTGGACACACAGGATGCCTACCTGCATATTCCTATTGCAGTGTCTCATCATCAGTACCTGAGGTTTGCAGTGGGCAGACTTCATTACCAATTTCGGGCGTTACCTTTTGGTTTGACAACGGCTCCATGAGTTTTTACCAAAGTAATGGCGGTCATGACGGCTGTTCTACGCCGTCAAGGGGTCAGGATCCTACCGTACTTTGACGATTTGTTGATCCTGGCAAATTCCCCAGAACTTCTCCTGTGTCCTCTAGATCTGACTGTCCAGTTCATGAAAGCCCATGGGTGGCTAATCAACTGGAAGAAATCCTCCCTGGTTCCTGCTTGGAGCATGGTGCACCTGGGAGCGTTATTGGACACTCACAACCAGCGGTTGTTCTTGTCTGAGGAGAAAGTCCTGAAGCTTCAGGACAGGATTCGATGCTTCCTATCTCGTCCGCAAGTGTCGATACATTCGGCAATGCAAGTGCTAGGTCTCATGGTGTCGGCTTTTTGACATGGTGGAGTATGCTTAATTCCATTCTCGCCCTCTACAGAAGTTAATTCTGACCAAGTTGGACGGCCTGCTTCATCGGGTCAGATCTCGTATGATTTAATTGTCTTCGGAAGTCCTCCTGTCACTGAGCTGGTGGCTCCAGGACCAACGATTGAGCAGGGGCTGTCCCTTCTGGATATCCAACTGGGTCCTGCTGTCGAAGGATGCCAGTCTGAGAGGTTGAGGCGCGGTGTTGGAACAACACTTTCTTCGGGGTCGGTGGACAGAGGAGGAGTCTCTACTCCCGGTAAACATTCTGGAACTGCTGGCAGTGTTCAATGCATTAAACCTGGCCCAGCATTTGATACAGAACAGACCTGTTCAAGTACAATCGGTCAACGCCATCATGGTGGCATACATCAATCATCAAGGCACTCGAAGCCCCATGGCAATGAGGTAAGTATCATGGATTCTTCAGTGGGCAGAACGCCATCTGCTGGCAATATCTGCAGTGTTCATTCCCGGGGGCCTAAACTGGGAAGCAGACTTTCTCATTCGTCAGGACATACACGCTGGAGAGTGGAGCCTTCATCCAGAAGTTTTTCAACGCCTCGTGGACATGTCGGGCCTTACAGATGTGGACCCGATGGCGTCTCGACACAATCACAAGGTTCCGGTCTTTGAAGCAAGGACAAGGGATCCTCAAGCAGCGTTCATGGATGCTCTGGCAATTTCATGGAATTTTCGGCTGCCGTACGTGTTCCCTCCAGTGTCACTCCTGCCCAGAGTAATACGGAAGTTCAAGCAAGAAGGAGGAAACCTACTTCTGATCGCTCCCGCGTGGCCCAGGCAGCACTGGTTCTCTGATCTACAGGGCCTCTCGCTAGATCATCCCCTTCTACTTCCACATCGACCAGACCTTCTCGTTCAGGGCTCTTGTGTTTACCAGGACTTGGCCCGTTTGGCTTTGACGGCATGGCTCTTAAAGCTTCCATCCTGAGGGCCAAGGGTTTTTCTGAGACGGTCATTCAAACTATCTTGAAGGCCCGTAAGCCGGTCTACTGCTCGGATTTACCATATAAGCAAGAAGAAGGAAACCTCCTTCTAGTCGCTCCAGCGTGGCCCAGGCGTCACTGGTTCTCCGATCTACAGGGCCTCTCATTGGATCGTTCCCTTCTACTTCCTCAACGACCAGACCTCCTCGTTCAGGGCCCTTGTGTTTACCAGGATTTGGCCCATCTGGCTTTGACGGCATGGCTCTTGAGGCTTCCGTTCTGAGGGCCAAGGGTTTTTCTGAGGCGGTCGTCCAAACTATGTTGAAGGCCCGTAAGCCGGCTTCTGCTCGGATATACCGTTGGGTCTGGAATGCTTACTTTACTTGGTGTGCATCTCATAATCATGACGTTTTCAAGTTTTGTACGGCCAAACTGTTGGCCTTCCTACAACAGGGCCTGGACTTAGGCCTTTGTCTGGCCTCCCTCAAGGTTCACATTTCTGCCTTGTTGGTTTGGTTTCAGAGAAAGATTGCTGCCCTACCTGATGTTCATATATTCACTCAGGGCGAGTTGCGGATTCAACCTCCTTATGTACCTCCTGTGTCTCCCTGGGATCTGTCGGTGGTACTGGAGGCCTTGCAAGAGTCTCCATTTGAACCTCTTGCCTCTGCTGACCTTAAGTGGCTTTCCCTTAAGGTGCTATTTTTGCTGGCTATTGTTTCAGCTAGAAGGATCTCGGACTTGTGTGCCTTTATCCTGTAAGTCTCCCCATTGATTTTTCACCGTGACCGGGCGGTTCTAAAGGGCCGTATTCACGGGCCGATTTGGGGAGAGATGTGTGCTGAGTGGCTCAGTCAGCACACATCTCTCCTCCCGCTCAGCACAGCGCGGGTGAAGTGAGTGACCTGCTAGATTGGCCTGCAGGCCAGTCTAGCACCAGCGATAGCGATGCGCGTGGCTGCGCATCGCTATCGCTGTGTGGGGTACACACGGAGTGATCGCTGCTTAAAATCTAAGCAATCTTGTCGGATTGCTTAGGTTTAAGCAGCGATCGCTCCGTGAGTACCCCCCTTCCTTCCACCTTTACCAGGAGATTGTGGTTCCGGCCTTTAATTCTCCTGAGTTGTCCTCCAAAGAGTGGGACAGGCTTTCCGTATCTATGTGAAAAGAACATCCTCCATAACATCCTCCATTAGGAAATCTGATTCTCTTTTTGTACTGTTTGGTTTTCACAAACGTGGCTGGCCTGCTTCCAAGCAGACCCTGGCCAGATGGATTAGAATGGTGATTGCACATGCTTATGTACAGGCTGGTCGTCCAGCTCCTGCTACCATTAAAGCCCATCTACTCTGTCGTTTGGACCTTCTTGGGCGGCCCACCGTGGTGCGACCCTTGAACAATTGTGCAAGGCGGCTACGTGGTCCTCGGTGAACACGTTCATAGGGTTCTATGCCTATGATACTTCCGCCTCCCAGGATGCTTCCTTTGGACGCCGGGTTCTTGTGCCCGCTACTGTGCATCCTCTCCCATAAGGAACTGCTTTAGGACATATCCGATGTTAATCCTTGTGGAGCCCAGTGTACCCTGCAGCAGGAAATGAGATTTATGGTAAGAACTTACCATTGTTAAATCTCTTTCTGCGAGTTACACTGGGCTCCACAAGGCGCTCACCCTGATGCACTTAGCTTCTTTGGTTTGGTATGGCTTATCTGCAGACACCCTGCTACTGCGTTGGGCTCCTGTGCACGGAGGCAGGGTTATAGAGGAGGCGGCGCTGTGCATCTTGGGAACAGTCAAAGCTTTGAGCCTTTTGGTGCCTCGGATCAAGATCCTACTCTACACCCCAATGTTAATCCTTGTGGAGCCCAGTGTACCTCGCAGAAAGAGATTTAACAACGGTAAGTTCTTACCATAAATCTCATTTTATAGTATGTAGCTTAAGGCCCATACTCGCTAGAAGAAATGAAAAATGAACAATTTGGAAGATGAGTGATTTTCCTTGAACTCCCTGACAAACGATATTGAGTGTACACGCTGAGCGATTTTACAAACTATCTGAACGACAAATGATCTGCTCTGCTGGGATTGGGTTTGAGCTGCATGCATGGAAGACTGACGACCTACTTCAAATGAGCACGGGTACGCACATCGTTTGCTGTGTACACTAGACGATTTGAAAGCTAGATTGTTCAAAACAGTTGTTAGTGCTCACATCGAAGGAAAAATAGGATTTTAATTACCTACCAGTAAATCCTTTTCAGGTAGTCCGTAGGGGATACTGGGAATCCATTTAGTACCATGGGGTATAGACTGGTCCATTAGGAGTCATTGGCACTTTAAGAATTTGATAGTATGCGTTGGCTCCTCCCTCTATGCCCCTCCTACCAGACTCAGTCTAGGAAACTGTGCCCGAGGAGACATACTTTGAGAGAATGATAGATAATGAAAGTGGTGAGAATACGAACCAGCGCACAAAAAACAAGAGAAAAGCTATGCTAACCAAACTTGAAAACAGGAACAGCAACAGCTGAACCAAACAACATTACTTAACCAAGCAACAGTGCAGGAAGATCGAACCACTGGGCGGGTGCCCAGTATCCGCTTCGGACTATGAGAAAAGGATTTACCGGTAGGTAATTAAAATACAATTTTCTCTTACGACCTAGAGGATGCTGGGGACTCCAAAAGGACCATGGGGTATAGACGGATCCGCAGGAGCTTGGGCACACTATAAAGACTTAAACTGGGTGTGAACTGGCTCCTCCCTCTATGCCCCTCCCCCAGACCTCAGTTAGACTTTGTGCCCAGGAGTGAATGGACACACACAAGGGGAGCTCTACTGAGTTTCTCTAAAAGACTTTATGTTAGGTTTTTTATTTTCAGGTTGACTTGCTGGCTACAGGCTTCCTGCAGCGTGGGAGTGAGGGGAGAGAAGTCAGACCTACTTCTTCTTAGGGCTCTGCTTCTCAGGCTACTGGACACCATTAGCTCCAGAGGGTTCGATCACTTGGTTCGCCTAGCTGCTTGTTCCCGGAGCCGCGCCGTCACCCCCCTCACAGAAGCCAGAAGAAAGAAGCCGGGTGAGTATGAGAAGAACAGAAGACTTCAGTGACGGCAGAAGACTTCAGTAACGGAGGTACAGCGGTCGCGCTGCGCTCCATGCTCCCACACACCAACAGCACTCACAGGGTGCAGGGCGCTGGGGGGAGAGCGCCCTGGGCAGCAGGTTACTGTTTTCTTTATAAGGCTGGCAGTGAAAGCATTTTCAGTGCCTTGGCACCGTGTCTCATACCCCCACCAGCATGTTACAGCGCGCTGCGCGCCTTTGATCCCCCACCACCGGCTTACACGTGTGCAGGGCGCTGGGGGGGGGGGGGGGGTGACGCCCTGGCTAGCAAGTTGCAGGTTTTTTTTTTTAAAGGACTGTAATGTATTGCATTGGCGGTGCCGGGGCTCCGTGTCCCAGACCCCCGCCAGCATGTTATAGCGCGCTGCGTGCCATTTCTCCATCGCCGCCGGCTTTCATGGGTGCAGGGCGCTGGAGGGAGCGCCCTGGGCGGCAGTTACTGGGGGCTGGTTTCACTGGGAAAGAAGGTGCATGCGATGGGCCCCGGACACCGCGGCTGATACCCCCGCCATTTGATAGCTGCGGGCGCGCTGCGCGCCGGTGCTCCCACACGCCGACGGTTTGCTTGGGTGCAGGGCGCACGGGGGGGACCCCTGAGCAGCATTGGTTTCCGATGGTATATAGTGTCTTTACACTATTTACGGTGCCCGACCTGTATATATATATATATAATATAATGGAGCTATAGCGCGCCGAGGGGGGCGGGGCTTAGCCCGCACACATACAGGGTCAGCGCCATTTTCTCTCTGTCCCTGCCAAGAAGTATGTAATGCACAAACAAGGGGGGGCACAGTGTTTTAGTGTTATGTTACACATAGATAACACTAGTTGAGTTAGGAATGAGCATGAAATTATTCTTGCGTGTATTTTCTGTGTGCTCTCTGTCAGATATACCCATTTTAGTACACTTGTGTCGACAGGCGTGAGTGTTCTGTTATAAACACCTATGGGGTTCACTGTCGGCATCGCCGACGCACGTGGGTACTTGCTACAACATAAAAAGTAAATATTATGGGGGAGGCAAAATGGTATGTGGGTGACCCTGTCGGCACCAACGGTTGTCATCGGGGGTAAATGGACATGCTGTATCTGACTTATACCTGTGTATATTCATTTATACGTTACTTCCCTTGAACCGCTTGGGGTCGCAAGACGGTAATTTTGCCTGGTTACTAATCCCTGCTGTCGACGAATACTGGGGTTTTCTGTCGACTATAATGTTTCCTGGTAGATCCACAACTGGGGCTTTTCAGTACATGGTCATACACGTTCAGAACACATTAATGTCACTGGGGCCCAGAAGTCTCGGGACAATCCGATTATATGTATGTTATACAGTATATATATTTAGGATATGTGGCTATATGTGTGTTACAATATGTAAATTCATATTATGATTTCTGATGAATACTGGTGTAATAGTATTCCTTCTCATGTGCTGGTCGCTCTGTTGATAAAACTCTAGGTCGGCTGTGACTCCCACCCTCTCCAGAAGTCCGAAGGGTTATTCTTTTTCCGCCACGGATGGAATATTGTGAAAGTCAACGACTGGTCAACACGGGTCCCTGTCTCAAAGGATCGTATACAGGAAAGCTAAGTGATATGATTATTTCTCTGACGTCCTAGTGGATGCTGGGAACTCCGAAAGGACCATGGGGAATAGCGGGCTCCGAAGGAGGCTGGGCACTCTAGAAAGATTTATGACTACCTGGTGTGCACTGGCTCCTCCCACTATGACCCTCCTCCAAGCCTCAGTTAGATCTTGTGCCCGGCCGAGGTTGGATGCACACTAGGGGCTCTCCTGAGCCTCTAGAAAGAAAGTATATAATTAGGTTTTTTATTTTCAGTGAGACCTGCTGGCAACAGGCTCACTGCAGCGAGGGACTAAGGGGAGAAGAAGCGAACTCGCCTGCTTGCAGCCGGATTGGGCTTCTTAGGCTACTGGACACCATTAGCTCCAGAGGGATCGACCGCAGGCCCAGTCCTTGGTGTTCGGTCCCGGAGCCGCGCCGCCGTCCCCCTTACAGAGCCAGAAGCAAGAAGAGGTCCGGAAAATCGGCGGCAGAAGACATCAGTCTTCACCAAGGTAGCGCACAGCACTGCAGCTGTGCGCCATTGCTCCTCATGCACACTTCACACTCCGGTCACTGAGGGTGCAGGGCGCTTGGGGGGGGCGCCCTGAGCAGCAATAAAAACACCTTGGCTGGCAAAAATACCACAATATATAGCCCCAGAGGCTATATATGTGGTAAATACCCCTGCCAGAATCCAGAAAAAAGCGGGAGAATAGGCCGCGGAAAAGGGGCGGAGCTATCTCCCTCAGACACACTGGCGCCATTTTCTCTTCACAGTGCAGCTGGAAGAAAGCTCCCTGGCTCTCCCCTGTAGTTTTCAGGCTCAAAGGGTTAAAAAGAGAGGGGGGGCACTAAATTTAGGCGCAATATTGTATATACAAGCAGCTATGGGGGAAAATTCACTCAGTTATAGTGTTAATCCCCACATTATATAGCGCTCTGGTGTGTGCTGGCATACTCTCTCTCTGTCTCCCCAAAGGGCTTTGTGGGGTCCTGTCCTCAGTCAGAGCATTCCCTGTGTGTGTGCGGTGTGTCGGTACAGCTGTGTCGACATGTTTGAGGAGGAGGCTTATATAGTGACGGAGCAGATGCCGATAAATGTGATGTCGCCCCCTGTGGGGCCGACACCAGAGTAGATGGTTAGGTGAAAGGTATTAACCGACAGTGTCAACTCCTTACATAAAAGGGTGGATGACGTAACAGCTGTGGGACAGCCGGCTTCTCAGCCCGCGCCTGCCCAGGCGTCTCAAAGGCCATCAGGGGCTCAAAAACGCCCGCTCATTCAAATGGCAGACACAGATGTTGACACGGAGTCTGACTCCAGTGTCGACAAGGTTGAGACATATACACAATCCACTAGGAACATCCGTGACTTGATCCCGGCAATAAAAAATGTGTTACACATTTCTGACATTAACCTCTAAAAATGGGTTTTTATGTTTGGGGAGAAAAAGCAGGCAGTGTTTTGTTCCCCCATCAGATGAATGAATGAAGTGTGTGAGAAGCGTGGGTTCCCCCTGATAAGAAACTGGTAATTTCTAAAAAGTTACTGATGGCGTACCTTTTCCCGCCAGAGGATAAGTTACGCTGGGAGATATCCCCTAGGGTGGATAAGGCGCTCACACGGTTGTCAAAATAGGTGGCACTGCCGTTTTAGGAACGGCCACTTTGAAGGTACCTGTTGATAAAAAGCAGGAGGCTATCCTGAAGTCTGTTTTTACACACTCAGGTACTAGACTGAAACCTGCGGAGCGTGCTGCTGCAGCGTGGTCGGTGACCCTGTCAAACATACTAGTTTGCTAACATGAGAACATATTAAAGACGTCGTCTTATATATGAGGGATGCACAGAGGGATATTTTGCCGGCTGGCATCCAAAATGAATGTAATGTCCATTCTGTCAGGAAGGTATTAGAGACCTGTCACTGGACAGGTGATGCTGACTTTAAAAGGCGCATAGAGATTCTGCCTTATAAGGGTGAGGAATTATTTGGGGATGGTCTCTGGGACCTCGTATCCGCAGCAACAACTGGGAAGAAATATTTTTACCTCAGTTTTTCTCACAGACTAAGAAAGCACTGTATTATCAGGTACAGTCCTTTCGGCTTCAGAAAAGCAAGCGGGTCAAAGGCGCTTCCTTTCTGTACAGAGACAAGGGAAGAGGGAAAAAGCTGCACCAGTCAGCCTGTTCCCAGAATCATAATTCTTCTCTCGCTTCCTCTGAGTCCACAGCATGACGCGGGGGCTCCACAGGTGTAGCCAGGTACGGTGGGGGGCCGTCTCAAAAATTTCAGCGATCAGTGGGCTCGCTCACAGGTGGATCCCTGTTTCATTCAAGTAGTATTTCAAGGGTACAAGCTGGAATTCGAGATGTCTTCCCCCCGCCGTTTCCTCAAATATGCCTTGCCGACAACTCCCTCAGGCAGGGAGGCTGTGCTAGAGGCAATTAATAAGCTGTATTCCCATCAGGTAATACTTAAGGTGCCCCTACTTCAACAAGGACGGGGTTACTATTCCACACGGTTTGGGGTACCGAAACCGCATGGTTCAGTGTGACCCTTTTTTATATTTAAAATCCTTGAACACATACATAAAAAAATTCAAGTTCAAGATGGAATCGCTCAGGGCGGTTATTGCAAGCCTGGACGAGGGGGATTACATGGTATCCCGGGACATCAAGGATGCTTACCTGCATGTCCCCATTTACTATCCTCGCCAGGAGTACCTCAGATTTGTGGTACAGGATTACCATTACCAAGTCCAGACTCTGCCGTTTGGACTGTACATGGCACCGAGGGTGTTACCAAGGTAATGGCCGGAATGATGATACTCCTTCGAAAAGGGGAGTTTTTAATGATCCCGTACTTGGACAATCTCCTTATAAGGGCGAGGTCCAAGGAGCAGTTGCTAGTCGGGGTAGCACTATTTTGGAAAGTGCTACAACACCACGGTTGGATTCTAAACAGTCCAAAGACACAGCTGTTTCCTACGACACGTCTACTGTTCCTGGGGATGGTTCTGGACACAGACCAGAAATAAGTGTTTCTCCCGGAGGAGAAAGCCAAGGAGCTGTCATCTCTAGTCAGAGACCTCCTGAAGCCAAAACAGTTATCGGTGCATCATTGCACGCGAGTCCTGGGAAAAATGATAGCTTCCTACGAAGCAATCCCATTCGGCAGGTTCCATACAAGAACTTTTCAGGGGGACCTGTTAGACAAGTGGTCCGGATCACATCTTCAGATGCATCGGCTGATAACCCTGTCTCCAAGGACCAGGGTATCTCTACTGCAGGGGCTGCAGAGTGCCCATCTTCAAGAGGGCCGCAGGTTCGACATACAGGACTAGGTCCTAGTGACCATGGATGCCAGCCTTTGAGGCTGGGGGGCAGTCACACAGGGAAGAAGCTTCCAGGGACTTTGGTCAAGTCAGGTGACTTCCCTACATAAATATTCTGGAACTGAGGGCCATTTACAATGCCCCGAGTCAGGCAAGGCCTCTGCTTCAAAAGGCCGGTCCTGATCCAATCAGACAACATCACGGCAGTCGCCCATGTAAACCAACAGGGCGGCACAAGAAGCAGGATGGCGATGGCAGAAGCCACAAGGATTCTCCGATGGGCGGAAAATCATGTGTTAGCACTGTCAGCAGTGTTCATTCCCGGACTGGACAACTGGGAAGCAGATCTTCTCAACAGACACGACTTCCACCCGAGAGAGTGGGGACTTCATCCAGAAGTCTTCCAAAGGATTGTACACCATTGGGAAAGGCCACAGGTGGACATGAAGGCGTCCCGCCTCAACAAAAAGCTATAAAAGATATTGCGCCAGGTCAAGGGACCTTCAGGCGATAGCTGTGAACGCTCTGGTAACACCGTGGGTGTACCAGTCGGTTTATGTGTTCCCCCCTCTGCCTCTCATACCAAAGGTACTGAGAATAATAAGAAGGCGAGGAGTAAGAACGATACTCGTGGTTCCGGATTGGCCAAGAAGAGCCTGGTACCCAGAACTTCAAGAAATTATATCAGAGGACCCATGGCCTCTGTCGCTCAGACAGGACCTGCTGCAGCAGGGACCCTGTCTGTTCCAAGACTTACCGCGGCTACGTTTTGATGGCATGGCGGTTGAACGCCGGATCCTAAAGGAAAAGGGCATTCCGGCGGAAGTCATTCCTACGCTGATTCAAGCCAGGAAAGATGTAACTGCAAAACATTATCACCGCATATGGCGGAAATATGTTGCTTGGTGTGAGGCCACAAAAGGCCCCAACAGAGGAATTTCAACTAGGTCCATTTCTGCATTTCCTACAAGCAGGAGTGTCTATGGGCCTAAAATTAGGCTCCATTAAGATACAGATCTCGGCTCTGTCGATTTTCTTCCAGAAAGAATTAACTTCAGTACCTGAAGTTCAGACATTGTAAAAGGAGTGCTGCATATTCAGCCCCCGGTTGTGCCTCCAGTGGCACCTGGGATCTCAACGTGGTGTTGAGTTTCTTAAAATCACATTGGTTTGAACCACTAAAAACCGTGGATCTAAAATATCTCACGCGGAAAGTGGTCATGTTATTGACCTTGGCTTCGGCCAGGCGTGTATCAGAATTGGCGGCTTTGTCATATAAAAGTCCTTATCTGATTTTCCATATGGAGAGGGCAGAATTGAGGACTCGTCCCCAGTTTCTCCCTAAGGTGGTATCAGTTTTTCACTTGAACCAACCTATTGTGGTGCCTGCGGCTACTAGGGACTTGGAGGATTCCAAGTTACTGGACGTAGTCAGGGCCTTGAAAAATTATGTTTCCAGGACGGCTAGAGTCAAGAAAATTGACTCGCTATTTATCCTGTATGCACCCAACAGGCTGGGTGCTCCTGCTTCTAAGCAGACTATCGCTCGCTGGATCTGTGACACGATTCAGCAGGCGCATTCTGCGGCTGGACTGCCGCATCCTAAATCAGTGAAAGCCCATTCCACAGGGAAGGTGGGCTCATCTTGGGCGGCTGCCCGAGAGGTCTCGGCTTTACAACTTTGCCGAGCTGTTACTTGGTCAGGGGCAAACACGTTTGCAAAATTCTACAAATTTGATACCCTGGCTGAGGAGGACCTTGAGTTCTCTCATTCGGTGCTGCAGAGTCATCCGCACTCTCCCGCCCGTTTGGGAGCTTTGGTATAATCCCCATGGTCCTTTCGGAGTTCCCAGCATCCACTAGGACGTCAGAGAAAATAAGATTTTACTCACCGGTAAATCTATTTCTCGTAGTCCGTAGTGGATGCTGGGCGCCCATCCCAAGTGCGGATTGTCTGCAATACTTGTAAATAGTTATTGCTAACTAAAGGGTTAATGTTGAGCCATCTGTTGAGAGGCTCAGTTGTTTTCATACTGTCAAACTGGATATAGTATCACGAGTTGTACGGTGTGATTGGTGTGGCTGGTATGAGTCTTACCCGGGATTCAAAATCCTTCCTTATTATGTCAGCTCGTCCGGGCACAGTGTCCTAACTGAGGCTTGGAGGAGGGTCATAGTGGGAGGAGCCAGTGCACACCAGGTAGTCATAAATCTTTCTAGAGTGCCCAGCCTCCTTCGGAGCCCGCTATTCCCCATGGTCCTTTCGGAGTTCCCAGCATCCACTACGGACTACGAGAAATAGATTTACCGGTGAGTAAAATCTTATTTTTTCTATGCTGTGGGCTTTTTGCATTACAGGCACATGAGGGAGTGTTTGTGTTCGGTAAGTCATAAGGTACAGGTAGTGTGGCCGGGGGACTGCTGAGGCTGACTCAGAGAGTTACTGGAGATTTTCCCTGGGACGGTGTACCACTGTTTGGCTGAACTGAGGCATCCCCCCAATCTCGGTGGACATTCCTGGTAAGTCTACCTTCGGGAGTTAGATTCCCTGGCAACAGTTGGTGACGCATTCTTTTGGGGGATGCAGTCATTTTAATCGGTTAAATACAGTTTTTTTTCCCTTTCTGTACAGCCTGTGAAGGATGAAAAAGTAAGAGTTTTGCAGCCTTGTTAGGTTCACAGAAGAGGATGTAGTTTCTATTTCTACCACATACACCACATGTCGCATAGTCTATATGGCGGGACCCGGCGCCGGTGAGGACTCAGTTACTACTTTCAGTTAGTCCGGGAATAGACTAGGACCGGTGAGTTACTTATAGAATCCAAAGGGGGACATTCTGGAGTTACAGATGTTTCCCTTCACTGATTTTCTAATGGATATTTCCGTTTCTCCTCTGGAAGGGGAGGTAGTACGCGACGCCATACCAGGGGTGCGTCAGGTTCAGGGCCTTGTCCTTCTGTCCCGGTTATAAAAAAAAAAAAAGTTTACATGCGTTGTTCTACGCATTCAGATTACCTGGAGGGATAGCCAGGATTGTCTTGGCCATTTCACTGGAGTGATGGTAGTATGATGGTTTTCTTTCAATATTAAGAGCCATTGTTATTCTGTACTGAGATGTTCGCCTGATTGAGGCGAGGTCAAGAAACAAGTGGGGTAAATCGTTGTTTCTCTCTGACTGTTCTTCCACACAGGGAAGGGCTGTTGTTCCCAACGGTGCAGATGTCGGAGGTAGTATCGGGGTAGATACTGAACGGTTGAGGTTCTGTTTTTCCTGTGGAAAAGAGGTCTGAGGATCCTGAGTCGGATCACATTTCTAGTGCCACTCCATCAATATGTTCCGTTGATGAAGAAGTTGGGTGCGGCCTAAGAGGCCTTTTCGGTGAGCAGGTCGAATGCCAGAGTGGTTTTCATGGGACCTGTTGGGAATGTGGTCCGGGTCTCACCGGCACATGCACCGAAATATAGTTCTAATGGCCAGGATATCACTCCTGTGGTGTCTGCTCAGTTCTCACATCCTAGAGGGACGAAGGTTCGGGATCCAGGATTAGATCCTGGTGTCCATGTATGCTGATATCTGAGGCTGGGGAGCAGTCCTTACATGGGAAGTATTTCCAGAGGAAAAGGTCAAGCTGCGAACCTTGTCTACAATTAACTTTCTTGAATTAAGAGCTGTTTTCAACGAACATATTCTTCGTGATCTGCCCGTGTTAATTCTGTCGGACGACTTGACAGCAGTGGCGTATGTAAGTCGCTAGGGCAGAACAAGGAACAAAGTGGCAATGGCAGAAGCTGAAATAGTTTTCCGCTGAGTGGACAGACTGGTAAACGTTATATTAGCAGTCTTCGTTCCAGACGTAAACGAGGGAGAAATAGATTTCCTCTGCAGACGCGCTCTTTATCCGGGAGAAAGACTGTCGTCATCGAGAAGTTTCACAGAAGTGACAAGTCTTTGAGGAGTGTCTCAATTGGGCATGTTGGCATCTCGCCTCAAAGAGAGACCTCAGGAATAGGATTCCAGGTCAAGGATCACTCAAGCTATAGCAGTGGACGACCTCGTGACACCTTGGGTGTTTTCAGGCAGTATATGTGTCCCCTCCGCTTTCACTCTGCTGAAGGTGATAAACGTAAGAAGAACAGAGGTTCCGGCGATCCTCATTGTTCCGGTCTAGCCAAGGAGGGCTTGGTATCCAGTTCTTCAAGATTTGTTCATATAAGATCCCTGGCCTCTTCCTCTACGGGAGGAATTGTTTCAACAAGATTCGGGCGTGTATCAGGACTTACCGCAGCTGCGTTTGACGGCATGGCGGTTGAACGCCATATCCTAGTCCGAATAGGTATTCCCAATGAGGCCATTTCCACACTTCTTCAGGCTAGAAAAGAAGTAACGGCTAAGCCTTACCACCGTATTTGGGTTTGGCCTTATAAATTTTCTTTAAAAAATAAAATAAAAAAAAGAATTGGCCACCTTTCCGGAAGTTCAGACTTTCGTGAAAGGAGTACTGCACATCCAGCCTCCCTTTGTGCCCCATTGGCACAGTGGAATCTTGACGTGGTGTTGCGTTTCTTGTGTCTCACTGATTGGAACCTTTATTAAAGGTTGTGTTAAATTTTCTCTCTTCGAGAGTGGTCATGCTTTTGCCCTTTGGGCGACTGTGAGGCGGTTGTCGGAAGTAGCGGCTTTGTCTCACAAGAGCCCCTGTTTGATCTTCCAAGTGGATAGAATTGAGAATTCGGATAGTAATTCTGCCGAAAAGGGTTTTCGGTGTTTATCAAAAACCTGCCTATTTTGTTGCCTGTGGTAACTTCAGCATTGGCTGATTCAAAGTCTCTCGATGTAGTCAGGGCTTTGAAGATTTATGTCGCCAATTGGGCTCAGTTTGGGGTAACAGACGCTCTGGTTGTCCGGTATGCTCCCAGCGTGCTTGGGGCGCCTGCGTCTTTGCAGTCTGATACACGCTGGATCTGTGATACGAGTCGGCGTGCTAGCTCTACGGCTGGATTGCCGTGACCGAAGTTGGGGGAGACCCATAGAAACATAGAAACATAGAATTTGTCGGCAGATAAGAACCACTTGGCCCATCTAGTCTGCCCCTTTTTTTTTTTTTATATTATTTTTATCTCTAACCTTATTTGATCCTTATTTCTTTGTAAGGATATCCTTATGTCTATCCCATGCATGTTTAAATTGCTCTACTGTCTTAGCCTCTACCACCTCTGATGGGAGGCTATTCCACTTGTCCACTACCCTTTCTGTGAAATAATTTTTCCGCAAATTTCCCCTGAACCTCCCCCCCCTTCAGTCTCAGTGCATGTCCTCGTGTCCTATTGCTTTTCTTCATTTGGAGAATGTTTCCCTCCTGGACTTTGTTAAAACCCTTGATATATTTGAAAGTTTCTATCATGTCCCCCCTTTCCCTTCTCTGCTCCAAACTATACATATTGAGATTTCTTAGTCTTTCTGGGTATGTTTTGTGATGTAGGCCATGCACCATTTTAGTTGCCCTCCTTTGTACAGTTTCTAATGTATTAATATCCTTTTGAAGATATGGCCTCCAGAACGGAATACAGTATTCTAGATGAGGCCGTACCAATGACCTATACAGTGGCATTATTACTTCTTTCTTTCTGCTGCTGATTCCTCTCCCAATGCAGCCAAGCATCTGACTAGCCTTCCTCATTGCCTTGTTACATTGCTTACCTGCCTTTAAGTCATCTGAAATAGTGACTCCTAGATCCCTTTCCTCCTCAGTAGTTTCCAGTATAGTGCCATTAATACTGTATTTAGCTTTAGGATTTTTGAGACCCAAGTGCATGATTTTGCATTTTTTGGCATTAAACTGTAATTGCCAGACTCTTGACCATTCCTCTAGTCTACCTAGATCCTCAATCATTTGTTTTACCCCACCTGGTGTGTCTACCCTGTTGCATACCTTTGTGTCATCTGCAAAAAGGCATAATTTCCCTTTAATGCCATTTGCAATGTCACCAATAAAGATGTTAAAAAGCACTGGTCCAAGTACAGATCCCTGGGGTACTCCACTGGTAACATTTCCCTCCTGTGAATGCACTCCATTTACCACAACTCTCTGTTTTCTATCCTTCAACCAAGATCTTATCCATTCAATAATCCTAATATCCAATCCCAAACTTTCAAGTTTATTTAGCAGTCTGCGATGTGGAACTGTGTCAAAAGCCTTACTAAAGTCTAGATAAGCTATGTCCATGGCTCCACCTTTATCCATCACTAGGTAGGTGGGCTCTTATTGGGCGGCTGCCCGAGGTGTCTCGGCGGGTTAACTTTACCGAGCTGCTACTTGGTTGGGTTTCAAACACCTTTGCTAGGCTCTACAAGTTTGATACCCTGGCTGATGGGGACCTCATGTTTGCTCAATCGGTGCTGCAGAGTCGTTCACACCCTCCCGCCCGTTTTGAAGCTTTGTTATATACCCCATGATCCTTTTGGAGTCCCCAGCATCCTCTAGAACGTAAGAGAAAATAGTATTTTAGTACCTACCGGTAAATCCTTTTCTCCTAGTCCATAGAGGATGCTGGGCGCCCGTCCCAGTGCGTACTGTGTCTGCAGTTATGTTACAAACCTGCAGCGGCCGCGGCGGCCGCGCTTGTCCCTACGGGTGGTCTGGTCTGCCCGGCGCCTCGTTCCCCCTGGCGGTCTCCGGATTCAGTGGCGGGTCGGCGCTGCTCCCCGGCGGCTTCCCGGAAGCAGGGACGCCGCCATCGCAAGTGAGGGCAAGCAGGCGGAGCAGGTCTGACGTCACCTGCCTGCTCCGTCAATCAGGCTGGGGCGGGGAGTTTAAAAGCGGATACCAGGCAGAGATCCGGTGCCTGAGTATCTTCGTTTCTCCTTCGGAAGCTGTGATTCCAGAGCTCCCTCGTCCTGTGCCTCCAAGCATCCTGTGCCTCCAAGCTCGTCCTGTGCCTCCAAGCATCCTGTACCTCCAAGCATCCCGTGCCTCCAAGCACCTCCGTGCCTCCAAGCACCTCCGTGCCTCCAAGCACCTCCGTGCCTCCAAGCACCCCGTGCCTCCAAGCACCTCGTGCCTCCAAGCACCTCCGTGCCTCCAAGCACCTCCGTGCCTCCAAGCACCTCCGTGCCTCCAAGCACCTCGTGCCTCCAAGCACCTCCGTGCCTCCAAGTACCTCCGTGCCTCCAAGTACCCTCGTGCCTTCAAGCACCTCCGTGCCTCCAAGCACCTCGTGCCTCCAAGCACCTCCGTGCCTCCAAGCACCTCCGTGCCTCCAAGCACCTCGTGCCTCCAAGCATCTCCGTACCTCCAGGGGCCTCCTAGCACGCCCTGTACTTCCAGCACCTCAGAACCCCAATACCGCGGAGCCTCCGACATCACGGTACCTCTAATATCTCAGTACCCCAGCCTTCAGTATTTCTACGAGTCTTGTCTTACAGGAGACCGTCAAGAACTCCTCTGTGCCTCCCGCCTGCCGACGTAGTCCTGCATGAGGAAGACCTACATCCGGCCATCCCTACTGCGACCCAGTGGCGGTTCCTCTTCCCGGTCATCGGAAGAAGCCCCGAGTCCACAACACTCCCAAACCAGGTCAGTGATAGTATACTCAGGCCTTATGGACTCGGGGATTCGGAACACGGACTCGAGTGCCATCCAGAACCTGGCTTCCCGAGTACAAAGTCAGGAGGCGGCGCAAGGCCAGGTGATGCAGTACCTCCAGCAGTTGTCCGGACGTCTGGATCAGATCCAGGCGTCTCTGGCCTCAGTAATTCCGGCTCCTGCTCCAGTGGTCGCACCAGTTGTCGTTGCCAGTAATGTTCAACCATCGGCTGGTATCACTCCACGTCTTCAGTTGCCTACTCCGTCCCGCTATAATGGGAATCCCAAAAATTGCCGCGGTTTCTTGAACCAATGCGAGGTACATTTCGAGCTACTTGCACACAACTTTCCTACAGACCGGTCCAAGGTAGCATATATCATTTCTTTATTGGAAGGTTCTGCTCTGGATTGGGTGTCTCCACTATGGGAACGGTCCGATCCCATGGTTTCCAACTATACCAACTTCATCTCGTCCTTTCGAAGGATTTTCGACGAACCCGGCAGAATGACCACGGCTTCTTCCGATTTGCTCCATGTTCGGCAAGGCGCCCGTTCCGTGGGCCAGTATGTGGTTCATTTCCAGACCATTGCTTCCGAACTACGCTGGAATAATGACGCCCTGAGAGCTGCCTTCTGGAACGGTCTTTCCGACCGGCTGAAAGATGAGCTGGTTACTAGAGATCTGCCGGATCCATTAGAAGATTTGATTTCTCTGTGCGTCAAGGTGGATCTTCGGATGCAAGAGCGTGGAAGAGAACGTAGCCATTCAGATCGTCCCAGGCTCCGGAATCCTACTCCTAGGCCGGTGGCCTCACCTAGCTCAGATGAGCCCATGCAAATTAACCGCTCCCGACTGTCTCCAGAAGAACGACAGCGTCGTCGTGAGGGTAAACTCTGCCTTTACTGTGGAGCCGCAGATCATTTTCTTAAATCTTGTAAAGTCCGTCCGGGAAACGGGCAGTCCTAGCTTGTTCCGGAGGAGTCAAGCTGGGAGTTGCGACAAAAGCTTCTCCAACTTCGGACTGTTTGCTTCCAGTAACTCTAGTCTCCAACTCAGTCTCCAAGTCTTGTGAAGCCCTATTGGACTCCGGAGCTGCGGGGAACTTCGTTTCTTCCATCTGTGCCCAAAGTTTGGGTTTGAAGTTACGGCCTATCGAGCGGCCAATCTCACTGACGGCTATCAATGGGACTAGAATTGCCAAAGGTCTTATAAGGTGGCGCACGGGGCCAGTTAAGCTGCAGGTCGGGGCTCTACATCAGGAAGATTTGGAACTCTTGGTAATCCCAGAAATGTCCCATGATCTGGTTCTTGGAATACCTTGGCTAAAAAGTCATAATCCCCACATCGACTGGAAGTCGTCACAAATTCTGTCCTGGAGTTCCTTTTGTCACACTAATTGTCTTACTCCTGTCTGTCCGCTCCGTGTCACTTCCAAGACGGATGAAGAGCACATTCCGGAGGCATATCAAGGGTACAAGGACGTGTTTTCGGAACAAGCTGCGGACCTATTACCACCTCACAGGCCTTGGGACTGCTCTATTGACCTTGTCCCAGGGAAGACGCCACCCCGTGGTCGCACATATCCTCTGTCTCTTCCTGAGACCCAAGCCATGTCGGAGTATATTAAGTCCAATCTGCTCAAAGGATTCATTCGCCCCTCTTCCTCCCCTGCTGGTGCAGGCTTCTTTTTTGTGAAGAAAAAAGACGGAGGGTTGAGACCATGCATCGACTACCGCGGCCTAAATGACATTACTATTAAGAATAAGTACCCTTTGCCACTAATCACAGAGTTATTTGATAGGGTTCGTGGGGCCCGCATTTTTTCCAAACTCGACTTGAGAGGAGCTTATAATCTTATACGCATCCGAGAGGGGGATGAATGGAAGACTGCCTTTAATACCCGAGATGGGCATTACGAATACTTGGTGATGCCATTTGGTCTTAGTAATGCTCCCGCGGTTTTCCAGGGATTCGTCAATGAAATCTTTCGTGATATGCTGTATCAGAGCGTTGTGGTATATTTGGACGACATATTGATTTTTTCCAAGAATCTTGTCGAACACAGGTTACAAGTCAAAGAAGTACTACACCGTTTACGAGAGAATCATCTCTACGCCAAGCTCTCCAAGTGTACATTTGAAGTAACATCTATTCCGTTCCTCGGTTATGTCATCTCGGGGACGGAGCTTCGCATGGATCCGGAAAAGTTATCTGCCATTCGTGACTGGACTCAACCTCTTTCCCTGAAAGCAATACAAAGATTCCTGGGCTTTGCGAACTACTACAGGAAATTCATTAAGGGTTTCTCCACCATTGTTGCGCCCATTACTGCCCTGACGAGGAAGAGTTCCAATCCTAGTCTGTGGTCCCCGGAAGCCATTTTAGCTTTTTCTCGTTTAAAATTAGCCTTCATGACGGCTCCAGTTCTCAAACAACCAGATTTCGATGAACCCTTCTTCTTAGAAGTTGATGCGTCTTCAGTCGGAGTTGGGGCTGTTCTCTCCCAGTATTCCTCTGATAAGAAACTACATCCGTGTGGCTTCCATTCTCGTAAGTTCTCTCCGGCCGAACGGAACTACACTATTGGAGACCAGGAACTCTTGGCAATCAAGTCTGCCTTGGAAGAATGGAGATATCTTCTGGAAGGGGCTAAACACGTGTTTACTATCTACACAGATCACAAGAATTTGCTGTACATCAAATCCGCACAGTGCTTGAATCCTCGCCAGGCAAGATGGGCACTTTTCTTTTCCCGATTCTCGTTCATTATCAAGTACCGGGCCGGGAGTCTCAATATTAAAGCAGATGCACTTTCTCGTTCACAAGTTTCCTCTGACGAGGATGAACCTCCGGAGCGGGGTTTAATTCTGAATCCAGTTTCTGTCTCTGTTGCTTTAACTACTCCAGCTCCTCCTCCTGGAAGAATGTCCGTACCAGCTAGATTCCGCTCAAGGATACTACTGTGGGTCCATAACTCCAAGTTTTCCGGTCATCCCGGCGCTCAGAAGATGTACAAGTTTCTGCAAAGATCTTACTGGTGGAACACCATGAGGAAGGATGTACAAGATTGCGTTAATTCCTGTCCCCAATGTACACAACACAAATCTCCTCGTTTGCCTCCTGCAGGGTTACTTCGTCCTCTGCCTATCCCTGTGAGACCCTGGACTCACATTTCCATGGACTTCGTCACTGACCTGCCCTGTTCCAAAGGTTTCAACACCGTTTGGGTTATCGTTGACCGTTTTTCGAAGATGGCACACTTTGTGCCCTTGACTGGTCTTCCAACAGCACCGAAACTGGCACTACTGTTTATCCGAGAACATTTTCGTTTGCATGGGTTGCCACAAGAGATTGTTTCTGACCGAGGAGTACAGTTCACCGCCAGGTTTTGGAAAGCCCTTTGTTCGACTCTGCAAATCAAACTTAAGTTTTCGTCTGCTTATCATCCCCAAACAAATGGACAAACGGAACGTGTCAATCAGGATCTAGAGACTTTTCTTCGTCTGTACCTCTCTCCTTCACAGGACAATTGGGTGGAGTTGCTGCCTTGGGCGGAGTTTGCCCACAACCATTTGTTTCATTCTTCCACTGGGGAATCACCATTTTTCGTCAATTACGGGTTCCATCCCCGTGTTCCGGAATTTCCAAGCCTTCCGTTAGTAGAGGTTCCTGCTGTAGTATCCACTCTACGACACTTTGGACAAATTTGGAGGAAGGTTCATGCCAATCTTAAGCAGGTTTCGGCTCGGTACAAGTTCTTCGCAGATAAGAAACGGCGAGCTGCACCTCAATATAAAGTTGGGGACAGGGTATGGCTGTCCACACGGAACCTCCGGCTGAAGGTGCCTACCATGAAATTCGCTCCAAGGTTCATCGGGCCCTACCCTGTGCTAAAAGTCTTAAATCCTGTGGTCTGTAAACTGGGTTTGCCTGCCCATCTTCGAGTACCTAACGCCTTTCATGTTTCTCTACTCCGTCCCCTCGTTCTGAATCGGTTCCACTCAGCACTCCCTAGGTCAACGTCAGTAGTGGCAGAAGCCGGAGCAGAGTTTGAAATCAAAGCTATTCTTGACTCCCGTTATCTTCATAAAAAATTACAGTACTTGGTGGACTGGAAGGGTTACGGTCCTGAGGAAAGAAGTTGGATTGGAGCTACTGAAGTAATGGCTCCTCGTCTGATTCGGATCTTCCACTCCAAACATCCGACTAAGCCCGGGAAGTGTCCAGGGGCCACTCCTGGAGGAGGGGGTACTGTTACAAACCTGCAGCGGCCGCGGCGGCCGCGCTTGTCCCTACGGGTGGTCTGGTCTGCCCGGCGCCTCGTTCCCCCTGGCGGTCTCCGGATTCAGTGGCGGGTCGGCGCTGCTCCCCGGCGGCTTCCCGGAAGCAGGGACGCCGCCATCGCAAGTGAGGGCAAGCAGGCGGAGCAGGTCTGACGTCACCTGCCTGCTCCGTCAATCAGGCTGGGGCGGGGAGTTTAAAAGCGGATACCAGGCAGAGATCCGGTGCCTGAGTATCTTCGTTTCTCCTTCGGAAGCTGTGATTCCAGAGCTCCCTCGTCCTGTGCCTCCAAGCATCCTGTGCCTCCAAGCTCGTCCTGTGCCTCCAAGCATCCTGTACCTCCAAGCACCTCCGTGCCTCCAAGCACCTCCGTGCCTCCAAGCACCCCGTGCCTCCAAGCACCTCGTGCCTCCAAGCACCTCCGTGCCTCCAAGCACCTCCGTGCCTCCAAGCACCTCCGTGCCTCCAAGCACCTCGTGCCTCCAAGCACCTCCGTGCCTCCAAGTACCTCCGTGCCTCCAAGTACCCTCGTGCCTTCAAGCACCTCCGTGCCTCCAAGCACCTCGTGCCTCCAAGCACCTCCGTGCCTCCAAGCACCTCCGTGCCTCCAAGCACCTCCGTGCCTCCAAGCATCTCCGTACCTCCAGGGGCCTCCTAGCACGCCCTGTACTTCCAGCACCTCAGAACCCCAATACCGCGGAGCCTCCGACATCACGGTACCTCTAATATCTCAGTACCCCAGCCTTCAGTATTTCTACGAGTCTTGTCTTACAGGAGACCGTCAAGAACTCCTCTGTGCCTCCCGCCTGCCGACGTAGTCCTGCATGAGGAAGACCTACATCCGGCCATCCCTACTGCGACCCAGTGGCGGTTCCTCTTCCCGGTCATCGGAAGAAGCCCCGAGTCCACAACACTCCCAAACCAGGTCAGTGATAAGTTATTGATTTTGGTTGCACTTTGTGGTGATTCTTCTCTGTCAGCCTATTGCTGACGTTGTTCATGCCATGGCATGTGGGTTCTTGTTATTGGTTGGGTTGACACACCGTTTGTGTTGCATATTCTCTCAGCATATGGCTGTATGTTTTTCATACCATGGGCTGGTATTCTGTTGAAGGCCATGTCTTGCGGTAGGTTCGTGGTGTGAGCTGGTATAACACTCACTGTGTTTAAATTATAAATTCTTTCCCCTAAATGTCCGTCTCTCCTGGGCACAGTTTTCAAACTGAGGTCTGGGGGAGGGGCATAGAGGGAGGAGCCAGTTCACACCCAGTTTAAGTCTTTATAGTGTGCCCAAGCTCCTGCGGATCTGTCTATACCCCATGGTCCCTTTGGAGTCCCCAGCATCCTCTACGGACTAGGAGAAAAGGATTTACCGGTAGGTACTAAAATCCTATTTTCTCTTACGTCCTTGGGGATACTGGGAATCCATTTAGTACCATGAGGAAGTGCCAAAGCTCCGAAACCGGCTGGGAGAGTGCTGAGTTTCCTGCAGAACTGATTGACCAAACTGAAGGTCCTCAGATGCCAAAGTATCGAACTTGTAAAACTTAGCAAACGTGTTTGAACCTTACCAAGTAGCTTGCTCAGCAGAGCTGTAAAGTTGAGACACCCCGGTCAGTGGCCCAAGTAGAACCCACCGACCTAATAGAGTGGACTTGTACAGCTTTTAGTACTGGCAAGCCTACTGTGGAACAAGCATGCTGGATAGTGAGCTTCATCCAGCGTGCAATTGACTGCTTTGAAGCAGGACACCCAATTTTATAGGGATCATAGAGAATGAACAGCGAGTCCGATTTTCCTGTGACGAGCATTTCACTTTACATACACCTTCAAAGCCCTCATAGCATCCAAAGACTTTGAAGTAGCAGAGGTGTCTGTAACAACCGGAACCACAATAGGTTGGTTGATGTGAAATGCGTCACCACCTTAGTAAGAGATTGCTGATGAGTCCTGAGTTCAGCTCTGTCCTCATGGAAAATTAAGTAGGGACTCTTGTAAAGCAATGCCCCCAGCTCCGACACACATCTTGCTGAAGCCAAGGCCAGCAGTATGACGGTCTTCCACGTAAGGTACTTTAGTCAACCTCCTGTAACTGTTCAAAACAGTCGGATTGGAGGAACTGCAGCACCAAATTGAGATCCTAAGGTGCCGTGGGAGGCACAAAGGGAAGTTGGATGTGCAAAACACCATTCAAGAACGTTTGGACCTCAGGGAGAGAAGCCGATTGTTTCTGAAAGTAAATAGACAAGGCCGAAATCTGGACGTTAATGGATCCTAGACGTAGGCCAACATCCACTCCCGACTGCAGAAAAAGCAGGAGACGTCCCAGATGAAATTCCTCCGCAGAATATTGTCTGCTTTCACACCAACAGACATACTTCTTCCATATACGTTGGTAATGTTTAGACGTTACCCCCTTGCTGGCTTTGATCATTGGCCCTCATTCCGAGTTGTTCGCTCGCTAGCTGCTTTTAGCAGCATTGCTCACGCTAAGCCGCCGCCTACTGGGAGTTAATCTTAGCATAGCAGAATTGCGAACGAAAGATTCGCATAGTTGCGAATAGAAATTTCTTTGCAGTTTCTGAGTAGCTCGGGACTTACTCTGCCACTGCGATCCGTTCAGTCAGTTTCGTTCCTGGTTTGACGTCACAAACACACCCAGCGTTCGCCCAGACACTCCCCCGTTTCTGCAGACACTACCGCGTTTTTCCCAGAAACGCCAGCGTTTTTTTGCACACGCCCAGAAAACGGCAAGTTTCCGCCCAGAAACACCCACTTCCTGTCAATCACACTCCGATCACCAGAACGATGAAAAATCCTTGTTATGCCGTGAGTAAAGTACCTAACTTTTGAGTAAAATAACTAAGCGCATGCGCTCTGCGACCCTTGCGCATGCGCAGTACGCGACTAATCGCAGTATAGCGAAACTTGGCAACGAGCGAACAACTCGGAATGAGGGCCATAGTCGGGATGACCTTGTCAGGAATCCCTCTCCTAGCTAGAATCAGCCTTTCAACTTCCATGCCGTTAAATGTAGCCGTGGTAAGTCTTGATAGACTAAAGGGCCCTGTTGCAGAAGATCATCGCAACGAGGTAGAGGCCACGGATCTTCGATCACCATCCCGATAAGATCCACGTACCAGGCCCTTCGAAGCCAGTCTGGAGCAATGAGGATTGCTTGAACCTTTTCCCTCTTTATTCTCTTTAGAATTCTTGGGATCAGAGGAAGTGGAGGAAACACGTACACCAGCTGGTAGACCTACGGAGCCGTCAGAGTGTCTACCGCCACTGCTTGTGGGTGTCTTGACATGGAACATTACTGCTTGAGCTTCTTGTTGAATCGAGAGGCCATCATGTCGATCAATGGATATCCCCTCCGACTTGTCAACTACCGGAACACCTCCAGAATGAGGCCTAACTCCCCTGGGTGCAGGTCATGTCTGCGGAGGAAGTCTGCTTCCCAGATGTCTACTCCTGGAATGAAGACCGCCGACAACGCCACTGCGTGTTTTTCCACCCAGAGGAGAATTCTTCACACCTCTGACATTGCTGCTCTGCTTTTCGTTCCGCCCTGTCTGTTTATGTACGTTACCGCTGTTACATTGTCCGACTGGACTTAAATGGCTGATTCCGAAGTAGAGACGAGGCCTGCAGAAGGACGTTGCAGATTGCCTTGCGTTCCAAGATGTTTATTGGAAGGACAACTTCCCGACTTGACCATCTTCCTTGAAACTGCACCCCCTGGGTGACTGCTCCCTAACCTCTGAGGCTTGCATGTGTGGTTAGCAGAATCCAATACTGAATCCCGAACCTCCGACCCTCGACGAGGTGAGAAGTCTGCAGCCACCATAGAAGGGAGATTCTGGCTCTTGGCGACAGACAGATACTCTGGTGCATGTGAAGATGCGATCCGGACCATTTGTCCAACAGATCCAGCTGGAAGGGCCTCGCATGAAACCTTCTATAATAAAGCGCCTCGTAAGAGGCCACCATTTTCCCCAGAAGGCCAATGCACAGATGAACCGAGATCCGGGTTGGCTTCAGGACAGCACAAACCATCAACTGGATTACCATAGCCTTCTCCAAGGGAAGGAACACTCTCTGAGACTTTGTATCCAGTATCATTCCCAGGAAATGAAGCCTCTGCGTCGGTTCCAGGTGAGATTTTTGTAAGTTCAGAATCCACCTGTGATCCAGAAGTAGTCTGATTGAGAGGCCAATGCTGTCCAACAATCGCTCCCTGGACGGTGCCTTTATCAGAAGATTGTCCAGGTACGGAATTATGTTCACTTCCTGTTTGTGGAGTAGAAACATCTCCACCATCACTTTGGTGAACACTCTCGGTGCCATGGACAGACCAAATGGCAGGCCCTGGAACTGTGTGTGTGTTTGTGTGTGTCAGGTGCTGCATGTCTATGTGTGTGTGTCAGGAGCTGCATGTCTGTGTGTGTGTGTCAGGTGCTGCGTGTGTGTCAGGTGCTGCGTGTGTGTGTCAGGTGCTGCTTGTGTGTGTTTGTGTCAGGTGCTGCGTGTGTGTGTTTGTGTCAGGTGCTGCGTATGTGTGTTTGTGTCAGGTGCTGCGTGTGTGTTTGTGTCAGGTGCTGCGTGTGTGTTTGTGTCAGGTGCTGCGTGTGTGTGTTTGTGTCAGGTGCTGCGTGTGTGTGTTTGTGTCAGGTGCTGCTTGTCTGTGTGTGTGTGTCAGGTGCTGCATGTCTGTGTGTGTGTGTGTCAGGTGCTGCATGTCTGTGTGTTTGTGTCAGGTGCTGCATGTCTGTGTGTGTGTGTGTGTCAGGTGCTGTGTGTGTGTGTCAGGTTCTGCATGTGTGTGTGTGTGTGTGTGTGTCAGGTGCTGCATGTCTGTGTGTGTGTCAGGTGCTGCATGTCTGTGTGTGTGTCAAGTGCTGCATGTCCGTGTGTGTGTGTCAGGTGCTGCATATGTATGTGTGTGTGTGTGTTTG
This sequence comes from Pseudophryne corroboree, assembly GCF_028390025.1. NCBI lineage: Eukaryota > Metazoa > Chordata > Amphibia > Anura > Myobatrachidae > Pseudophryne > Pseudophryne corroboree. Next base: position 657,486,050 of record NC_086445.1, on the reverse strand, counting down.
TGTGTCAGGTGCTGCATGTCTGTATGTGTGTGTCAGGCGCTGCATGTTTATATTAGTGTGTCAGCTGTTGCGCGTTTGTGTGCCAGGTGTTGAACCTCTACAGTATGTGTGCGTGTCAGGTGCTGCACGTGTATATGTGTGTGTCAGTTGTTGCATGTGCATATGTGTGTGTTAGGTGCTACGCATGTATATGAGTGTGTGTCAGGTGCTGCGAGTGTATATGAGTGTGTGTCAGGTGTTGCGAGTGTATATGTTTGTTAGGTTCTGTGCGTATTAAATGCCGTGTGTGTGTGTCAGTTGCTGCAAGTGTATATTAGTGTGTCTGATGTGCTTGTTTGTATGTGTGTGTCAGGTGTTGCACGTGTATATGGTTGTCAGGTGCTGCGTGTGTGTTAAATGCGTCTCCCCCACACACGCACACGCACACACACACACACACACCGAGCTCTCTGGATCTGCTCTCACTCCTGAGCGCTGTCTTCCACAGATGCTGGCAGGTTGTCTTTCCCATGCCTGTCACCGGCTCTGCTGTAAGCGTTCTTCGACGACTCCTGTCAGCATGCACTGCTTGTATGACTGCAGATCAGTGGTTTCCCTCACACCCCTATATGAATTTTTTTTCAAATATATATTTCTCTAACGTCCTAGTGGATGCTGGGAACTCCGTAAGGACCATGGGGATAGCGGGCTCCGAAGGAGGCTGGGCACTCTAGAAAGATTTAGGACTACCTGGTGTGCACTGGCTCTTCCCACCATGACCCTCCTCCAAGCCTCAGTTAGATTTCGTGCCCGGCCGAGGTTGGATGCACACTAGGGGCTCTCCTGAGCCCTTAGAAAGAAAGTATAGTTTTAGGTTTTTTATTTTCAGTGAGACCTGCTGGCAACAGGCTCACTGCAGCGAGGGACTAAGGGGAGAAGAAGCGAACTCGCCTGCTTGCAGCCGGATTGGGCTTCTTAGGCTACTGGACACCATTAGCTCCAGAGGGATCGACCGCAGGCCCAGTCCTTGGTGTTCGGTCCCGGAGCCGCGCTGCCGTCCCCCTTACAGAGCCAGAAGCAAGAAGAGGTCCGGAAAAACGGCGGCAGAAGACATCAGTCTTCACCAAGGTAGCGCACAGCACTGCAGCTGTGCGCCATTGCTCCTCATGCACACTTCACACTCCGGTCACTGAGGGTGCAGGGCGCTTGGGGGGGGGGGGGGCGCCCTGAGCTGCAATAAAAACACCTTGGCTGGCAAAAATACCACAATATATAGCCCCAGAGGCTATATATGTGGTAAATACCCCTGCCAGAATCCAGAAAAAAGCGGGAGAATAGGCAGCGGAAAAGGGGCGGAGCTATCTCCCTCAGACACACTGGCGCCATTTCTCCTTCACAGATCCGCTGGAAGGAAGCTCCCTGGCTCTCCCCTGCAGTCTACACGTCAGAACAGGGTAAAAACAGAGAGGGGGGGCACTAAATTTGGGCGCAATACATATATAATATAAAAAGCAGCTATAGGGGACATAACTCAGTTAGTCCCTGCATTATATAGCGCTCTGGTGTGTGCTGGCATACTCTCACTCTGTCCCCCCAAAGGGCTTTTGTGGGTCCTGTCCTCATTCGGAGCATTCCTTGTGTGTGTGCGGTGTGTCGGTACGGCTGTGTCGACATGTTTGATGAGGATAATGATGTGGAGGCGGAGCAGATGCCTTTAGAAGGGATGTCACCCCCTGCGGGGCAGACACCTGAGTGGATGGGCTTATGGAAAGTAATGAGTGCACGTATAGACTCCTTATATAAGAAAATCGACGACATGCCAAATGTGGGACAGCCGACTTCTCAGCTCGTGCCTGCCCAGGCGTCGCATGGGTCGTCAGGGGCTCTAAAACGCCCGCTACCTCAAGCAGACCCAGATGTCGACACTGATACTGACACCAGTGTCGACGACGATGAGTCAAACCTGATGCCGACTAAGGCCATTCACTGTATGACTGAGGCAATGAAAGAGGTGTTAAACATTTCTGATATAACTACTGGTACCACTAAAAAGGGTATTATGTTTGGAGAGAAAAAACTACCCGTAGTTTTTCCCCCATCAGATGAATTAAATGAAGTGTGTGAAGAAGCGTGGGCTTTCCCTGATAAAAAATTGGTAATTCCTAAGAAGGTACTAATGGCGTTCCCTTTCCCGCCAGAGGATAGGTCACGTTGGGAAACACCCCCTAGAGTGGATAAAGCGCTCACACGTTTGTCTAAAAAGGTGGCACTACCGTCTCCGGATACGGCCGCCCTCAAGGAACCTGCTGATAGAAAGCAGGAGGCGATCCTGAAGTCTGTATATACACACACAGGCATTATACTTAGGCCAGCTATTGCGTCAGCTTGGATGTGCAGTGCTGCCGCTGCGTGGTCAGATAAACTGTCAGAAAATATTGACACATTAGACAGAGACACGATCCTGTTAACCATAGACCATATAAAAGACTTAGTCTTATATATGAGAGATGCACAGAGGGAAATCTGCCGACTGGCATCTAAAGTAAGTGCATTGTCCATTTCTGCTAGGAGAGGCTTGTGGACTCGCCAGTGGACAGGAGATGCAGATTCAAAAAAGCACATGGAAGTGTTACCATATAAGGGTGAGGAATTATTTGGGGATTGTACTCTCGGACCTAGTTTCCACAGCAACGTCTGGGAAGTCAGCATTTTTACCCCATGTCCCCTCACAGCCTAAGAAGGCGCCGTTTTATCAGGTTCAGTCCTTTCGGACCCAGAAAAACAGGCGTGGAAAAGGCGGGTCTTTTCTGTCCAGAGGCAGAGGTAGGGGAAAAAGGCTGCAACAAACAGCAGGTTCCCAGGAGCAAAAGTCCTCCCCCGCTTCTTCTTCCAAGTCCGCCGCATGACGGTGGGGCTCCACAGGCGGAGCCAGGTACGGTGGGGGGTCGCCTCAAAAATTTCAGCGATCAGTGGGTTCGCTCACAGGTGGATCCCTGGATCCTGCAAATAGTATCTCAGGGGTACAAGCTGGAATTCGAGGCGTCCCCACCCCACCGGTTCCTAAAATCTGCCTTGCCGATTGCTCCCTCAGACAGGGAGGCGGTGCTAACGGCAATTCACAAGCTGTATTCCCAGCAGGTGATAATAAAGGTACCCCTACTTCAACAAGGCCGGGGTTATTATTCCACACTATTTGTGGTACCGAAACCGGACGGTTCGGTGAGACCCATTCTAAATTTGAAATCCTTGAACACATACATAAAGAAATTCAAGTTCAAGATGGAATCGCTCAGGGCGGTTATTGCAAGCCTGGACGAGGGGGATTACATGGTATCCCTGGACATCAAGGATGCTTACTTGCATGTCCCCATTTACCATCCTCACCAGGAGTACCTCAGATTTGTGGTACAGGATTGCCATTACCAATTCCAGACGCTGCCGTTTGGACTGTCCATGGCACCGAGGGTATTTACCAAGGTTATGGCGGAAATGATGATACTCTTTCGAAGAAAGGGAGTTTTAATTATCCCGTACTTGGACGATCTCCTAATAAAAGCGAGGTCCAAGGAACAGTTGTTGGTGGGAGTAGCACTATCCCAGGAAGTGCTGCACCAGCACGGCTGGATTCTGAATATCCCAAAGTCACAGCTGGTTCCGACGACACGGCTACTGTTCCTGGGTATGATTCTGGATACTGTCCAGAGAAAAGTGTTTCTCCCGGAGGAGAAAGCCAGGAAGTTGTCATCTCTAGTCAGAGACCTCCTGAAACCAAAACAGGTATCAGTGCATCACTGCACGCGGGTCCTGGGAAAGATGGTGGCTTCTTACGAAGCAATTCCCTTCGGCAGGTTCCATGCCAGAATCTTTCAGTGGGACCTGTTGGACCAGTGGTCCGGATCGCATCTTCAGATGCATCGCTTAATAACCCTGTCTCCAAGAACCAGGGTGTCTCTACTGTGGTGGCTGCAGAGTGCCCATCTTCTAGAAGGCCGCAGGTTCGGCATACAGGACTGGGTCCTGGTGACCACGGATGCCAGCCTTCGAGGCTGGGGGGCAGTCACACAGGGAAGAAACTTCCAAGGACTATGGTCGAGTCAGGAGACTTCCCTTCACATAAATATTCTGGAACTAAGGGCCATCTACAATGCCCTAAGTCAAGCAAAATCCCTGCTCCTACACCAGCCAGTGCTGATCCAGTCAGACAACATCACGGCAGTCGCCCATGTAAATCGACAGGGCGGTACAAAAAGCAGGATGGCGATGGCAGAAGCCACAAAAATTCTCCGATGGGCGGAGAATCATGTACTAGCACTGTCAGCAGTGTTCATTCCGGGAGTGGACAACTGGGAAGCAGACTTCCTCAGCAGACACGACCTCCACCCGGGGGAGTGGGGACTTCATCCAGAAGTCTTCCAGATGCTGGTAAACCGTTGGGAAAAACCACAGGTGGACATGATGGCGTCCCGCCTCAACAAAAAGTTAAAAAGATATTGCACCAGGTCAAGGGACCCTCAGGCGATAGCTGTGGACGCTCTAGTGACACCGTGGGTGTACCAGTCGGTTTATGTGTTCCCTCCTCTGCCTCTCATACCAAAGGTATTGAGAATAATAAGAAAGCGAGGAGTAAACACAATTCTCGTGGTTCCGGATTGGCCAAGACGAGCGTGGTACCCGGAACTTCAAGAGATGCTCTCAGAGGACCCGTGGCCTCTACCGCTCAGACAGGACCTGCTACAGCAGGGGCCCTGTCTATTCCAAGACTTACCGCGGCTGCGTTTGACGGCATGGCGGTTGAACACCGGATCCTGAAGGAAAAGGGTATTCCGGAAGAAGTCATTCCTACGCTTATTAAGGCCAGGAAAGATGTTACGGCTAAGCATTATCACCGCATATGGCGGAAATATGTTGCATGGTGCGAGGCCAAAAAGGCCCCAACAGAGGAATTTCAACTAGGTCGATTTCTGCATTTCCTGCAAGCAGGAGTGAATATGGGCCTAAAACTAGGCTCCATTAAAGTACAGATCTCGGCTCTGTCGATTTTCTTTCAAAAAGAACTAGCTTCAGTACCTGAAGTTCAGACATTTGTGAAAGGAGTGCTGCATATTCAGCCCCCGTTTGTGCCTCCTGTGGCACCTTGGGATCTCAACGTGATGTTGAGTTTCTTAAAATCACATTGGTTTGAGCCACTAAAAACCGTGGATCTGAAATATCTCACGTGGAAAGTGGTCATGTTATTGGCCTTGGCTTCAGCCAGGCGAGTGTCAGAATTGGCGGCTTTATCATGTAAAAGCCCTTATCTGATTTTCCATATGGATAGGGCAGAATTGAGGACCCGTCCCCAATTTCTCCCTAAGGTGGTGTCAGCATTTCACTTGAACCAGCCTATTGTGGTGCCGGCGGCTACTAGTGAATTGGAGGACTCCAAGTTGCTAGACGTTGTCAGGGCCCTGAAAATATATGTTTCCAGGACGGCTGGAGTCAGAAAATCTGACTCGCTGTTTATCCTGTATGCACCCAACAAGCTGGGTGCTCCTGCTTCTAAGCAGTCTATTGCTCGCTGGATTTGTAGTACAATTCAGCTTGCACATTCTGTGGCAGGCATACCACAGCCAAAATCTGTAAAGGCCCATTCCACAAGGAAGGTGGGCTCATCTTGGGCGGCTGCCCGAGGGGTCTCGGCTTTACAACTTTGCCGAGCAGCTACTTGGTCAGGGGCAAATACGTTTGCAAAATTCTACAAATTTGATACCCTGGCTGAGGAGGACCTGGAGTTCTCTCATTCGGTGCTACAGAGTCATCCGCACTCTCCCGCCCGTTTGGGAGCTTTGGTATAATCCCCATGGTCCTTACGGAGTTCCCAGTATCCACTAGGACGTTAGAGAAAATAAGAATTTACTCACCGGTAATTCTATTTCTCGTAGTCCGTAGTGGATGCTGGGCGCCCATCCCAAGTGCGGATTGTCTGCAATACTTGTAAATAGTTATTGTTAACAAAAGGGTTATTGTTGAGCCATCTGTTCAGAGGCTCCGTTGTTTTCATACTGTCAAACTGGATATAGTATCACGAGTTGTACGGTGTGATTGGTGTGGCTGGTAAGAGTCTTACCCGGGATTCTAAATCCTTCCTTATTATGTCTGCTCGTCCGGGCACGGTGTCCTAACTGAGGCTTGGAGGAGGGTCATGGTGGGAGGAGCCAGTGCACACCAGGTAGTCCTAAATCTTTCTAGAGTGCCCAGCCTCCTTCGGAGCCCGCTATCCCCATGGTCCTTACGGAGTTCCCAGCATCCACTACGGACTACGAGAAATAGAATTACCGGTGAGTAAATTCTTATTTTCTCTTACGTCCTAGAGGATGCTGGGGACTCCGTAAGGACCATGGGGGTATAGACGGGCTCCGCAGGAGATAGGGCACCTAAAAAGAACTTTGACTATGGGTGTGCACTGGCTCCTCCCTCTATGCCCCTCCTCCAGACCTCAGTTAGATCTTGTGCCCAGAGGAGAATGGGTGCACTGCAGAGAGCTCTCCAGAGTTTTCTGTGGAAAAAGAATTTTGTTAGGTTTTTTATTTTCAGGGAGTCCTGCTGGCAACAGGCTCCCTGCATCGTGGGACCGAGGAGAGAGAAGCAGAGCTGGCTTGTCGAGTTGGGCACTGCTTCTAAAGGCCCATACACACTTGACGATGCACACGTCGTTAACGACTTCCCTTGAACTTCCCTTGAACAGCTGAGCAAACGACATGAGCATACACACTACCAATGACCAAAGACCATTCATCGTTGAAGCATTCAAGCTGAACAGTTTATTAAAATAATGAGCTGGGAACAGGGCTGGTGAACAGTGGCTTGGTCGTTGGTCGTTCACACCATACACATTCAACGACGTCTCTGGTTGGTAACGACCATAGTGGAAATTGAGCATACATGCTCCACAGATAAGCGAGGGTCGTTAACGTCCCGCGGGGCCGCGCATCGGTGGTCGTCGGATGCATACACACTTGACGATATAATGAGCGACGTCGTTGATGAGGGCTGAAATGAACGACGTCGCTCATTTTATCGTCAAGTGTGTATGGGCCTTAAGGCTACTGGACACCATTAGCTCCAGAGGGAGTCGGAACACAGGTCTCACCTGGGGTTCGTCCCGGAGCCGCGCCGCCGTCCTCCTCACAGATGCCGAAGATAGAAGCCGGGTGAGTATGAGAAGGCAAAGAAGACATCAGGCGGCAGAAGACCTCAGATCTTCATGAGGTAAGCTGCGCGCCATTGCTCCCAGTCACACACACACACAAGCAGGCACTGTAGGGTGCAGGGCGCAGGGGGGGGGCGCCCTAGGCAGCAATATTCCTCATTTCTCTATCGTCCTAGTGGATGCTGGGGTTCCTGAAAGGACCATGGGGAATAGCGGCTCCGCAGGAGACAGGGCACAAAAGTAAAGCTTTCCGATCAGGTGGTGTGCACTGGCTCCTCCCCCTATGACCCTCCTCCAAGCCAGTTAGTTAGATTTTTGTGCCCGGCCGAGAAGGGTGCAATCTAGGTGGCTCTCCTAAAGAGCTGCTTAGAGAAAGTTTAGCTTAGGTTTTTTATTTTACAGTGAGTCCTGCTGGCAACAGGATCACTGCAACGAGGGACTTAGGGGAGAAGAAGTGAACTCACCTGCGTGCAGGATGGATTGGCTTCTTGGCTACTGGACATCAGCTCCAGAGGGACGATCACAGGTACAGCCTGGATGGTCACCGGAGCCTCGCCGCCGGCCCCCTTGCAGATGCTGAAACATGAAGAGGTCCAGAATCGGCGGCAGAAGACTCCTCAGTCTTCTAAAGGTAGCGCACAGCACTGCAGCTGTGCGCCATTTTCCTCTCAGCACACTTCACACGGCAGTCACTGAGGGTGCAGGGCGCTGGGAGGGGAGCGCCCTGGGAGGCAAATGAAAACCTATTTGGCTAAAAAAATACCTCACATATAGCCTCCGGCTCCCAGGTCTCTCCCCTGCACTGCACTACAGAAACAGGGTAAAACAAGAGAGGGGGGGCAAAATAGTGGCAAAAATTATATTATAAGAGCAGCTATACAGGGAGCACTTATTATAAGGCTATCCCTGTCATATATAGCGCTTTTGGTGTGTGCTGGCAAACTCTCCCTCTGTCTCCCCAAAGGGCTAGTGGGGTCCTGTCTTCGTTAAGAGCATTCCCTGTGTGTCTGCTGTGTGTCGGTACGTGTGTGTCGACATGTATGAGGACGATATTGGTGTGGAGGCGGAGCAATTGCCAAATATGGGGATGTCACCTCCTAGGGGGTCGACACCAGAATGGATGCCTTTATTTATGGAATTACGGGATAGTGTCAACACGCTAAAGCAGTCGTTTGACGACATGAGACGGCCGGACAATCAGTTAGTGCCTGTCCAGGCGCCTCAAACACCGTCAGGGGCTGTAAAACGCCCTTTGCCTCAGTCGGTCGACACAGACCCAGACCCAGGCACTGATTCCAGTGGCGACGGTGACGAATCAACCGTATTTTCCAGTAGGGCCACACGTTATATGATTTTGGCAATGAAGGAGGCGTTACATTTAGCTGATACTACAGGTACCACTAAACAGGGTATTATGTGGGGTGTGAAAAAACTACCTATAGTTTTTCCTGAATCAGAAGAACTAAATGATGTATGTGATGAAGCGTGGGTTGCCCCCGATAAAAAGATGCTAATTTCAAAGAAGTTATTAGCTTTATACCCTTTCCCGTCAGAGGTTAGGGCGCGCTGGGAAACACCTCCTAGGGTGGATAAGGCGCTCACACGCTTATCAAAACAAGTGGCGTTACCCTCTCCTGAGACGGCCGCACTTAAAGATCCAACAGATAGGAGGATGGAACATATCCAAAAAAGTATATACACACATACAGGTGTTATACTACGACCAGCTATAGCGTCAGCCTGGATGTGCAGTGCTGGAGTAGTTTGGTCAGAGTCCCTGATTGAAAATATTGATACCCTGGATAGGGACAATGTTTTACTGTCTTTAGAGCAAATAAAGGATGCATTTCTTTATATGCGTGATGCACAGAGGGATATCTGCACACTGGCATCACGGGTAAGTGCTATGTCCATTTCGGCCAGAAGAAGTTTATGGACGCGACAGTGGTCAGGCGATGCGGACTCAAAACGGCATATGGAAGTTTTGCCGTATAAAGGGGAGGAGTTATTTGGAGTCGGTCTATCAGATTTGGTGGCCACGGCTACAGCCGGGAAATCCACCTTTTTACCTCAAGCTACTCCCCAACAGAAAAAGACACCGACTTTTCAACCGCAGCCCTTTCGTTCCTTTAAAAACAAGAGAGCAAAGGGATATTCATATCTGCCACGAGGCAGAGGAAGGGGGAAGAGACACCAACAGGCAGCTCCTTCCCAGGAACAGAAGCCCTCCCCCGCTTCTACAAAAGCCTCAGCATGACGCTGGGGCTTCTCAAGCGGACTCGGGGGCGGTGGGCGGTCGTCTCAAGAATTTCAGCGCGCAGTGGGCTCACTCGCAGGTAGATCCCTGGATCCTGCAGATAATATCTCAGGGGTACAGGTTGGAACTAGAGACAGATCCGCCTCGCCGTTTCCTGAAGTCTGCTTTACCAACGTCCCCCTCCGAAAGGGAGACGGTTTTGGAAGCCATTCACAAGCTGTACTCTCAGCAGGTGATAGTCAAGGTACCTCTTCTACAACAGGGAAAGGGGTATTATTCCACTCTATTTGTGGTACCGAAGCCGGACGGCTCGGTAAGACCTATTCTAAATCTGAAGTCCTTGAACCTGTACATAAAGAAGTTCAAGTTCAAAATGGAGTCACTCAGAGCAGTGATAGCGAACCTGGAAGAAGGGGACTTTATGGTGTCCTTGGACATCAAGGATGCGTACCTCCACGTTCCAATTTACCCCTCACACCAGGGGTACCTCAGGTTCGTTGTACAAAACTGTCACTATCAGTTTCAGACGCTGCCGTTCGGATTGTCCACGGCACCTCGGGTCTTTACAAAGGTAATGGCCGAGATGATGATTCTTCTTCGAAGAAAAGGCGTATTAATTATCCCATACTTGGACGATCTCCTAATAAGGGCAAGGTCCAGAGAACAGCTAGAGAGGGGATTAGCACTGTCTCAAGAAGTGCTAAAACAGCACGGCTGGATTCTGAATATTTCAAAATCCCAGTTAATGCCGACAACTCGTCTGCTGTTCCTAGGGATGATTCTGGACACGGTTCAGAAAAAGGTTTTTCTCCCGGAGGAAAAAGCCAAGGAGTTGTCCGAGCTTGTCAGGAACCTCCTAAAACCAGGAAAGGTGTCTGTACATCAATGCACAAGAGTCCTGGGAAAAATGGTGGCTTCTTACGAAGCAATTCCATTCGGCAGATTCCATGCACGAATTTTCCAGAGGGATCTGTTAAACAAATGGTCAGGGTCGCATCTTCAGATGCACCAGCGGATAACCCTGTCTCCAAGGACAAGGGTATCTCTTCTGTGGTGGTTGCAGAGTGCTCATCTATTGGAGGGCCGCAGATTCGGCATACAGGATTGGATCCTGGTGACCACGGACGCCAGCCTGAGAGGCTGGGGAGCAGTCACACAAGGAAGAAACTTCCAGGGAGTGTGGACGAGCCTGGAAACGTCTCTTCACATAAACATTCTGGAACTAAGAGCAATCTACAATGCTCTAAGCCAGGCAGAACCTCTGCTTCAAGGAAAACCGGTGTTGATCCAGTCGGACAACATCACGGCAGTCGCCCATGTAAACAGACAGGGCGGCACAAGAAGCAGGAGTGCAATGGCAGAAGCTGCAAGGATTCTTCGCTGGGCAGAGAATCATGTGATAGCACTGTCAGCAGTGTTCATCCCGGGAGTGGACAACTGGGAAGCAGACTTCCTCAGCAGACACGACCTTCACCCGGGAGAGTGGGGACTTCATCCGGAAGTCTTCCACATGCTGGTAACCCGTTGGGAAAGACCAATGGTGGACATGATGGCGTCTCGCCTCAACAAAAAACTGGACAGGTATTGCGCCAGGTCAAGAGATCCGCAGGCAATAGCTGTGGACGCGCTGGTAACGCCTTGGGTGTACCAGTCGGTGTATGTGTTTCCTCCTCTGCCTCTCATACCAAAAGTATTGAGAATTATACGGCAAAGAGGCGTAAGAACGATACTAGTGGTTCCGGATTGGCCAAGAAGGACTTGGTACCCGGAACTTCAAGAGATGATCACGGAAGATCCGTGGCCTCTACCTCTAAGGAGGGACTTGCTTCAGCAGGGTCCCTGTCTGTTTCAAGACTTACCGCGGCTGCGTTTGACGGCATGGCGGTTGAACGCCGGATCCTAAAGGAAAAAGGCATGCCGGAAGAAGTCATTCCTACTTTGATTAAAGCAAGGAAGGAAGTAACCGTGCAACACTATCACCGCATTTGGCGAAGATATGTTGCGTGGTGCGAGGATCGGAGTGCTCCGACGGAGGAATTTCAACTGGGTCGATTCCTACATTTCCTGCAATCAGGATTGTCTATGGGTCTCAAATTGGGATCTATTAAGGTTCAAATTTCGGCCCTGTCGATTTTCTTTCAAAAAGAATTGGCTTCAGTTCCTGAAGTCCAGACTTTTGTTAAGGGAGTGCTGCATATACAGCCTCCTGTGGTGCCTCCAGTGGCACCGTGGGATCTCAATGTGGTTTTGGAATTTCTAAAATCTCATTGGTTTGAACCACTAAAAAAGGTGGATTTAAAATATCTCACATGGAAAGTGACCATGTTACTAGCCCTGGCTTCGGCCAGGAGAGTGTCAGAACTGGCAGCTTTATCTTACAAAAGCCCATATCTGATTTTCCATTCGGACAGGGCAGAACTGCGGACTCGTCCGCATTTTCTCCCTAAGGTGGTGTCAGCATTTCATCTGAACCAGCCTATTGTAGTGCCTGCGGCTACAAGTGACTTGGAGGACTCCAAGTTACTGGACGTTGTCAGAGCATTAAAAATATATATTGCAAGGACAGCTGGAGTCAGAAAATCTGACTCGTTGTTTATATTGTATGCACCCAACAAGATGGGTGCTCCTGCGTCTAAGCAGACGATTGCTCGTTGGATCTGTAGCACAATCCAACTTGCACATTCTGTGGCAGGCCTGCCACAGCCTAAATCTGTAAAGGCCCACTCCACAAGGAAGGTGGGCTCATCTTGGGCGGCTGCCCGAGGGGTCTCGGCATTACAACTTTGCCGAGCAGCTACGTGGTCAGGGGAGAACACGTTTGTAAAATTTTACAAATTTGATACTCTGGCTAAGGAGGACCTGGAGTTCTCTCATTCGGTGCTGCAGAGTCATCCGCACTCTCCCGCCCGTTTGGGAGCTTTGGTATAATCCCCATGGTCCTTTCAGGAACCCCAGCATCCACTAGGACGATAGAGAAAATAAGAATTTACTTACCGATAATTCTATTTCTCGGAGTCCGTAGTGGATGCTGGGCGCCCATCCCAAGTGCGGATTATCTGCAATAATTGTACATAGTTATTGTTAACTAATTCGGGTTATTGTTTAGGAAGCCATCTTTCAGAGGCTCCTCTGTTATCATACTGTTAACTGGGTTTGATCACAAGTTGTACGGTGTGATTGGTGTGGCTGGTATGAGTCTTACCCGGGATTCAAAATTCCTCCCTTATTGTGTACGCTCGTCCGGGCACAGTACCTAACTGGCTTGGAGGAGGGTCATAGGGGGAGGAGCCAGTGCACACCACCTGATCGGAAAGCTTTACTTTTGTGCCCTGTCTCCTGCGGAGCCGCTATTCCCCATGGTCCTTTCAGGAACCCCAGCATCCACTACGGACTCCGAGAAATAGAATTATCGGTAAGTAAATTCTTATTATTTGGCATTGATAAGCATGGATTAGGCTGTGGCACAGTAAATCCGGTAACCCCCGCCATTTTTCGATAGAAAGTTGATGGGACCGAAGCCCGCCGTCGGGTGGGCGGGGCTTGATCCTCAGCACTAACCAGCACCATTTTCTCCACAGAGACTGCATGAGGAAACGCTGGCTCCCTGTTCTCTCCCCTGCTGAGCTTCACAGGCTGGAAAAAAGAGGAGGGGGGCACTTTGGCGACGCAGTGAGTGGAGATTACAATTATATACATATAACAGCGCTATCTGGTCATATATTCCAGTGTTTTTAAGCGCTGGGTGTGTGCTGGCATACTCTCTCTCTCTGTCTCTCCTAAGGGCCTGGTTGGGGTTTTGTCCCCTTATAGGTAACTCCCTGTGTGTGTGGGGTGTCGGTACGTGTGTGTCGACATGTCTGAAGCGGAAGGCTTCTCCAAGGAGGAGGTGGAGCATATGAGTGGTGTGTCCCCGTCGGTTGGGCCGACTCGGGAATGGATGGACATGTGGCATATGTTGGATGCAAGTGTGACATCTTTACATAAAAGGCTTGATAAGGCTAAATTAGGGGGAACATCAGGGGGTCAATCCTCGGATTGGACCAACTCACAGGGCCCGTCGGGGTCTCAAAAGCGTCCCTTAACACAAGACACTACTACCGACATGGACTCTGATTCCAGTGTCTAGTGTTCACTCTAGGAGTGAAATGGGGCAGGGCGCCGGAGTCCGGGGGCTCGAAATGGGGATGCGGCCACGCAAATTAGGGGGCGTGGCCACGCCTCCGTCATTTTAGGGGGCGGTGCGGCCCACAGACGCTACTATAGAGAGCGTCTGTGGCCGGCGACGTCACTGTTGGGGGCGTGCCCAGCACCTCCGTCGGTGCTGGGCTTCTCCCAGCCCTCTCCTAATGCGTGAATGGATGCCGCGCGCATGCGCACGGCATCTATACACGCCGGGAGGGCAGGGAGCGGGCGGCTGTTCTAGCAGGGCGCCGCAAAAGGGGCAGGGCGGGTTTTGCCTGTTAAAACAGCCTAGAGTGAACACTAAGTGTCGACTATGACGAAGTAAAATTGCACCCTAGGGTGACTAAAACCATTCAGTGTATGATTGTGGCAATTAGGGATGTGTTGCATATTGTGGATGAACCCTCGGTCCCCGACACAAGGGTACACATGTTTAAGGAAAAGAAACAGATTATTAACTTTCCCACATCTCATGAATTAAATTAATTCTTTGGAAAAGCTTGGGAGACTCCGGAAAAGAGACCGCAGATCCCCAAAAGAATTTATATGGCATACCCTTTCCCTAAACAGGACAGGGAGATTTGGGAATCATCCCCCACTGTGGACAAGGCCCTGACGCGCTTGTCAAAGAAAGTGGAGCTACCGTCTCCTGACACAGCGGCCCTTAAGGACCCTGCAGATCGCAGGCAAGAAACTACATTAAAGTGTATTTATTCTCATACGGGTGCTGTGCTAAGACCGACAATTGCGTCGGCATGGGTGTGTAGCGCAATTGCAGCTTGGACAGATGAGCTGACAGATCAATTTGATAATATGGATAAGGATACTATATTCCTAACTCTAGCTCATATAAAAGACGCAGTCTTATTTATGAGGGATGCTCAAAGGGACATTGGATTGCTAGCTTCTAGGGCCAATGCCATGTCTGTCTCAGCGAGAAGATCCTTATGGACTCGCCAATGGACGGGTGATGCGGATTCCAAAAAAACATATGGAAGTACTACCCTATAAGGGTGATGTATTGTGTGGGGATGGGCTGACGGACCTGGTTTCCACAGCTACAGCAGGTAAATAAATTTTTTTACCATATATTCCCCAACAGCAAAAGAAAGCAACACCCTATCAGATGCAGTCCTTTCGGTCGCACAAGTCCAAAAGAGGTCGGGGATCCTCTTTCCTCGCCAGAGTAAGGGCAGAGGCAAGAGGACACCTGTTTCGGCAGGTGCACAGGAACAAAAGTCCTCCCCGGCTGCTCCAAAAACCACAGCATGACGTGGGGACTCCCCTGAGGGAGTCAGCACCGGTGGGGGCACGTCTTCGACTTTTCAGTCAGGCCTGGGTCAGTTCGGACCTGAATTCCTGGGTGTTGGAAATAGTTTCCCAGGGTTACAAATTGGAATTTGAGGATGTGCCCCCGAGCCGATTTTTCAAATCGGCCCTACCAGCTTCCACATCGGAAAGGGATGTAGTGTTAGCTGCAATTCAAACGCTGTGTATACAGCAAGTGATAATCAAGGTTCCCCTGCACTAGCAGGGAAGAGGTTACTATTCAACCCTATTTGTGGTCCCGAAACCGGACGGTATGGTCAGACCGATTTTGAATCTGAAATCCCTAAACCTATACATAAAAAGATTCAAATTCAAAATGGAATCTCTCAGAGCAATAATAGCCAACATGGAGGAGGGGGAGTTTATGGTGTCTCTGGACATAAAGGATGCGTACCTTGATGTCCCCATATATGCCCCCCATCAGGAATACCTGAGATTCGCTTTACAGGATTATCATTACCAATTTGGACTTACCACGGCACCGAGGATTTTCACCAAGATAATGGCGGAAATGATGGTGGTCCTGCGCAAGCATGGAGTCACAATTATCCCATACTTGGATAATCTCCTGATAAAAGCGAGATCAGGAGAGAAATTGCTGAGCAGTGTGGCGCTCTCTCTGAGAGTGCTCCAGCAACACGTTTGGATTCTAAATCTACCGAAGTCGCAGTTGATTCCGACAACTCGACTACCGTTCCTAGGTATGATACTGGATACGGAACAAATGAAGGTCTTCCTCCCAATAGAGAAAGCCCAAGACATCCAGAACATGGTCAGAGACCTGCTAAAACCGAAAAGGGTGTCAGTTCACCAATGCACTCGAGTTCTGGGGAAAATGGTGGCGGCCTACGAGGCCATTCCCTTCGGAAGGTTCCATGCAAGGACTTTCCAATGGGACCTTCTGGACAAGTGGTCCGGGTCCCATCTGCATTTACAGCGGAAAATAACTCTGTCCCCAGGAACCAGAGTGTCTCTCCTGTGGTGGTTGCAAAGTGCAAACCTGCTGGAGGGTCGCCGGTTCGGGATTCAGGACTGGATCCTGGTTACCACGGACGCGAGCCTCCAAGGATGGGGAGCGGTCACACAGGGAAAGACTTTTCAGGGTCTTTGGTCAGACCAGGAGTCCTGTCTACACATCAATGTGTTGGAACTCAGGGCCATTTACAACGGCCTTCGACAAGCGGAGAGTTTTCTTCGAAACCTTCCGGTTCTGATACAATCAGACAATGTCACAGCAGTGGCTCATGTGAACCGCCAAGGTGGGACAAGAAGCAGAGTCGCGATGGCGGAAGCCACAAGGATCCTTCGCTGGGCGGAAAATCATGTAAGCGCTCTGTCGCTGTCTTCATTCCGGGAGTGGACAACTGGGAAGCAGACTTCCTCAGCAGACACGATCTCCATCCAGGAGAGTGGGGACTTCATCAAGAAGTCTTTGCAGACGTAACATGTCTTTGGGGAACTCCTCAAATAGACATGATGGCGTCTCGCCTCAACAAAAAACTTCGGAGGTATTGCGCCAGGTCTCGGGACCCTCAGGCAGTAGCAGTTGACGCACTAGTAACACTGTGGGTGTTCGAATCTGTCTACGTGTTCCCTCCTCTTCCTCTCATCACGAAAGTGTTCAGGATCATAAGACGAAGAAGAGTACAGACGATACTCGTTGTCCCAGACTGGCCTCGAAGGGCTTGGTTCTCGGATCTACAAGAGATGCTCACAGGAGACCCCTGGCCTCTTCCTCTGAGGGAAGACCTGTTGCAGCAGGGGCCCTGTGTATTTCAAGACTTACCGCGGTTACGTTTGACGGCATGGCGGTTGAACGCCGAATCCTAGCAAAAAAGGGGATTCCAGAAGGGGTCATCCCTACTTTAATAAAGGCTAGGAAGGAGGTGACGATAAAACATTATCACCGTATCTGGCGAAAGTATGTGTCTTGGTGTGAGACCAAGAATGCACCTATGGAAGATTTTCATTTGGGTCGTCTTATCCACTTCCTACAGACAGGAGTGGATATGGGCCTGAAATTAGGCTCGGTTAAGGTACAGATTTCGGCCCTCTCGATTTCTTTCAGAAGGAATTGGCTTCTCTTCCAGAAGTCCAGACATTTGTAAAGAGAGTGCTGCACATCCAGCCCCCTTTTGTGCCTCCAGTGGCACCATGGGACCTGAACGTGGTGTTGCAGTTCCTAAAATCACACTGGTTTGAACCGCTTAACAAGGTTGAGTTGAAATTTCTTACCTGGAAGGTGGTAATGTTGTTGGCCTTAGCATCAGCAAGGCGAGTGTCAGAATTTGCGGCTCTATCACACAAGAGCCCCTACTTGATTTTTCATGTGGATCGAGCTGAATTGAGGACATGTCCGCAATTTTTGCCTAAAGTGGTTTCGTCATTCCATATGAATCAACCTATTGTGGTGCCTGTGGCTACCGGTGACCTGGAGGATTCCAGATCCCTGGACGTAGTCAGGGTCTTAAAAATTTATGTAGCCAGGACGGCTAGAATTAGGAAAACAGAGGCTCTGTTTGTCCTGTATGCGGCCAATAAGATTGGAGCTCCTGCTTCAAAGCAGACTATTGCTCGCTGGATCTGTAATACGATTCAGCAGGCTCACTCTACGGCTGGATTGCCGGTACCAAATTCGGTTAAGGCCCATTCCACTAGGAAGGTGGGCTCTGCTTGGGCGGCTGCCCGAGGCGTCTCGGCTTTACAACTTTGCCGAGCGGCGACTTGGTCGGGGTCAAACACTTTTGCTAAATTCTACAAGTTTGATACCCTGGCTGATGAGGACCTAGCGTTTGCTCAGTCGGTGCTGCAGAGTCATACGCACTCTCCCGCCCGATTGGATGCTTTGGTATAAACCCCATGGTCCTTACGGAGTCCCCAGCATCCTCTAGGACGTAAGAGAAAATAAGATTTTAAACCTACCGGTAAATCTATTTCTCCTAGTCCGTAGAGGATGCTGGGCGCCCGTCCCAGTGCGGAAACTCTGCAAGCCTTGTACATAGTTGTTGCTTACATAAGGGTTATGTTACAGTTGACATCGGTCTTGGACCGTTACTGTCGTTTTTGTTCATACTGTTAACTGGTTATGTATGTTCCAGGTTACATGGTATGATTGGTGTGGGCTGGTATGAATCTTGCCCTTGGATTGCTAAATCCTGCCTTGTATTGTCCATCTCCTCTGGGCACAGTTCTCTAACTGAGGTCTGGAGGAGGGGCATAGAGGGAGGAGCCAGTGCATACCCATAGTCAAAGTTCTTTTTAGGCGCCCTATCTCCTGCGGAGCCCGTCTGTACCCCCATGGTCCTTACGGAGTCCCCAGCATCCTCTACGGACTAGGAGAAATAGATTTACCGGTAGGTTTAAAATCGTATATATATATATATATATATATATATATATATATATATATATAGTGGAAAGCGACACTCAGGGCACAGGGTACTGTACTAAAGGGGGCAACAAGCAAGGCGCAGGGGATTGGACGGAGGGCGGCACGCAGGGCACAGGACTGTACGGGGGATCGACAATCAGGGCACAGGGGACGACACATAGGGCGCAGGGGACTATACAGTGGGGAAATGCACAAGGGGCACAGGACTATACAGGGGGTCAACACACAGGGCACAGGGGACTGTATAGGTTGGCGACACACAGGGTGCAGGGGATTGTTAGGTAGGGGTGACACGCAAGGTGCAGGGGACTGTACGGGGGGGGCATAACATAGGGCGCAGGGACTTACATGGGGGGACACGCAGAGGACTAAGGGTGGGGGCGATATGTACAGGGGGGGCAACACGTGGGGCGCAGGGGACTGTATTGGCAGGCGGCACACAGTACGCAGGGGACTGTACAGTGGAGCAACACGCAGGGCGCAGGGGATATTACAGAGAAGGGGGAAACGCAGGGCACATAGGGACTATACGGAGGAGGTGACATGCAGAGCACAAGGGACTGTACGGGAGGTGACGCGCAGGGCACTGTACGGGGGGTGACATGTAGTGTGCAGGGGACTGTACTGAAGGGTGCGACACGCAGAGCGGGAGGGACTGTACTGAAGGGGGCGACATGCAGTGTGCAGGGGACTGACTGTACAGGCCTGGGCAACACGCAGGGTGCAGGGGACTGTACAGTGGAGGTGACGCACTTAGGGCACAGGGGACTATACCAGGGAAAATTGACACGCAGGGCACAGGACTGGGTGAAAGCGACATGCAGGGGACTGTACGGGGCCACAGGCAGGGTACAGAGCATTGTATGGGTGGAGGACAACACGCAGGGGAGTATATGGGGGTAGGGTGACATTCAGGACGCAGAGTACTGTACGTGTAGGGGGGTGTGGCACGCAGGGCACAGGGGACAGTGCCGGGGAAAGCGATGCGCAGGGCAGAGCACATGGGGAAAGCGACGCGCAGGGGACTGTACTGAAAAAGGGGCCACGCTGGCCGCAGGGGACTGAAAAAGGGGCCACGCTGTGTAGCGGTGGGGGGGGGGGAGTTACGCAGGGAGCAGGGGACTGTATGGGGAGCGACACCTAGGGTGCAAGGAACTGTATGGGGGGCAACACGCAGGGGACTGTATAGGGGTGTGCGACACACAGAGGGGGGCAACACACAGGGACTGTACGAGGGAGCAGGGGACTTTATGTGGGTGGCGGCACACAGGGTGCAGGGCATTGTACAGAGATGACACAGTGAGCAGGGGACTTACGGGGGCGACATACAGGGGACTGTACGGGGGGGGGTGACATGCAGGGCGCAGGAGACAGTACTTGGGGGAAAGCGACATGCAGGGTGCAGAGGTCAGTACCGGGGGAAAGGGACATGCAGGGCGTAAAGGGCGACACATAGGACGCAGGGGACTGTAATGTACTGAAGGGGGCACACAGAACGGTGGGGGTGCCAGGCACACAGAAAGAGGGGGGAGCGGGGCAGCCAGGCACAGAGAACGGGTTGGGGGGGGGGGGGGCAGGTACACAGAATAGGGAGGAGCAGGGGAGCCGAGAACACAGCACGGGGGAGGGAGCGGGGGGGCCAGGCACACAGAAGGGGGAGGTGTGGGGGTTCCGGGCACAGAATGGGGGGGTGGCCAGGCACACAGAAGGGAAGGAGGGAGCCGGGCACACAGCACGGGGGGAGGAGCGGGGGTGGCAGGCACATAGAAGGGGAGGAGGGGAGCCAGTAACACAGCACGGGGGGGAGCCGGGCACACAGAACGGGGGAGTATAGCCAGGCACACAGAATGGGGGGGGGGGGGGGATACACAGCATGGGGGGAGGAGCGGGGGAGCCAGGCACACAGAACGGGGGGAAGGAGCGGGGGAGCCGGGCACACAGCTAAGGGAGGGTGGGGGATTTCCGTGCACACAGCACGGGGGGAGGAGCGGTGGAGCCGGGCACACAGCACAGGGTGGAGGAGCCAGGCACACAGCGGGTGAGAGGGGGAACCTGTGTTTTCCGTGCACACAGCACAGGGGGGAGAAGCTGGGTAGCCAGGCACACAGAACGGCTGGGGGGGGGGGGTTTGAGTAATTAATTATATGCTTCCAGTCCGCTTATATATGTGCAGTGCAGATATCATACATGTGTACACACAGAATAAGATGTGTTACTGAGGTTACATGCAGCAGCAGCAGGGCCAAGGTAATGTGACATCTATACATGATATTACATGGATGCTCTGCACCTGTCTTCTGTCAGGGAATAGCCTGCTGCATCCATGTCCCTGGGAAATGTCTCCTGTGTGTGTGGATATAAAACCCCGTCCCCTCTGTGTCCTCCTCACACTGTGTACGGCAAGTGCAGCACGGAGACTCCCAGCCCAGGGACCGGTGCACGGTATATATTCCCGGGGAGCCGCCCCTGGCACACGCCAGACCCTCCCCACTTTTGTCACAGGTGGAAGTGTCCGGCAGCAAGGAGCGGGCGGCAGCTGTGTGTACGGTATCCGGGCAGCAATGTCGCGCCGGGTAGCGGCTGTGAGGACGGAGATGCTGCTGCTGCTGCTGGGTGTATGATAGAAAGGAGTAGCCGGGGATCCTGCGGATGGAAGGAGCTGGGTGGCTCGGGGGAATCCCTGTCTGGATATACACCAGCTGTAGGTCAGGTACACACACACGGAGAGCCGGGCACACAGCGGAAGGGTGGAGGAACGGGGGAACCGGTCACACAGGGAAAAGGGGGGATGCCGAGCACACAGCGGGAGGGGGGGGGGGGCTGGGTACACAGCGGGGGGCGGCCTGTCAGAACTCACCCAGCGCTGTGCAGCTCCGGCTATCTCCTCCCGCTTCATGGACCTAACTGAGCTCAGAGCCTCACACCCAGGGGACCGCTGGCTGTCCTCCCGCTGCCTGCAGCTCCGTTTATAAAAGCTCTCCCCATCCTCCACGAGACTCTTTCCCTCTCTCTCCTCGTGCCCAACTGTCAGTGTATAGACTACTAGAGCCTTCCACCAATGACAGAGACAGATGTACAGTGTCGGCCATCTTGGTACACCCAACTTAGTGAAGCTACTCTCTGTACACCCCCTGCTGGCGGCCACTGCGCAGGCGCAACAAATTGAAATGCCCTATCTTTAAAATGGGGCATATTTTACTAAATAAAAAAAAACCTGTAACTTTCTGAAAAACCACAACCCCAAAAGGCACTACACGGGGGCATGCTCTATCTAATAAAACAAACCCCAAGTCTTTATTTGTCCTCTATCCTGAGTTATGCCTTCCTAAAAAACTTCTCGTAGACTATATGGGAAAACCATGCTCAAAAGTCAAACAGGAAGTAGCAGAAAAAAACTGACAGTTGAAACTTTAGGTTACTCCCAATTCCTAATTTTTTATTTATTATTTAGTTTTATTTTGCCCTGAATTTGGCATGCAGCACCGGGTGACGATTCTACGCGTCCATGCCAAATTTCAGCTCAGTACGTCCAATCACTTTTAAGGTGTAGCCCCTCAAACACCATGCACCCATCTCAGAAGTTCCCTATGGGAGAATTCCGTTTGTTCGATTCAGCCTTAATATAAGGGCACATATATATGGACCCCGGGTTCATGTGTGCATTATTCTCGCCTTTTGCTATCTCTGCCTTGAGAAAGGCACCGTTTAAAGCTCTGCACTGCGCCCCGAGGTCGCTATAGAGTTCCCAAGATCACACCGTAAGAACGCAATAGCAAGGTGCAATGGCACCTTTATTTTCATACACACTAATTATACAGGAAAATCCGTAACACACTTTGTACAATATATACAGGTAGCATCAATAATGATTACGATTAAGATTATATCAGAGAAAGAACCACACAAAAGCAACAACTCCTGCCCCTACACAGTAACTAGCCACCTCAGGGAATACTTGCGTTTGGCGATTCCTTGTGGATACTGGTTCCTGGAAGGGGTGATGGTGTCTGTCTTGCTTATCCCGGCCGCGCGGCCTGTGTGAACCCATTACTCTTGCGAGTAGGGTAACCTGGAAAAGTCACCCAGCTCCTGCTGGCACACTTAAGCCAGTTACCTAGGATAGCTCCGGTCGGGCAATACACTTAGGTTCGTTATCGCCTGCTGGGCCTTAGGTACCCACGCACAGGCTGACAGGACACTCTCCTGGCAACAGCCTGCGTTCCCTAGTCAGAAAACCCCTCCAGTCTCTCAGCAGGCCCTTTTGAAACCCCCTAAACTTCCATGCTGCTTTGCTCACCTGGTGATGCGTCAGGGTGAGGGATTTTCAATCCTTATATTTAAAAGTGTCCAGGGACACTAGGGGCCCCCCTGTGGCTTTGCAGTCACTAAGTCTACTGGAAGGCCATCCAGAACAATAGGCACTAGTTATGGAGATAAGAAGGTTGGCTGCCCTGAGGCCATAACCTAAATCGATCTTAACCCCGTGTAGTCATTTGTGATGTCACAGCCTCTTCAGCTGAGTGATGCTTCCTGTGAGGTGGGGGCTATGACAGAGGGGGGGGGGGGGGGGGTGTCAGCCCTGCACTTCCTGTTTATAACTTACATGATAGCTAACCGGCTGGGCCCACAGTATTACCCCATGCAATAAACAGTACATTAATGTGGCAGACACATATACGGCTCGGGGAGATGTTCCATGATAGGCATAACATATATACACGGGACTATTTCCCACCGCAGGCACACTTCTGGTACCTAGCAAAATACACTATGCAGTATAACATCATAGTCTTGTCCTACATACAGTCCTGTTATGTCCACTGCATACAGTAGTATGGGGTATACAGCTCAGATACGAATAACAGCTGGGTGTTATACAGGATAAAATACCGTTATCTTTGGCATTCTGCCATTCACTACTGAAGCGCAGGACCAGGCTGGCCAAAACATATGCGACGCGACGCTGGCATGGCCACGTTCCGTCACAAAATATATATATATATATATTGATAATGCTGATTATCTTTAGAGGAATGAAAGCTATACCTTAAACACACCTTAAATACACTTTAAACCTTTAGCCGCTGCGGCCACTATACTTAATTCACACTACGCACCTTTTACGCAATTAGCGTAAAAGGGTTCCGTAGTGTACGGACTTTGCATACACACGCCGCGCTGACGGTACAAAGTACTCACAGCGCATACACACCCAGAGATATACTTTAAACCTTCTACAGCAATGCTATGCAAAAATAATACACTTTAAACCTTAGCAATGAGGACACAACACCAGTTGTGATTTTACCGCTGGGTTCTGATAAAGCTAAATATTTATCTTATAACATTCACTATATTGGTAAGAGGACTCAGTACGCAATGGGCGTACGGGGTACCGTAAGGGTACGCACTTAGCGTAGCAGACGCTAGGCCGTGGTCGAGACGCTCGAGCGACATGTTCGCTCACGGCTTACGCTGGGTATCGAGCACGCTATAGGCGGTCCGAGTACCGTAATGCTATGCTACTAGCGTAGCGGACGCCGTGCCCACAAGAGGAACACGAGCGGCGCAGACGCTCACAGGATGACACACAGTAAACCTTGTATGCAACACAATGAAAGGATATGCTTATGCTGTGAACCTTATTACTGTAATATTACCACAATGCAACGCTGATTAACCCTTATCCTATGAAAGCTGTTGGAGCGATTAAGACGCTCAGTATACCCTTAGCAATGTAATGAACACACAATACCTTGTAAGGTTCCAAAACCTTTACTAACGAGATTATAGTATGTAAAAGGGGAAGATACAGTTAACAGTTTATACACTACAGGCTAACATCAATATCTAAACATAATAACTACACATATACAATATACAACAGCGTAACAATAACAGAGAGAGTATGGCAAATACAAACAGAGAACAAGTTGGTTACAGAGAAAAACTTACACACTGGGGAATGATCGCTGCGCAGTCCTGGTACCAGCTCTCAAGTTAGTCAGTGATGAAAACCTTTTGTGGAGAGTAGACTGAGCTGGCCCAAGCTGGCTGCCTTATATACACTGCATACAGTACACTACAAAGGGGCCTACAATCTCATTGTTCATTGGACGCAGGAATCTGTCCTTACATTATAACAAAAGGTCATAGGTTGATTCAAACAGGTGGGCTGTGACTATTTCATGTCAAAGAAGCAAGAGTAGGGGACTGCGCTCGTAAGCTATTCCTAATCAACTAAAGCAGCTAGGGAGTGTAAATGAGGATATCCACTATCCCCACCAAATATTGGTAAATATCTTTTGACTTCTGTGACTATTTCATACTGCTCAGGTGGGAGGGAATCTCAGGATTCCCGCCGCATGGATAATGAACTGCAAATATAGTAAATGTCCATAAACTTCTTATAAACATAACTATTCGCAGGAGCGATTAATTTCTCTCAAACCAATACCGGAATGTTTCTAATAATATACTCTACCGTTGCATACTAAACACCACTGCTCAAAACCTGTCTGACCCTTCGTATCATGCAAAGAGGGATTTCTCTGTCCATAAACCAGTTACACTAAACAAACTTACTGATATTATTAAGGAGACCATAACCTACAACATGCACTATTTGGATTAACTATGTGACAATTGAGTCGCCCACCAGACGCACACAAACTCTACTGTAAATGCACATACCACGCGCTTGAGCGCATGTCCGTGGAGGCGCCGTCACGCAACTGCGAATATGCGCACGCACGGGAGAGAATGTGCACGTGCAGCGGGCAAGCGCATGGGGTTAGTACAAGGCATGAGAATAACGATATTTTTCGACTTTGACAGTTCCGACACCACAGTGGATTATTTCTGAAAGGGGGTTTACAATACAAATTATACACTACAATACAAAACAATATAACAGAGTAATGGCTACAGTCAATGTACATACGTGAGTGGATTCGCTTGCGCAACCCGGCCGGTCCCCGGTCATCTGATAGATAACTTTGTGAGTCTTGTGTGTGGCCAGGCTGCAGCAGGCTTTATTTATACAATTCTTCCAAAAACAATACAATGGATACTGTAATCCCTTTGTCTATTGGACACAGGAATGCACTTTTACAGTACAGGAGAGGTCATAGGTTGATTTGAAAAGGTAGGCGATGTCTTTCTCAACTGCTCTTGTGGGTGGTCTCCTCTGGATTTCCGCCACATACATAATATACAGTAAATACAGTTTATATCTATATTCTGCTTCTGCACATAACTATCCGCACGAACATGCAATCTTCCGCAGACCAACGCCGGAATGTTACCCTTAAAATACCCTACAGCTGGATACCAAATACCACCTTATAACCTTAGTCTGTCCCCTCTTATCCTGTAAAGGGTAATCCCTTTGTTCTGCAACCATTTAAACAGCTATAACTTTCTGATGTGGTGCAAGGAGACTATGTGTACATTGTGCACTATTTGGATTAATTATGTAATGTGTTCTGATGGCCCTCCATGCGTACACAAACTCTGCCGTAAATACCCATACCACGCGCCGATGCGCAGGACCGCGGGAGCGACCATACGCAAAGTGCGTACATGTGCACGCACTGCAGAACAAGTGCACGCGCAGTGGGTATGTGTGTGCAGTTTGTACGTGATGTGTGTTCTGTAATATTTTTCAACTTTGACAGTATATATATGTGTGTGTGTGTGTATGTATGTATATATATATATATATATATATATATATAGCGTGTGTGTGTATATATATATATATATGTGTATGTATGTGTGTATGTGTATATATATATGTATATATATATAGTGTTTGTGTGTGTGTGTGTATATATATATACATATATGTGTGTGTGTATATATATATATATATATATATATGTGTGTGTGTGTTCATTGGTTCCCCCTTCTACAGCCTTGCCCACACACCCAGAAATGCCTCCCCAATATTTAAAATATGTAATAACCCTTTCACACTGCCTGAAGCGGGTCGCACCCGGGAGCCTGACACGGGAGCTCCCAGGGTGCGACCCGCCTCAGGCACCTTTCACACAGCAGTTAGCCCGGCATATTGCCGGGTTGCTGACGTCAGCGGTGACGTAGCGGGGGCGGCGCTTGGCGATCACAACATCTCCATGTGCCGCCCGTACATAGAGAGTGATCAGGAAACGAGTCGCATCGACCCGGCTCCCGTTCACACCACACAGTGAGCCAGGTTGAAATATTGGGTCACTCGACCCGGTACTTTAACCCTGGACTCCTTTCACACTGCACATGAACACGGGTTTTGCGTGTTCATGTGCCAAAAACCCATGTTCAGGGGTGCTGGTGTGAAAGGGATATAAAAAAGGTGCCAATTCCAAAGATATCTTTCGTCTTTCATATTGTTTGAAAAATTGCTTAGTGTGTACACTCAATTTCGTTTGTCAGGGTTCTGGGAAGTTCAAGGGAAATTGTTCATCTTCCACATTGTTCATCTACCACATTGGTCATGTCTTCTAGTGTGTAGGGCCCTTTAATTCATTTTAGATGGTCAATTCCATGATTTTACACAACCTGTGCGGTATTTTAAACCAGAAAATGTTCCCGAATATATCATATTAAACTGTCCCCCCGCCCAAGCATTCATAGCCCATGTTTTTGTCAAGTAAAAGTTCCAGTGCACATTTTACAATGTTTTATGTTTTTATAATGGAAGTCATTCCGAGTTGTTCGCTCGCAAGCGGATTTTAGCAGATTTGCTCATGCTAAGCCGCCGTCTACTGGGAGTGAATCTTAGCATCTTAAAATTGCGAACGATGTATTCGCAATATTGCGATTACACACCTCGTAGCAGTTTCTGAGTAGCTTCAGACTTACTCGGCATCTGCGATCAGTTCAGTGCTTGTCGTTCCTGGTTTGACGTCACAAACACTCCCAGCGTTCGCCCAGACACTCCTCCGTTTCTCCGGCCACTCCTGCGTTTTTTCCGGAAACGGTAGCGTTTTTTCCCACACGCCCATAAAACGGCCTGTTTCCGCCCAGTAACACCCATTTCCTGTCAATCACATTACGATCGCCAGACCGATGAAAAAGCCGTGAGTAAAATTCCTAAGTGCATAGCAAATTTACTTGGCGCAGTCGCAGTGCGAACATTGCGCATGCGCATTAAGCGGAAAATCGCTGCGATGCGAAGATTTTTACCGAGCGAACAACTCGGAATGAGGGCCAATGTGTAGACATTTCACTTGCTGAAACTGTTTAACATGAAAAATCATTGTGGTCAATTGCAAACTGCCTTGTGCCTATTTTTGTTACCTATAACATAACAGTTGGGGTTTGATTTATAAAGAAATATTTACATAGCATATGCAATAGATATTTATAATGACAAGGCAGTGTGTAAATATGTCAATTGTGTTTTTATTTCACTTAGGATAGATACAGTATTTAGAACTAGGCTTTAGGGCCCTACACACTGGCCGACCCGCCGCCGAGCTGCCCGACGGCCGATACGGCCGACGATCGACCCGGCGGCGGGGGGGCAGTGACGGGGGGAGTGAAGTTTCTTCACTCCCCCGTCACGCGGCTCCATTGAAGTGCAGGCAAATATGGACGAGATCGTCCATATTGGCCTGCATGTACAGCCGACGGGGGACCAGCGATGAACGAGCGCGGGGATGCGCATTGTTCATCGCTGGAGCCTCCACACTGAAAGATATGAACGAGTTCTCGTTCATTTATGAACGAGATCATTCATATCTTTCAAAAAAATCGGCCAGTGTGTAGGGCCTATTTGTCAACAGAAGAAACAGAATAATTAAACACAGAGAACAGCAGTATAAATCCCAACTTTAATAAACCAACAAATGCAAGCCTCAAAGAAGAAATAATAGAAGAAAAGTTCAGTGCTATCCTTTCTTTTGCTTTCATTAGGGGTAATTCTGAGTTCTGAGAGAGAGTTAGATTTGGGTGGGGTGTGTTCAAACTGAAATCTAAATTGCAGTGTAAAAATAAAGCAGCCAGTATTTACTCTGCACAGAAACAAAATAACCCACCCAAATCTAACTCTCTTTGCACATGTTATATCTGCCTCCCCTGCAGTTCACATGGTTTTGCCCAACTGCTAACAAAGTTCCTGCTGCGATCAACTCAGAATTACCCCCATTGTTTCTACAACTTCTGTAAGCTCCCTTTTGGGTCCTCTAAATTGGGCTGATTTACTAGTGAAAACACTAGTGTCCATGTCTGCCTTTCTCCTCTGCAGATGGATGTAGATGAGGGGTTAATCCTTGTCCCCTGCTCTGGTGTCTCAGTAGGTCAAGGCTCTAGCTACCTCCATTACAAACTTTTCTCAAATGGTGGTTATTTTGTCATGAGGACCTGGTGCAGCTTTGCAATCTTTGTTCAGTAGCAGGCGTGCTGAGATATCCTTTATTATCATGGCATTGTGGAATTCTCCTCAAAGGTGCTTTCAGTTCCATGGGCATTTTATAACACTGACTTTTCTGCTGCGGGGTACACTGGGCTCCACAAGGATTAACATCGGGGTGTAGAGTAGGATCTTGATCCAAGGCACCAACAGGCTCAAAGCTTTGACTGTTCCCAAGATGCACAGAGCCGCCTCCTCTATAACCCTGCCTCCGTGCACAGGAGCTCAGTTTGTAAGTTGGTGCTATGCAGTAAGCAGGCATATCAACAAGGGGGCTGCTCCTGCAGCCCTAAGAAAAGCTAATTTCAGAAGAAATAATATCTGAAGACTTCAAGGGCTGCAGCAGTGTTAGATGGCAGTCAGACATCTCCTGCTGCAGCTCCATCACTCCCTCAGCGGCGCTGTATACTCCCGCGCCCTGGTTGGCGGGTCACTGCAGCGGAGGCTCCGGTATTCTTCATACATTAGTCACACACTCGCCGCTGTCTCCCACATCGTGTGGCCGCATTAGAAGGGGAGGTAAGGGGTCTCTTTGGCCCGCTGTAATCACGATCCAACGCGGCCGTGGACACTGGAAAGGGCAGCCGCTCCACTAGCCTCTGGGACACAGGGCACAGGTTTGGTTTTTGTCTCTGTGAAAAACCTTTTCATTACAGCCTGCAGCGCCCAGTGGGTAAGCCAGCAGGGGGATAAGGCCTGAGCTGTAGCCCCTCCCCCAGCCCCAGGGCGCCATTTGGGTAAATGTTCCCGCCCTGGAGCTGCATGTATATCTCCCTCACTCCCTGTCAGCCGCCATTACACGGAGCTGCGCTGTTCCTGGGACTGCTGGGGCAAATCCTTCTCTGTAAAGACGCCTGCTCGTCAGCCCTGTGAATTTTACAGGACACTCAAGTATTCTACCTGTCAGTTAAGAAAGAGTGCATACAGTCAGGGTTGTGTGGTACAAACACCCTGTGATATACATCCAGTATTTACTGTGTTTTGTTATATCTACTGTTTACATATATAGCTATACTGAGTATCACTTTGTATTTCTAGTCCAGTGCAGTCTTATTGTTTGGAATAACTTCTGCATTGTACATTTGTGACTATGTGTGTGCATGTAGCTGCTGCGTGGCTTCTATCTCGTGTATTTCACTCAGCTTGCTACTCCTATATCCTGTTACCTGAGGGGGTTAAGTGCGTCAGGTTTATTAACTGGTATAGGTATTTCACAAGATATACTTATTGTGTATTTTTCTTTGTGATTTATAGTCGACCTATATCTCTTGGATTCCCGGTTTGTGCTGACACACTGCACTGGGAGTTCTTACTAGGTTTATCGCTGCTACTATTGTACTAAGTTGCCTGATATTAAGCTTATCGTTATGTCAGCTACATGGGTCAACGGATCTGGGGCTTCTCCCACATTGCGTGGTGGTGATGCTGCAGAGATTTTTCGGAACAACATGGCAGCAGAGAGTTCAGGTTCAGAGGGTTCCTTACCTCCCAGTGGGTCTGTAGCACCGGGGGCCACTAATGACCCACCTTGGGCTACTTTCTCCACGTTATTAAATACGCTGGTAACAAAACTTACGCACCCTGTGGGACCTCCTGTACCAGTGCAGCAGTTTATGGTCCCTGCAGTCAATCCGCCATGGGCAGATCACATCTCATCTCAGTTACAGCACTTGAACCGATCACTGACTAAAAATAAGTATCACTCTCGCCCACCTACGACTAAGAAGTCTTCTAAACTGGCCGCTACGTCCTCACAATCCACCGCTGTTCCAGACACATCCTCTGAGGAGGATGGCGCATATACTGACCCCACAGACACTGATTCAAATGCTTCTGATGTGGAAGGGAAGTCACTGGTGGATGTCCCTGATTTGATTTAGGCTATCAGGCTCATTCTTCAGGTCTCTGATGATCCTGAGCCTGAGGCTTTCTCGAAAAATCCGGACAGATTTAAACGTAAGAAGGTGATTAAACAAGTTTTACTTCATTCTCAACACCTGACTGACATACGTCAGGAATCCTGGGAAAGTCCGGAAACAAAATTCACACCGCATAAGAGACTGTTAGCTCGCTATCCTCTATCTGCGGAGCTATGTAAGAATTGGGATATTCCTCCGCCTGTAGATTGTCATGTTGCACGCATGGTAGTTTCCTCAACTCTGCCAGTGACTACCGTCACCTCTCTGAAGGAACCGACTGATAGACGTGTGGGGGGTTGTTTGAAAGCGATTTACACCCTAATGGGGCCTGTGCATAGATCAGCCATTGCAGCAACATGGGCTGCTGAAGCTGTTAAAGCATGGGCTCAGGAGCTGGAGGCGGAGCTACCTTCCAACGCTTCTGATTATGCTAGACAATGTCTCTCATATATTGCCACAGCTTCTCTTTACCTTAAGGAGGCGGCTTCCGATGCCGGGTTGCTGGCGTCCAAGGCTGCCACTACGTCCATCTTGGCTCGACGTATCCTTTGGTTGAGATTGTGGTAGTTGGATATGGGTTCTAAGAGAACCCTGGAGTTGCTTCCCTTTAGGGGATACATTCTTTTTGGAGAAGACCTCAATAAGTTTGTGGCTGACCTGGCTTCTGCTAAAACATCTTGCCAACCAAGTACGACTCCTTCCGCACAGAAGGCTAAAAGTACTTTCTGTCGGCCCTTTCGTCATCCAGGTAAAGCAAAAGGTCAGGCGTACCCGAAATAAGCTCGTACTTCCACACCTGGCAAGCCCAGACCAAAGCGTACCTGGGCTGCCCGTCAGCCTGCTTCCAAAACTGACATGCCTGCTGCACTCCCCCTGGAGGATCCCAGGGTTGGGGGCCAGCTTCTAGGTTTTGCCCGGGAATGGTTAAAGACCACTTCCGATGCCTGGGTAAGGGATTTCGTCACTCAAGGTTACGCCGTATCCTTCAAGAAACGTCCCCCTCATCGTTTTTGCCTGACAGATGTCCCTTTGGACCCGGTGAAGGCAAACACTCTTCGTTCGGTGGTACATTCCCTCCTGACCACTGGAGTGGTAGTACAGGTGCCTCTTTCTCAGAAAGGCAAGGGGTTCTATTCACCGCTGTTTCTAGTCCCGAAACCGAATGGGTTCTCTTGGCCCATTCTCAATCTCAAGTCCTTGAACAAGCATGTGATGGTCTCCAAGTTTCATATGGAACCTCTACGCTCTATTGTTCTGGCCTTGGAGCCTGGGGCCTATATGGTCTTCCTGGACATACAGGATGCCTACCTGCATATTCCTATTGCTATGTCGCATCAGCAGTACCTGTGGTTTCCAGTAGGCAACCTTCTTTACCAATTTCGGGCGTTACCTTTTGGTTTGACAACGGCTCCGCAAGTTTTCACCAAAGTAATGGCGGTAATGATGGCTGTACTCCGCCGTCAAGTGTTCACGATCCTGCCGTACCTGGACGATTTGTTGATCCTGGCAAGTTTCCCAGAAATTCTCCTGTGTCATCTCGATTTGACTGTCCAGTTCATAAAAGCCCACGGGTGGCTAGTCAACTGGAAGAAATCTTCCCTGGTTCCTGCTCGGCGCATGGTGCACCGTTATTGGACACTCACAACCCTCGGTTGTTCTTGTCGCGGGAGAAAGTCCTGAAGCTTCAGGACAGGATTCGATGCTTCCTATCTAGTCTGCAAGTGTCGATACATTTGGCAATTCAAGTGCTAGGTCTCATGGTGTCGGCTTTCGACATGGTGGAGTATGCTTAATTCCATTCTCGCCCTCTGCAGAAGTTCATTCTTGCCAAGTGGGACGGCCTACCTCACCGGATCAGATCTCAAATGATCTGCTTGTCTTCGGAGGTCCGCCTGTCACTGAACTGGTGGCTTCATAACCATCGATTGAGCGGTGGTCATCCCTTCTGGATATCCAACTGGGTCCTGCTGACGACGGATTCCAGTCTTAGAGGTTGGGCGCGGTGTTGGAACAACACTCCCTTCAGGGTCGGTGGAACGAGGAACAGTCTCTACTCCCGATAACCATTCTGGAACTGCGGGCGGTGATCAATGCACTGTCCCTTGCCCAGCATTTGATACAGAACAGGCCTGTTCAAGTACAATCGGACAACGCCACCACGGTGATGTACATCAATCATTAAGGCGGCACTCGAAGCCGCATGGCAATGAGGGAAGTATCATGGATTCTTCAGTGGGCAGAACGCCATCCGCACTTTGCTTCTTTGGGTTGGTATGGCATTAGCCGCTGACACCCTCTCCTGTGGTGAGTGTCTGGTGTATGTGGCTACTAACTTTTGTCGTCTCTGGTACCAGCTACTGCATTGGGCTGGTTGACAAAACTGAGCTCCTGTGCACGGAGATGGGGTGATATAGGACGCGGCGCTATGCATCTTGGGAAGAAGGTCAAAGCTTTGAGCCTGTTGGTGCCTCGGATCAAGATCCTACTCTACACCCCGATGTTAATCCTTGTGGAGCCCAGTGTACCTCGCAGAAAGAGATTTAACAACGGTAAGTTCTTACCATAAATCTCGTTTTACCAGCCTGTACCGTGAGGAGGAGTGTCTGTGGCTGACGTCTCCACCAGACTACAGCAACAAACAGAAGAGGGAGGCTGCTTATAACCGCCTGGTGGAGTACTCGAAGCCCACCTACTTTTCTGCCTCATTGGCCTGGGTCCGTAAAAAAATTGCCAATATACGAGAACCGCAAGGTGGAGGAGTCCATAGGTCGGGCACCGGTGCAGACAAGGTGTTTGTGCCGCAGCTGTGGTACTACAAAGAACTAAACTTCCTCCTGGAGAAACGGTCAGCTAAGGAGTCTCTAGTGGTGATGGCAGAGTCTGAGGAGTGATGTCTCGATGTGGAGGAGGCCGAAGGGGTAAGTTGCTTTTTAATTTTTATTACCTAATATTTCTCTAACGTCCTAAGTGGATGCTGGGGACTCCGTAAGGACCATGGGGAATAGCGGCTTCGCAGGAGACTGGGCACATCTAAAGAAAGCTTTAGGACTAACTGGTGTGCACTGGCTCCTCCCCCTATGACCCTCCTCCAAGCCTCAGTTAGATTTCTGTGCCCGACGAGAAGGGTGCACACTAGGGGCTCTCCTGAGCTTCTTAGTGAAAGTTTTAGTTTAGGTTTGTTATTTTCAGTGAGACCTGCTGGCAACAGGCTCACTGCATCGAGGGACTAAGGGGAGAAGAAGCGAACTCACCTGCGTGCAGAGTGGATTGGGCTTCTTGGCTACTGGACATTAGCTCCAGAGGGACGATCACAGGCCCAGCCTGGATGGGTCCCGGAGCCGCGCCG
This sequence comes from Pseudophryne corroboree, assembly GCF_028390025.1. Lineage (NCBI taxonomy): Eukaryota > Metazoa > Chordata > Amphibia > Anura > Myobatrachidae > Pseudophryne > Pseudophryne corroboree. The sequence goes on along the minus strand of NC_086445.1, from coordinate 657,452,044 downwards.
CCGGCCCCCTTACAGAGCCAAAAGAGCGAAGAGGTCCGGAAAAATCGGCGGCAGAAGACGTTCCTGTCTTCAATAAGGTAGCGCACAGCACTGCAGCTGTGCGCCATTGCTCTCAGCACACTTAATACTCCGGTCACTGAGGGTGCAGGGCGCTGGGGGGGGGGCGCCCTGAGACGCAATAAAACATGATAAAAATACCTTACATGGCAAAAAAATACATCACATATAGCTCCTGGGCTATATGGATGCATTTAACCCCTGCCAGAATATACAGAAAAACGGGAGATAAGGCCGCCGAAAAGGGTGCGGAGCCTATCTCCTCAGCACACTGGCGCCATTTTCCCTCACAGCTCAGTTGGAGGGAAGCTCCCTGGCTCTTCCCTGCAGTCACTACACTACAGAAAGGGTTAAAAAAAGAGAGGGGGGCACTAATTAGGCGCAGTATTAAAACATACAGCAGCTATAAGGGGAAAAACACTTATATAAGGTTATCCCTATATATATATATATATATATAGCGCTCTGGTGTGTGCTGGCATACTCTCCCTCTGTCTCCCCAAAGGGCTAGTGGGGTCCTGTCCTCTATCAGAGCATTCCCTGTGTGTGTGCTGTGTGTCGGTACGTTTGTGTCGACATGTATGAGGAGAAAAATGATGTGGAGACGGAGCAGAGTGTCTGTAACAGTGATGTCACCACCTAGGGGGTCGACACCTGAGTGGATGTACTGTTGAAAATTACGTGACAGTGTCAGCTCTATATAAAAAAACAGTGGTTGACATGAGACAGCCGGCTACTCAGCTTGTGCCTGTCCAGACGTCTCATAGGCCGTCAGGGGCTCTAAAGCGCCCGTTACCTCAGATGGCAGATACAGACGCCGACACGGATACTGACTCCTGTGTCGACGGTGAAGAGACAACCGTGATTTCCAGTAGGGCCACACGTTACATGATTGAGACAATGGAAAATGTTTTATACATTTCTGATAATACGAGTACCACCAAAAAGGGGTATTATGTTCGGTGAGGGAAAAACTACCTGTAGTTTTTCTGAATCTGAGAAATAAAATGAGGTGTGTGATGATGCGTGGGTTTCCCCCCGATAACAATTGATAATTTCTTAAAAAGTATTGGCTGTATACCCTTTCCCGCCAGAGGTTAGGGTGCGTTGGGAAACACCCCCTAGGGGGGATAAGGCGCTCACACGCTTGTAAGAACAAGGGCTCTACCCTCTCATGATATGGCCGCCCTTAAGGATCCTGCTGATAGAAAGCAGGAGGGTATCCAAAAATGTATTCACACACATACTGGTGTTATACTGCGACCAGCAATCGCCTCAGCCTGGAGGTGCAGTGCTGGGTTGGCATGGTCGGATTCCCTGACTGAAAATATTGATATCCTAGATAAGGATAGTATATTATTGCCTATAGAGCATCTAAAAGATGCATTTCTATATATGCATGATGCACAGCGGAATATTTGCCGACTGGCATCAAGTATAAGTGCGTTGTCCAATTCTACCAGTAAAATGGTCAGGTGATGCGGATTCCAAACGGCATTTGGAAGTATTGCCTTTGAAAGGGGACATTTGGGGTCGGTATTTTAGACCTGGTGGCCACGGCAACAACTGGGAAATCCACGTTTGTACCCCAGGTCGCCTCTCAAAATAAGACGCCGTATTATCAGGCGCAGTCCTTTGTTGGCAAGCGGACAAAAGGTTCCTCTTTTCTGCTCGTGACAGAGGGAGAGGAAAAAGGCTGAAGAGATTACCCAGTTCCCAGGAACAGAAACCCTTTCCCGCCTCTGCAAAGCCCTCAGTATGACGCTAGGGCCTTACAAGCTCAGGCACGGTGGGGGCCCGTTCTCAATGAATTTCAGTGCGCAGTGGGCTCACTCGCAAGTAGACCCCAGGATACTTCAGGTAATATCTCAAGGGTACATATTGAAATTCGAGACGTCTCCCCCTCGCCGTTTCCAAAAGTCGGCTTTACCGACGTCTCCCTCTGACAGGGAGGCAGTTTTGGAAGCCATTCACAAGCTGTATTCCCAGCAGGTGATAATCAAGGTACCCCTCCTGCAACAGGGAACGGGGTATTATTCCACACTATTGTGGTACCGAAGCCAGACGGCTCGGTGAGACCGATTCTAAATCTAAAATCTAAAATCTTTGAACACTTACATACAGAGGTTCAAATTCAAGATTGAGTCACTCAGAGCAGTGATTGCGAACCTGGAAGAAGGGGACTACATGATGTCTCGGGACATCAAGGATGCTTACCTTCATGTCAAAATTTACCCTTCTCACCAAGGGTACCTCAGGTTATGGTACAGAACTGTCACTATCAGTTCAGACGCTGCCGTAGGGATGGTCCACGGCACCCCGGGTCTTTACCAAGGTAATGGCCGAAATGATATCCCTTCGAAGGAAGGGAATTTTAGTTATCCCTTACTTGGACGATTCCCTGATAAGGGTAAGATCCAGGGAACAGTTGGAAGTCGGTGTAGCACTATCTCAGGTAGTGTTGCGGCAGCACGATTGGATTCTCAATATTCCAAAATCGCAGCTGGTTCCGATGACTTGTCTTCTGTTTCCTAGGGATGTTCCTGGACACAGTCCAGAAAAAAGGTGTTTCTCCCGGAAGAGAAAGCCAGGGAGTTATCCGAGCTAGTCAGGAACCTCCTAAAACCGAACCAAGTCTCAGTGCATCAATGCACAAGGGTTCTGGGTAAAAATGGTGGCTTCCTACGAAGCAATCCCATTCGTTAGATTCCACGCAAGAACTTTCCAGTGGAACCTACTGGACAAATGGTCCGGGTCGCATTTTCAGATGCATCAGCGGATAACCCTGTCACCAAGGACAAGGGTATCCATCCTGTGGTGGTTGCAGAGTGCTCATCTTCTAGAGGGCCGCAGATTCGGCATTCAGGACTGGGTCCTGGTGACCACGGATGCCAGCCTGCGAGGCTGGGGAGCAGTCACACAGGGAAGGAATATCCAGGGCTTAGGGTCAAGCCTGGATACATCACTTCACATAAATATCCTGAAGCTAAGGGCCATTTACAATGCTCTAAGCTTAGCAAGACCTTTGCTTCAAGGTCAGCCAGGGTGTTGATCCAGTCGGACAACATCATGGCAGTCACCCACGTAAACAGACAGGGTGGCACAAGAAGCAGGAGGGCAATGGCAGAAGCTGCAGGGATTCTTCGCTGGGCGGAAAATCATGTGATAGCACTGTCAACAGTATTCATTCCGGGAGTGGACAACTGGGAAGCAGACTTCCTCAGCACGACCTCCACCCGGGAGAGTGGGGACTTCACCCAGAAGTCGTCCACATGATTAAAAAACTCGACAGGTATTGCGCCAGGTCAAGAGACCCTCAGGCAATAGTTGTAGACGCTCTGGTAACACCGTGGGTGTACCAGTCAGTGTATGTGTTCCCTCCTCTGCCTCTCATACCCAAGGTACTGAGATTGATAAGATGGAGAGGAGAAAGCACTATATTCGTGGCTCCGGATTGGCCAAGAAGGACTTGGTAACCGGAACTTCAAGAGATGCTCACGGAGCAACCGTGGCCTCTACCTCTAAGAAGGGACCTGCTCCAGCAAGGACCCTGTCTGTTCCAAGACTTACCGCGGCTGCGTTTGACGGCATGCCGGTTGAACACCGGATCCTGAAGGAAAAAAGGCATTCCGGATGAAGTCATCCATATCCTGATCTAAAGCCAGGAAGGATGTAACCGCAAAAACATTATCACCGCAATTGGCGAAAATATGTTGCGTAGTGCGAGGCCAGTAAGGCCCGACGGAGGAAATTCAACTGGGTCGATTCCTACATTTCCTGCAAACAGGAGTGTCTATGGGCCTGAAATTGGGGTCCATTAAGGTTCAGATTTCGGCCCTGTCAATTTTCTTCCAAAAAAGAACTAGCTTCAGTCCCTGAAGTTTAGACGTTTGTAAAAGGGGTACTGCATATACAGCCTCCTTTTGTGCCTCCAGTGGCAATTTGGGATCTCAATGTAGTTTGGGTTCCAAAAGTCACATTGGTTTGAACCACTTAAATCTGTGGAGTTAAAATATCTCACATGGAAAGTGGTCATGCTGTTGGCCCTGGCCTGGGCCAGGCGCGTGTCAGAATTGGCGGCTTTATCCTGTAAAAGCCCTTATCTGATTTTCCATTCGGACAGGGCGGAATTGAGGACTCGTCCTCAGTTTCTCCCTAAGGTGGTTCCAGCGTTTTCACCTGAACCAACCTATTGTGGTGCCTGCGGCTACTAGGGACTTGGAGGAATCCAAGTTGCTGGATGTTGTCAGGGCCCTGAAAATATTTCCAGGACGGCTGGAGTCAGGAAATCTGACTCGCTGTTTATCCTGTATGCACCCAACAAGCTGGGTGCTCCTGCTTCTAAGCAGACTATTGCTCGTTGGATTTGTAGTACAATTCAGCTTGCACATTCTGTGGCAGGCCTGCCACAGCTAAAATCTGTAAAAGCCCGTTCCACAAGGAAAGTGGGCTCATCTTGGGCGGCTGCCCGAGGGGTCTCGGCTTTACAACTTTGCCGAGCAGCTACTTGGTCAGGGGCAAACACGTTTGCTAAATTCTACAAATTTGATACCCTGGCTGAGGAGGACCTGGAGTTCTCTCATTCGGTGCTGCAGAGTCATCCGCACTCTCCCGCCCGTTTGGGAGCTTTGGTATAATCCCCATGGTCCTTACGGAGTCCCCAGCATCCACTTAGGACGTTAGAGAAAATAAGAATTTACTTACCGATAATTCTATTTCTCATAGTCCGTAGTGGATGCTGGGCGCCCATCCCAAGTGCGGATTGTCTGCAATACTTGTACATAGTTATTGTTACAAAAATCGGGTTATTATTGTTGGGAGCCATCTTTTCAGAGGCTCCTCTGTTATCATACTGTTAACTGGGTTCAGATCACAAGTTATACGGTGTGATTGGTGTGGCTGGTATGAGTCTTACCCGGGATTCAAAATCCTTCCTTATTGTGTACGCTCGTCCGGGCACAGTATCCTAACTGAGGCTTGGAGGAGGGTCATAGGGGGAGGAGCCAGTGCACACCAGTTAGTCCTAAAGCTTTCTTTAGATGTGCCCAGTCTCCTGCGGAGCCGCTATTCCCCATGGTCCTTATGGAGTCCCCAGCATCCACTACGGACTATGAGAAATAGAATTATCGGTAAGTAAATTCTTATTATTCCTTCCGCTATGCCACAGCTCTTTTCCCATTGAAAAAGGAATTATATTTCTCCCGGACCTCTTTTGCCCTTGCAGTGCCGCGTAAAGTTACTGCAGGTAGTCCCACCGAGGAAATCGGCACTGTCGCCACTGGCTGGTTGGGGTCTTCCAGTTCTGCTGGCAGCAAAGGCATTTGCCTCGTGGCCTTGCGTCGGAGCATGTTGTGCAGTATACAGCATGCTGTTACTACACTGTCAATTATGTCTAGCCTCATGTTGATGTGTTTGTGGAAGATCTTGAACTGGTTGCTGAGAATGCCAAACGCTTTCTCAATAACCCGATGGGCCCTAGAAAGGCGGTAGTTGATAATGCGCATATCGTGGTTCAGGACTCATTGCGGGTAGGGCTTCATTATGTGTTCGTGCAGTGCAAAGGCCTCATCTGCCACGAACACAAATCCCAGGCCGTTCTTTGTTTGCTCCACAGGTGGCAGATGAATGGAGTTGGTGGTGAGCCTATCATAGAAGCGTGTATTTTTCAAGGATCCACCATCTTAGCACCGGTCATTTTTTCCAACATCCAGGAAAATAAATTCACAGTTTGCATTGACCACCACCATTAGAACAATGCTAAAGTAGCCTTTATAATTAAAGTATTCCGACTCGCTGTTGGTGGGTTTGGTGATGCACACATGTTTCCCGTCTATCGCACCACCACAGTTTGGGAAATTCCAGCGCAAAGTCCTCTGCAATAGCTTTCCATTCTTCCACGCTTGTAGGGAACTGTAAAAGAAAAAAAAATGTTTAAATATTTACTAAATGTTTTTTTTTACCCTACAGACACCTGAAGACCTCAGCCGTACTCCTGACCTCAACAACACATCACAATAGGATCCGGAATGTCCACAGCTACAGGGTTCTAGGAGGAAGCCATGGAAAACAAAATTTGTGGAAGACACGCTACTGTTGTAGGCCCGTTCACAGCTGCTCAGGAAACCTGATGACTTTGCGTCATATATTAGCAAAACCATGCGTAAGGTTTCCGAGCAGCAGCAGCAAGTAGAGTGCCAGCACCTGGTGTCACAGGTTTTGTACAAAACACTCACAGGACAACTGACACCATGGTGGAACGTTCATGGGCTAGAACCTCAAGCACCTGCTCCTCATCTCCCACTGACCTTCAGTTCACCACACACCTACTCTTCATCCAGGTCCCATCCTCCTCCTCATCCCAGCTATCATTCCGGTTATCTGCAACCGCAGACCCCGTCCACCTACCCCTCCTCTACTTTCCATCCTCCTCAAACCCCTCCTCATCAAACCAGCCACCCTTCCAGTTATCATCAACCCCCACCCCCATTCACCCACCCTTCCCCCACTATCCAGTCTCCTCCTCAAACCAGCTACCCTTCCCAAGTCAGCCACAGATCCACCGTCCCCTCCGCAATTTTGACCTCCTTGATGTCACAGGGGGAACAAGAGTATGTGGAGGAGACAAGTCTCTTTCAAATGTAGGGTGATTCTCATTTACAGCTTCTCTTGTTATACATGCCAACAGATGTGGTGCATTCTGATACTACGGTGAGTGTCAACGCTTTCAGGCGGACAATGCACACATGCTGCTAGGAACAAGTTGATGGTACTGGGGACCCATCTTCCTGCCCCGAGTCATGTGTGCATTTTGTCCCTGGCACCGGTGACATACAACACTGTAGTATCAGAATGCACCACATCTGTTGGTATATATAAAACTCCTGCTGCCTTGGTATATACTGTGATAGATCTGGTGCACTATGATATACAGCGTTTTAGTGGCGCCGCTTTCAGTTGGACAATGCACATATGCAGCTTGGGTCAGGTTGATGGTGGCGGGGAGCCTGAAGCCGGGCCTACCTGCATGTGTGCATTGTGCCCCTGAAATGCTGCCACTCAAAAAACACTATATCATACTGCACCATATTTATATGCTAAATAAAAATTTGAAGAAACATTAATATAAAGTTCTAGTGTTTGAAAAAGTTCTGCCATGTTGGCCACATATTTATAAAAATACTTATGTTTTGATATATAGCTACACAATTTTTTATTTTTTTTGGTTCACACGTGTTTTCATGCACTTATATATTGCAGCAGATGTGGTGCATTCTGATACTACGGCTTTGAGTGGCACCGCAGCCAGAGGCACAATGCACACATGCAACTTGGTGCAGGTTGATGGAACCAGGGACCCATCTGCCTACCCCAAGCTGTGTGTGTACATTGTGCCCCTGGCTGCGGTGCCACTCAACGCCGTAGTATCAGAATGCACTACATCTGCTGCTACATAGCAATTTTTTTTTTCATTTCATAAATGTAATGATGCACATGTGCTACATGATGAAAACCATGGTTAAGAGTGGCACCTCTTTCAGGCGCACAATACACACATGCTGCTAGGGGCAGGACGTTGGTTCCGGGGAACCTCAATCTGCACTTACCTTCATGTGTGAATTGACAGTCCGTAAATTTGCTATATTTTTCTAGACCTAGGCCACAGTGTCCGCTAAGAAGGTGGGCTTTGACTACTCCACCATGCGGTTATAGGCAGTCTCTCTCTTCTGTTTGTTTAGTCACCAACAGGTACTCTTCCTCACGGTATAGTCTGAAATCATGTGCCACTACCAACATATCTCATACTGCACCAGATGCTGCTATAAAAATACTGTTTGAAAAAGTTCAGCCATGTTGGCTGAATATTTATAAAAATAGTTATTTCTACAGCGGGGTACACTGGGGTGTCACAGGATAACATCAGGGTATAGAGTTGGATCTTGATCCGAGGCACCAACAGGCTAAAAGATTTGACTATTCCCAAGATGCACAGCGCCGCCTTCTCTATAACCCCGCCTCAGTTTGTAAGTTGGTGCCTGCAGTGCAGGCTGACAACAGGGAGGGCTGCGCTGGGCAGCCCTAAAAAGAGCTTTCAATTGAAGAAAGAAGACTTCAGAGCCGCAGCATAGGCACTTAAAAGTGCTATGTGTCATTATGACACATCGTACTGTGGCTCCCTCACCTCCAAGCGGTGCTGTACACTCCCGCGCCCTGTTTACCGGGTAACTACAGCAGAGGGCTCCAGTTCTCACTTAGGGCACACACACACCGCTGCTGCTCTCCAGGATCATGTGGCTGCTGCAAGGAGGAGGTAAGAGAGTTCCCCCGCTGCAAACGGCGATCTGGCGCGATGTCTGGGAGGCAGACCACGCGCGCTGGCGTGGACACTGTGGCAGTGCAGGGACCATACTAGACCACCAGGGCAAGGGCACAGGTCGGATTTTATTAATAATCCAGTTCTATGTGGCCCACAGTACTTGATGGTGAAGTCCAGCAAGGGGTTCTAGCTCTGACCTGTAGCCCCTTCCCAAGCCCCAGCGTGCCATTTACTGCTAATGTTCCCGTGCCATTTACTGCTAATGTTCCCGCCCTGGAGCTGCATATCTCTGTCTGCATCACTCCCTGTCAGCGTTTGGGCACCATTACGCACACAGCTGCGCTGATCTGGGACTGCTGGGCTATGCCTCCTCTGTAAAGCCGCCTGCATCATCAGCGCTGTGCATTTACAGGACACTTAAGACAGTGTTTAGACAGTGTTAGTTAAGAACAAGTGCACTTTGTCAGGGATATTTAGTACAAGTACCCTGTGATATACATCCAGTCTTTACTGTGCATTGTTATGTCTATATACCTACATAGCTTTACTTGTGTTGTGCAGGTACTACAGTATTGCTAGTCCAGGGCAGTTTTATTGTTATTTGTGATAATTTCTGCATTGTACATGTGACTGTGTGTGCCAATAGCTGCTGTGTGATTTCCATTCCGTGTATCTCACATCTACTGCTATCCCTATATTCTGTACCCCTAGGGGGGCTCTGGGTTTTCATATAATATAGTAGTTATCACAGGATATATTCTTGGTATTTTCTCTGTGTATTACAGTCACCATATACCTCTTAAATCCTTCGTGTATGCTCTGCCTGTAGTCACACTATCCGGGGGGATTTTTGTTAGGTATTTTGTCTGCTTATATTGTACTGTTCCACCCTAAGGTAAAGCTTTCTTATAATGTCAGCTCAACAGGGTGAGGGTTCTGTGGCTGACCCTGCGTCCTGCAGTGTTCATGCCATGGATGTCTCTGAGGAAAATATTGCAGCTGAGGGTTCAGGTGCTGGGGGCTTTGTACCTCTCAGTCAGTCTACTACCACGGGGGCAAATACTGACCCGCCGTGGGCTACATTTTCTAATTTACTGACTACGCTGGTAACTAGACTTGCGCCCCCTATGGGACCTCCTGTGCCATTACAGCCACATATTGTCCCTGCTGTTAATACACCATGGGCAGATACTCTGTCCTCTCGGTTACAACAATTAAAACAGTCTTTGGCCAAGCAAAATCCTAACCCTCGCCCGCCTAAGACCAAGGGGTCATCTAAGTGGGCCATTACGTCCTCACGCTCCACACATGTTACAGACACTTCTTCTGATGAAGATGGCGCATATACTGATCCCTCAGAAACTGATGCAGATGCTTCTGATGGGGAATCCCTGACCCAAGTGGATGTTCCTGACCTCTTGGAGGCTATCAGGCTGATTCTTCAAATTTATGACAACGAATAACCACCGGCTCCCTCTAAGAAACCAGATAAGTTCAAGCGTCAGAAGGTTACTAAGTTAGTTTAACCACATTCTGACCATTTAGTTGACATACGTCAGGAATCCTGGGCATATCCAGAAAATAAATTCTCTCTGTCTAAGAAGATGCTAGCTCGCTATCCCCTCGCTGCAGAGTTGAGCAAAAATTGGGAAACGCCGCCACCGGTGGACTCGCAGGTCGCACGTCTGGTGGTATCATCTCCTCTGCCTGTCACTACTGTCGCCTCTCTGAAGGAACCGACGGATAAGCGCGTCGAGGGTTGTTTGAAGTCCATTTACACTCTGGCTGGAGCTGTGCATAGGCCTACTATTGCGGCCTCTTGGGCTGCTTAAGCTATAGAAGCCTGGGTTCAGGAAGTTGAAGCGGAGCTACCGTTAAATTTTCCTGATAATGCAATACAGTGTCTTTCGTACATTGTTACAGCCTCTCATTATATTCAAGAGGCAGCATCAGATGCAGGTATCCTAGCGGCCAAGGCGTCTACCACGTCTATTCTGGCTCGCCGGATCCTCTGGTTGCAGTCCTTGTCAGTCGATCTGGACTCGAAAAAGACCTTGGAGGTAATCCCTTTTAAGGGAAACATTCTGTTTGGGGAAGCTCTCAACAAGATTGTCGCTGACTTAGCGTTTGCTAAGACTGCATGTCTGCCTAGTACTACTTCTTCAGCCCCATAGGCTAAGAGTACTTCCTTTCGTTCCTTTCGACCTCCAGGTAAAGCAAAGGGACAGGAGTATACGAAACTGGCTCGCACTTCCAAATCCGCTAAGCCCAAACCTAAACGTGTCTGGGCTGCCCGTCAGCCTGCTGCCAAAACAGACAAGACTGCTGCGTGACAGAGCGGGCCTCCCTCTGGGGGAGGCTGACTTCTACGGGTTGCTCAGGTATGGTTACAGACCACTTTGGGTGCCTGGGTAAGGGAAGTCGTCACTCATGGATACGCCATCTCTTTCAAGAAACGTTCCCCTCGCCAGTTTTCCTCAACAAACATCCCTTCGGATCCGTTAAAAGTAAAAACTCTCCATCTGGTGGTACAGTTCCTCCTGGATACGGGAGTGGTAGTGCCGGTGCCTCTGGCTCAGAGAAGCAGGAGGTACTATTCAACGCTTTTCCTAGTCCCGAAACCGAATGGATCTTCTCTGCCCATTCTCAACCTAAAGTCTCTGAACAAATTTGTGAAAGTTTCCAAATTCCATATGGAAACTCTTCACTCTATTATTTTGGCCCTGGAGCCCAAGGACTACATGGTATCCCTGGATATACAGGATGCTTACCTGTATATAACTATTGCAGTGTCGCATCAGCGATACCTGTGGTTTGCTATTGGAAACATTTTCAATTCCAGGCCTTGCCTTTTGGTCTGACCTCTGCTCCTCGAGTTTTCACCAAGGTCATCTCTGTCATGACGGCCCTACTCTGCCGTCAGGGTATCAGGATCCTGCCATATCTCGACAACTTGTTGATCCTGGCGAACTCCCCAGAGGTTCTCCTTCGTCACTTGGAACTGACGGTCCAATTCCTGCAAGCCCACGAGTGGCTCATCAACTGGAAGAAGTTTTCCCTGGTTTCTGCTCAGAGCATGGTGCACCTGGGAGCACTATTGGACACCCACAACCAGCGGTTGTTTTTGTCTCCGGAGAAGGTCTTGAAGCTTTAGGACAAGATAAGATGCGTTGTCTCTCGCCCACGTGTGTCAATTCACTTGGAGATGCAAGTACTAGGCTTCATGGTGTTGGCTTTCGACTTAGTGGAGTACGCTCAATTTCATTCCCGCCCTCTGCAGAGGTTAATTCTCTCCGAGTGGGACAGCTTGCCTCACCGGATCAGGTCTCTCATCCTTGACTCCAGAGGTTCGTCTTTCACTGACTTGGTGGCTGCAGGACCATCAACTGAGCATGGGTCATCCATTCTGGATCTCCAACTGGGTCCTTTTGATGACGGATGCCAGTCTGTGGGGTTGTGGTGCGGTGTTGGAGCAACACTCTCTTCATGGTTGGTGGACCAGGGAGGAATCTCTCCTCCTGATAAACATTCTGGAATTGCGGGCAGTGTTCAATGCGTTGACACTAGCTCTACCTCTGGTACAGAACAGGCCTGTTCAAGTACAGTCAGACAACGCCACCATGGTGGCGTACATAAATCATCAAGGCGGCACCCGAAGCTGCAAAGCACTGATGGAAGTGTCAACGATTCTGCGTTGGCCGGAACGGCATCTACCAGCCATATCGGCAGTGTTCATTCTGGGGGTCCTAAACTGGGAAGTGGACTTCCTCTGTCATCAGGACGTACTCACCGGAGAGTGGAGCCTTCATCCGGAGGTTTTTCAACTCCTCGTAGAACAGTGGAGGTCTACCAGATGTAGACCTGATGGCGTCTCGACACAATCACAAGGTCTTCGGAGCAAGGACAAGGGAACCTCAAGCAGCGTTCGTGGATGCACTGGTAATTCCATGGAACTTTCGGCTGCCGTACGTGTTCCCTCCGGTGTCACTTCAGCCCAGGTGATAAGGAAGTTCAAGCAAGAAGGAGGAATACTACTTCTAATCGCTCCGGTGTGGCCCAGACGGTATTGGTTCTCAGACCTGCAGATTCTATCGATAGAGTGTCCGCTTCCTCAGTGCCCAGACCACCTCGTTCAGGGCCCTTGTTTCTACCAGGATTTGGCCCGGCTGGCTTTGACGGCGTGGCTCTTGAAGCTTCCGTTCTAAGGGCCAAAGGTTTTTCTGAGGCGGTCATTCAAACCCCCACCAGGATAAGTAAATGTATATTTAAGCGGGACGAAGCACGCCATTATGGGGGCGGAGCTTCTTCCTCACTGCTCACTAGGCGCCATTTCCTCCTCCACACAAGCAGCGCTGGTCCTTCCTCACAAGCAGCAAGTACCAGGGGCATAAGAAAACAAGGGGGGGGGCATAATTAATAGATAAATATAGCGCTGCAGCTCTGGGGCACTTGAGGGTGTTTTCAGAACTGCATTTTGGCGCTGAGGTGTGAGCTGGCTTTTTCCCCTTTGTGTACAGGCTTTGATTTGGGTGCTGTTTTCAGTGGACGACATGTCTGAGGCAGATTATTCCTTTCAGGGGGATAATTTATTGGGGACACCAAATGTTTTGGGGGTGGCCCTGTCGCACCGTCGACTGCTGACTGGTTATCTACTTTGAATGCTTTAAATGCTAATGTCACTCTTTTAAATCAAAAGTTTGACCAGTCTGAATCTCAAATCCAGTTGTGGAAGAGATCAATGGAGTATGCTTTATTGCAGGTCCAGGGCCCTCCGGGGTCGCTCAAACGTGGTGTTGACCAATTAGTTGACACAGATACCGACACAGACTCTGAGGCTGATGTCGACTATGCTGATTCCAGATTAGATCCAAAATTAGCTAAGAGTATCCAGTATATGATTGTAGCTGCTAAAGACATATTACATATTGATGAGGACCCTATTACACTTGAAACTAGGATCCTTATTTACAAGGAAAAGAGACGCTCAGTTGCTTTTCCTCCATGTTTTGAACTAAATGACCTCTTTGATGGCATTTGGAACAACCCTGATAAAAAAAATTCTAATTCCTAACCGGATCAAGGTGGCGTACCCCTTTCCCGCGGCTGATAGGGAAAAGTGGGAAACACCACCCATAGTTGACAAGGCCCTAGCCCGCTTGTCTAAACGGGTAGCCCTCCCTGCGGCTCAGTCGACGACCCTTAAGGAGCCGGCTGATCGTAAGCAGGAGGCTACTTTGAAAGCTATTTTTACAAACACGGGGACGCAGCTTAGGCCTCTTATTGCGTCAGCGTGGGTAAGTAGCGCTATTGAAAAATGGGCTGAAAGTTTGTCTTCTGATTTGGATAATCTTGATAGGGATAGCATCCTAGTGACGCTTGGTTATATCAGGGACGAGGCTGCGTACTTGAAAGAGGCTGCAAGAGATGCTGGCCTCCTGTGTGCTAAGGCTAATGCTATGTCAGTTGCGGCTAGGCGAGCGCTTTGGACTCACCAGTGGAATGCTGACGCCGATTCCAAGAAAAATATGGAGTCCCTTCCATTAAAGGGAGGTGAACTTTTTGGGGATGGCCTTACTGATTTGGTATCGGCGGCCACCGCGGGTAAGTCAACCTATTTACCTTATGTTCCTGCGCAACAAAAGAAACCACACTATCAAATGCAGTCCTTTCGGCCCAACAAGTATAAAAGAGGCCGAGGTAATTTCTTCCTTGCTACCAGTGGTAGAGGAAGGGGCAAGAGAACACCCGCCTCCTCGGTTTCCCAGGAGCAGAAGTCCTCCCCGGCTTCTGCCAAATCCACCGCATGACGCCGGGTCTCCCCTACAGGAGACCGCATCGGTGGGGCACGTCTAAAGCTCTACAGTCAGGTCTGGGTTCGTTCGGACCTAGACCCTTGGGTGTTGCAAATTGTGACCCAAGGGTAAAACTGGAGTTTCAAGACGTTCCTCCTCACCGTTTTTCTTTTTTTCAAATCGACCTTACCAGCTTCGCTTCCAGACAGAGTTCTAGTCTGTGGAGCAATACAAAAATTGTGTCAAAATCAGGTTGTGGTCCCGGTTCCCCTGGCACAGCAAGGGGAGGGCTTTTATTCAAGCCTGTTTGTGGTACCAAAGCCGGATGGTTCGGAAGACCAATCCTCAACCTGAAATCTTTAAAAAATGTTCCTGAAGAAATTCAAATTCAAGATGCAGTTTCTCAGAGCGGTGATCTCCAGTCTGGAGGAGGGGGAATTCATGGTATCATTGGACATAAAGGATGCATACCTTCATGTCCCCATCTATCCCCCTCATCAAAGGTACCTCAGGTTTGCAATCCAGGATACTCATTACCAGTTTCAGACGTTGCCGTTTGGCCTGTCCACGGCTCCGAGGATTTTCACAAAAGTTATGGTAGAGATGATGGTTCTCCTCCGCAAGCGAGGAGTTACAATTATCCCATACTTGGACGATCTCCTGATAAAGGCGAGATCAAAAGACAAGTTGGTACAGGACATTGCACTGTCCCTATCGATTCTGCAACAGCACGGTTGGCTCTTAAACTTGCCGAAATCACAGTTAATCCCAACAACCCGGTTGGCGTTTTTAGGTATGATTCTGGACACAGTCCAGCAGAGAGTGTTCCTCCCTATGGAGAAAGCTCTGGAAATTCAGAGTTTGGTAAAACTCTTTCTGAAACCAACAACAGTCTCCATTTATCAATGCATTCGGTTGCTGGGGAAGATGGTAGCGGCATACGAAGCCCTGCCAGAGTGTTTCAGTGGGACCTGTTGGACAAGTGGTCCAGATCCCACCTTCATATGCACCGGAGAATAATTCTATCTCCCAACACCAGAATCTCACTCCTGTGGTGGCTCCACAGCTCTCACCTCTTAGAGGGACGCAGGTTCGGGATCCAGGACTGACCACAGATGCAAGTCTCCGAGGTTGGGGAGCAGTCACACAAGGGGTGACCTTCCAAGGAAGATGGTCAGGTCCAGAGACTCATCTTCACATAAACGTTCTGGAGCTAAGGGACATTTACAACGGCCTTCTGCAAGCGGAGCATCTTCTTCGAAACCGGACGGTCCTGATCCAATCGTACAATGTGACAGCAGTAGCATACATAAACCGCCACAAGGCGGCACAAAGAGCAGGACAGCTATGGCAGAGGCCACAAAGATTCTCCGCTGGGCAGAGACACATACAAGCGCTCTGTCAGCAATATTCCTTCCGGGGGTGGACAACTGGGAAGCAGACTTCCTCAGCAGACACCATCTGCATCCTGGAGAGTGGAGCCTCCATCAAGTGGTCTTAACACTAGTTCACACTAGTGACAAGTCTTTGGGGGGTTCCCCACATAGACATGATGGCGTCTCGCCTCAACAGAAAACTTCTGAAGTATTGTTCCAGGTCCAGGGACCCTCAGGCGGCAGTGGATGCACTGACGTCACCTTGGGTATTTCCGTCGGTGTACATTTTCCCTCCGCTTCCTCTCATCCCAAAGGTTCTGAGAATTCTAAGAAAAATAAAGATTCCAGCGCTCCTTGTAGTTCCAGACTGGCCAAGGAGAAGTTAGTACCCGGATCTTCAGGCGTTACTGGTCGAAGATCCCTGGCCTCTTCCTCTTCGCAAGGATCTGCTACGACAGGGGCCGTTCGTCTATCAGGACTTACAGCGGCTACGTTTGACGACATGGCAGTTAAATGTCAGATTTTAGGCCGAAAGGGTATTCCCAGTGAAGTCATCCCTACCCTTATTCTTGCTAGGAAGGGTGTGACGTCAAAGCACTATCACCGTATTTGGAGGAAATATGTTTCCTGGTGTGAGTCCAAGAAATCTCCTGTGGAGAAGTTTGACCTTGAACAGTTTCTCCATTTTCTACAAAATGGAGTGAATGCGGGCCTTAAATTAGGCTCCATTCAGAAACAATTGGCCTCACTTCCTGAGGTGCAGACCTTTGTAAAAGGGGTCCTGCACATACAACCTCCCTTTGTGCCCCCTGTGGCACCTTGGGACCTTAATGTGGTAATGACATTCCTTCAATCACATTGTTTTAACCTATACGTAAAGTGGAATTGAAATTCCTCACTTGGAAGGTTGTCATTTTGTTGGCATTGGCATCCGCAAGGCGGGTGTCTGAGTTAGCGGCCTTGTCTCACAAGAGCCCTTATTTGATCTTCCATAAAGATAGAGCAGAGTTGAGAACTCGGCAACAATTTCTGCCGAAGGTGGTTTCGTCTTTTCATATTAACCAACCTATTGTGGTGCCAGTGGCTACTGACGCTTTGGCTGAGGAAAAGTCTCTAGATGTGGTCAGAGCTTTGAAAATTTATGTCGCCAGAACGGCTCCAGTTAAGAAAACAGAGTCTCTGTTTGTCCTGTATGCTCCCAATAAGATTGGGTGTCCTGCTTCCAAGCAGACCATTGCCCGCTGGATATGTCAAACGATTCAGCAGGCTCATTCCACGGCAGGTTTGCCGTTGCTGAAATCGGTGAAGGCCCATTCCACTAGGAAGGTGGGCTCGTCCTGGGCGGCTGCCCGGGGTGTCTCGGCATTGCAACTTTGCCGAGCTGCTACTTGGTCTGGGTCAAACACGTTTGCTAAATTTTACAACTTTGATACCTTGGCCTATGAGGACCTTAAGTTTGGTCAATCGGTACTGCAGAGTCATCCGCACTCTCCCGCCAGCTATAGAGCTTTGGAACCCCATGGTTCTTTTAGTGTCCCCAACATCCTCTAGGACGAAATAGAAAATAGGATTTTAATACCTACCGGTAAATCCTTTTCTATGACTCCGTAGAGGATTTTGGGCGCCCGTCCCAGTGCGTACTGTATCTGCAGTTTAGTTCTGGTTACACACAGGTTGTGTTATGGTTTCTTCAGCTTGTTGCTGAATTTTGTTCATGTCCGTTGGCATGTGTTCAGTAGAATGCCATGTTATTCGGCATGTTTATGGCGTGAGCTGGTATAATTCTCACCTTGTTTGTTAATTCCTTTCCTCGAAATGTCCGTCTCTCCGGGCACAGTTCCAAACTGAGTCTGGGAAGGGATATAGAGTGTCTTAAAGTGCCCATGTCTCCTGCGGATCCCGTCTATACCCCATGGTTCTTTTGGTGTCCCCAACATCCTCTACGGACTCATAGAAAAGGTTTACCGGTAGGTATTAAAATCCTATTTTTCTTGGTGTGCAACTAACAATTATGATGCATATAAGGTCAGTACCGCCAAACTCTTCGCTTTTCTGCAGCAGGGCCTGTACTTAGGCCTTCGTCTGGCCTCCCTCAAGGTTCATATTTCTGCCTTTTCGGTATGGTTTCAGAGAAAAACTGCAACTCTGCCTGATGTTCATACCTTCATTTAGGGTGTTTTACGGATTCAACCTCCCTATGTCCCGCCTGTGGCTCCTTGGGATTTGTCAGTTGTTCTGGATGCCTTACAAGAGTCTCCGTTTGAGCCTCTTGAGTCTGCAGACCTTAAATGGCTTACCCTTTAGGTCAGCCATGTCCAAACTGCGGCCCTCCAGCTGTTGAGAAACTACACATCCCAGCATGCCCTGAAACAGCTTTAGCATTCTCTGACAGCAAAACTGTGTCAGGGCATGCTGGGATATGCAGTTTCACAACAGTTGGAGGGCCGCAGTTTGAACATGCCTGCTTTAGGTCTTATTTCTGCTGGCTAATGCCTCTGCTACATGGGTTTCAGACTTGGGTGCCATGTCCTGTCGGTCACACTTTCTGATTTTTCACCGTGACCGTGCGGTTCTTAGAACTCGCCCTGGTTATCTCCCTAAGGTGGTGTCATCTTTCCACCTTAACCAAGAAATTGTGGTTCCGGCCTTTACCTCTCCAGGTTTATCCTGCAAAGAGCGGTCTTTGGATGTGGTACGAGCTCTCCGTATTTATGTGAAGAGGACAGCTTCTCTTCGGAGATCTGATTCTCTCTTTGTCCTTTTTGGTTTTCACAAACGTGGCTGGCCTGCTAACAAGCAGACCTTGGCCAGATGGAATAGAATGTTGATTGCACATGCTTATGTACAGGCTGGCCTTCCAGTTCCTGCTACCATCAAAGCCCATTCTACTTGGTCTGTTGGACCTTCTGTGGCGGCCCGCCGTGGTGCGACCCTTGAACAATTGTGCAAGGCAGCTACGTTGTCCTCACTGAACGTGTTCATAAGATTCTATGCCTTCAATGCTTCCGCCTCCCAGGATGCTTCCGTTGGACGCCGGGTTCTTGTGCCCGCTACAGTGCATCCCCTCCCATGAGGAATTGCTTTAGGACAACCCCAATGTTATCCCTGTGGAACCCAGTGTACCCCGCTGCAGAAAAGGAGATTTATGGTAAGAACTTACCTTTGTTAAATATCTCTGCAAGGTGCACTGGGTTCTACAGGGCGCCCACCCTGACGCACAGCTTCTTTGGGTTTGTATGGAATTAGCTACTGATACCTTCTCCTGTTGTGAGAATGTGGTGTCTGTGGCTACTAACGATTGTCGTGTCTTTTACCTGCTTCTGCATTGGACTGGTTAACAAAACTGAGCTCCTGTGCACGGAGGCGGGGTTATAGAGGAGGTTGCGCTGTGCGTCTTGGTAACAGTCAAAGCTTTTAGCCCGTTGGTGCCTCGGATCAAGATCCAACTCTACACCCCGATGTTATCCCTGTGGAATGCAGTGTACCTTGCAGAAAGAGATTTAACAAAGGTAAGTTCTTACCATAAATCTCCTTATTTTGATATACTGTATATATGGCATTTTTTTTACTTTTCACAAATGTAATGCTGCCCTTGATATACATAGCAACAGATGTGGTGCATTCTGATACTACGGCGTTGAGTGGCACCGCTACCAGGTGCACAATGTACACATGCAACTTGGTGCAGTTGATGGTACCGGGGACCCACCTCCTACCCCAAGTTGCATGTGTGCATTGTGCCCCAGTTGCGGTGTCACTCAATGGCGTAGTATCAGAATGCACCACATTTGTCGCTATATATAACTTTTTTTTTTCTTTCAGAAATGTAATGATGCAGATGTGCTGCATTATGAAAATGTACACTGTTTGCTAACGTTTAGCCATGTTGGCCACATATTTAATAAAATTATGTCTTGACATAAAAAGCACATTATTTTTCTACCGAATTCAGTTTGCAAAATAAAACATTTTGTTACACGACAAGCAACGTGTGATGTCATTTTCTTACCTTGCAGTACTTGTGCTGAAGCACTTTGATAATAGCCTTGCAGGTTTCAGGTATGATGTGTCCCAAAGCCTGCGCAGAGATACGGGTCCCAAACATCAGCTCCTCAAACGACTGTCCAGTAGCAAGGAACCACAGGGTAGCCATGAGCCTCTCCTCAGCAGGGATAGGAACCCGCCATTTGGTATCCCACTTCTGTATGAGGTGGGTCACCAGACGCAGCAACTCCTGGAAGGTGTCATCATTCATGTGCAGGAAGTTGCGGTTGTCATCCGGGTTGTTCTCCCTGATCTCATCCAGAAGGGGCATGTAGGAGCGAGTAGGCCGCTTAAGCAGCCACTCCTTGGTCCAGCAAGATCTCTCCCTACGCCTTTGCTGGGCCCTCTCCCTGTCTCCCCTCATCTTCAGCACAGAGTAGCACATGAGAGCCTGATAGCGAGTAGAATCCATCTCTACACACACACAGCAGTATAGAAACACTTTGCAAGCAGAACAAAGCAGTGCACGGTAGCTAGCAATGTGGAACGAGCATCAGGTATAAACCAAACTTCTCTAGTCACAGAGCAAACAGAAGTGCACAGAGTTAAAATGGCTGCCTGTTTATATTTCCCCAAGATAGGCCAGCCCACTATTTAAATTTTTAGAAATCTTGCAGATAAATCTGGTGTGCTTTGGTCAGCATGCGATACGCTCGCATTCGATCATCCGATGCCACACGATTTCTGGTTGTAACGGGCATGCGATAAATCACAGGATTGTATGCGCATCGAATGCACCAAAAAAAAAGCACTTTCGATGTGATTTATCTCAAAGTGAGCTTCGATGGAAATCTGGCCCGATATTGCGTCGAATGCAGTCGCACAAGTGTGTGTGCACCATAAGAACTGTCTGTTGAATTCATGCCACAAGATTAGCAATGGTGATTTACCAAAGGAAAGATGAATGTTAAAATGTTTACAAATTATTATATTTATTTAATATTGTTTCTTATTTTGAATGTCACATATATCTATATATTTGTTTCTTCTTTTGTTAGTTGCCTCTTACACAGACAGCTCAGATGATGAAATGTCCCCTCGAGACAAACAGCAAACAACCTCGAAAGGCAGCAGTGATTTTTGCGTCAAGAATATTAAACAAGCTGAGTTCGGCAGGAGAGAGATTGAAATTGCAGAGCAAGGTGACTGCTGATTTTCATGGAGGTCTGGGCAATGTGATCTCAATGTTTGTACACTGAGGACAAAGAAGATTAATACTGTACTTTAATTCCACTTTACTAATGTTTTTATTTTTATTTGAAATATTCACAGAAATGACAGCTCTGATTTCCCTGAGGAAGAGGGCACAAGGAGAAAAGCCTCTAGCTGGAGCGAAGATAGTGGGATGCACACACATTACAGCACAGACTGGGGTTAGTACATGGGAGTTAATGTTATGTGAAATGTTTGGTATAAGCGAACATTTTTTCTGTATGTCACTGAGTGACAGAGAAATGTCTACAACTCAAGCCAAGGAGGTGATTAAATTGTTTTCCCTAGCGGCTGGGTGATACTAGTGGATGCCCGACGGAGTAATTCTGTTGTTTCCACTGGGTACAAGTGCCGTGGGGGGGGGGGGGGGGGAGGGGGGGTCACATTTCTGCTCAAGGACTCTTGAGGTGGTGAGCAGAAGTGTGAGAAAACGCATAGGTTTGGGCGCCTTAGCTAGGAGTTTAGATGCTAAACCTGGTCTGATTGGATATTACAAGCACGCTAATTAATGGTATGTGCCCGGGATGCCGATTTTGGTATAGTGACTGGCTAAATCATACACTCTATTGGCACTTGGGCTGCTGTGTGAATCTTGGTGACATTACAACCAAACCACAGTTTCGTTTATAAGTTAAAATAAAATGTGGAAACCTCTATTTCTCATACGTCCTAGAGCAGCGGTGGCCAACCCGCGGCTCTCGAGCCGCATGCGTCTCTTTCATCCGCCGCATGCGGCTCGGCCGGCTCCTGGCCACCGCTGCCCCCAGCTCCAGACACACGCACGCCTCAACGGCAGCGGTGTCTCGCTTCAATAAGGCGGCGGCCCGCAAGCCAATCAAAGCTTGCGGACCGGCAGCTAAGGCTTCTGATTGGCTGCCGGACCGCAAGCTTTGATTGGCTCACGGACCAGCGTCTAATTCAAGATAGACGCCGCCGCCAGAGAGAAGAAGCAGCAGTGCGGTGGGATGGGAGGGGAACGGAGCGGGGGAGCTGGTGAGCACTGTAGGGACATGTATATCTGTACTGGGAGCATAGCAGGCACTGGGGGCATATCTGGCACTGGGAGCATATATGGCACTGGGAGCATATATGGCACTGGGGGCATATCTGGCACTAGGAGCATATCTGGCACTGGGGGCATAGCAGGCACTGGGGGCATAGCAGGCACTGGGGCATATCTGGTGTAACAGAGCTGGTAATCGTCTGCCATGTTTCCCTGACAGAAAGTACTGGGTCTATCCCTTATAGTCGGCATAGTCTCTGTCTGCACCGCCGACTCCTGATGGTACTTGGTTCATGTAAATAACATGTCAGTAGATGTATACTTTTTCATTGAGAAAACTATATGGGAGACAGACGTGTGTAGGTGACCCTGTCGGCACCAACTAATCTAACTGGGTAAAAAATAGAGATGTGCACCGGAAATTTTTCGGGTTTTGTGTTTTGGGTTCGGTTCCGTGGCCGTGTTTTGGGTTCGAACGCGTTTTGGCAAAACCTCACCGAATTTTTTTTGTCGGATTCGGGTGTTTTTTTCAAAAAACCCTAAAAAACAGCTTAAATCATAGAATTTGGGGGTCATTTTGATCCCAAAGTATTATTAACCTCAATAACCATAATTTCCACTCATTTTCAGTCTATTCTGAACACCTCACACCTCACAATATTATTTTTAGTCCTAAAATTTGCACCGAGGTCGCTGGATGACTAAGCTCAGCGACCCAAGTGGCCGACACAAACACCTGGCCCATCTAGGAGTGGCACTGCAGTGTCACGCAGGATGGCCCTTCCAAAAAACACTCCCCAAACAGCACATGACGCAAAGAAAAAAAGAGGCGCAATGAGGTAGCTGTGTGACTAAGATAAGCGACCCTAGTGGCCGACACAAACACCTGGCCCATCTAGGAGTGGCACTGCAGTGTCACGCAGGATGGCCCTTCCAAAAAACACTCCCCAAACAGCACATGACGCAAAGAAAAATGAAAGAAAAAAGAGGTGCAAGATGGAATTGTCCTTGGGCCGTCCCACCCACCCTTATGTTGTATAAACAGGACATGCACACTTTAACCAACCCATCATTTCAGTGACAGGGTCTGCCACACGACTGTGACTGAAATGACGGGTTGGTTTGGACCCCCACCAAAAAAGAAGCAATTAATCTCTCCTTGCACAAACTGGCTCTACAGAGGCAAGATGTCCACCTCATCATCATCCTCCGATTCATCACCGTGTACATCCCCCTCCTCACAGATTATCAATTCGTCCCCACTGGAATCCACCATCACAGCTCCCTGTGTACTTTGTGGAGGCAATTGCTGCTGGTGAATGTCTCCATGGAGGAATTGATTATTATTCATTTTCTCTGACGTCCTAGTGGATGCTGGGAACTCCGTAAGGTCCATGGGGAATAGCGGCTCCGCAGGAGACTAGGCACAAAAGTAAAAGCTTTAGGACTACCTTGTGTGCACTGGCTCCTCCCCCTATGACCCTCCTCCAAGCCTCAGTTAGATTTTTGTGCCCGGCCGAGAAGGGTGCACACTAGGGGCTCTCCTGAGCTTCTTAGTGAAAGTTTTAGTTTTAGGTTTTTTATTTTCAGTGAGACCTGCTGGCAACAGGCTCACTGCATTGAGGGACTAAGGGGAGAAGAAGCGAACTCACCTGCGTGCAGAGTGGATTGGGCTTCTTAGGCTACTGGACACCATTAGCTCCAGAGGGACCGAACACAGGCCCAGCCTCGGAGCTCGGTCCCAGAGCCGCGCCCCCGGCCCCCTTACAGAGCCAGAAACAAGAAGAGGTCCGGAAAAATCGGCGGCAGAAGACATCAGTCTTCAACAAGGTAGCGCACAGCACTGCAGCTGTGCGCCATTGTTACTCAGGCACACTTCACACTCCGGTCACTGAGGGTGCAGGGCGCTAGGGGGGGGCGCCCTGAGCAGCAATGTAAAACACCTTGGCTGGCATAAATACACCACATATAACCCCCAGGGCTATATGGATGTATTTTAACCCCTGCCAGAACTCACAAAAAAGCGGGAGAAAAGTCCGCCGAGAACTGGGCGGAGCCTATCTCCTCAGCACACAGGCGCCATTTTCCATCACAGCTCAGCTGGAAGGACGTCTCCCTGACTCTCCCCTGCAGTCCTGCACTACAGAAAAGGGTAAAAAAAGAGAGGGGGGGCACTAATTTGGCGCAGTTTTGATACGAACAGCAGCTATAAAGGGAAAAGCACATTTTATAGTGGTATTCCTGTCTATATATAGCGCTCTGGTGTGTGCTGGCATACTCTCCCTCTGTCTCCCCAAAGGGCTAGTGGGGTCCTGTCCTCTATCAGAGCATTCCCTGTGTGTGTGCGGTGTGTCGGTACGATTGTGTCGACATGTTTGAGGAGGAAAATGAGATGGAGGCGGAGCAATTGCCTTTTATACAGTTGTCACCCCCTAGGGAGTCGACACCTGAGTGGATGAGCTTATGGAAGGAATTGCGTGACAGTGTCAGCTCTTTACGACAGACAGTTGACGACATGAGACAGCCGGCTACTCAGCTTGTGCCTGTCCAGGGGTCTCAAACGCCATCAGGGGCTTTAAAACGCCCGTTACCTCAAATGGCAGACACAGACACGGATACTGACTCCAGTGTCGATGATGAGGAGACAAACGTGACTTCCACTAGGGCCACACGTTACATGATTGAAGCAATTAAAAATGTATTGCATATCTCTGATAATACATTAAAAGGGTATTATGTTTGGTGAGAAAAAACTGCCTGTAGTTTTTCCTGTATCCGAGGAATTAAATGTAGTGTGTGATGAGGCGTGGGTTTCCCCCGATAAAAAACTGATAATTCCTAAAAGGTTATTAGCATCGTACCCTTTCCCGCCAGAGGATAGGGCACGTTGGGAAACACCCCCTAGGGTGGATAAAGCGCTCACACGTTTGTCAAAACAGGTAGCACTACCCTCTTCTGATACGGCCGCCCTAAAGGAACCTGCCGATAGAAAGCTGGAGAATATCCTAAAATGTATATACTCTCACACGGGTGTTATACTGCGACCAGCAATCGCCTCAGCCTGGATGTGCAGTGCGGGCCTGGCGTGGTCGGATTCCCTGACTGAAAATATTGATACCCTAGATAGGGACAGTATATTACTGACTATAGAGCATTTGAAGGATGCATTTCTATATATGCGTGATGCACAGAGGGATATTTGCCGACTGGCATCAAGAGTTAGCGCGCTGTCCATTTCTGCTAGAAGAGGTTTATGGACGCGGCAGTGGTCAGGTGACGCGGATTCTAAAAGGCACATGGAAGTATTGCCTTATAAGGGGGAGGAGTTATTTGGGGTAGGTCTATCAGACCTGGTAGCTACGGCAACTGCTGGAAAATCCACATTTTTACCCCAGGTAGCTTCTCAACCTAAGAAGACGCCGTATTATCAGACACAGTCCTTTCGGCCCCATAAGGGCAAGCGGGCAAAAGGTGCCTCATTTCTCTTTCATCCATCTGGGGGACGCTGCGCCATTACTTGTGGGTTAGAGGTGTGTGGTTGTGGAGTTTGGCACAGAACTATTAAAACCTGACTCCTCCCCCCTATAACCCCTCCCATCTCCTTCCTGCCTAGCCAGTACCTCAGTTTTAGTTTTGTGCCTGTGGAGTACAGACACAGTTTTTCTTTCTCCTTAGATTTTTTTTTTTTTTTTTTTCCTTTCTTATTTTTCTATACCTAGTCCCTGTCTACAGGTGACAGGTATAAATGGAACAAGGATGCTGTCAGAAAGGGCCACCATACCTTGGTCACTGGGGCCTTTTTATTCACTAAAACGACAGATCAAAAAGGTACTGGACAGCCACAATCTGTCACTGACAGTATTGGGCTGTCCCTAACTGCTTTTATTATTATTTTATTATTATTATTATTTTATTTAATATTTATTTATTTGATTTATTTTATTGATTATTAATATTTCAAACCCCCCGACCACCTCTCCCCCGGCGCAAGCCCGCCAGCGGGAGCTATGCCGGAGACCTGTATCCCTACACCCGCAGTAGTGTCTGAGGGGCTGTGGGGACGGACGGGGATCCCGGAGAAGCCGCCGCGTAAGTCGCTATACTTAGCAACGCGCGGCAGCCCGAACTTCCGGTTGATCGCGTAGTAACAGGAGTGCAGGGACGGCTTCCCGCCCTGCTCTGCCCGCGCGCGCGTCACTTTGCCTGACGCCATCTTCCGGAGGGGACGCTGTGCAGTACAGGAGAGCCTCTCAGGGGGAGACTTTATTTACAAAACCGCAAGTATAGAGGGGCTATTCATAGGGGGAGATTACAATCAAGCTAATGGGCTAAGGCTGTTTATTACTTGGCAAAGAGAGCCAGCATACTGGGTTACAGTCCCAGAGATCTCTTCAAGCTATAAATTTCCTATTGAAAGGTCACTAGTCACAATTGTATGCTACTTTCTTTAGTACATTCAGAATAGAGAAAATGACTAGTAAACCGGACAAACCTTCAAAGGGAAAAACGGCCTCAGTGGTTTAATTTTCCTGCTCTCAGTGTGGCTCAAAGCTAGCAAAAGGTAGTACTGACGCGGGTACGCTATGTACAGCATGTTCTGGTGCAATTTCAGATTTGCGTCAGTCTAGAGAGACTGAATCTGCTCGGACTCAGGTGGAGCCCTTGTGGGCCCAGAATATGGGCAGGAGTATCACTGATTTAACTCAGTCCTTAAATAAGTTTGTAAATGCGGCCAGCAGTTCGACTGCTACTAAGCGATCGCAGCCGTTACCAGCTATAGCGTTTCCAGGTAAGGAGGCGGACACTCTGTCATCTCCTTTGGAGGAGGGGGAGGTAGATCCTGAATGGGATGAAGTTTCGGCTTGGGAAGTTAGATTGCTAATAGAAGCCATTCGTCAGACTCTTAATATTCCGGACGCGGCGGTGAAGGAGACTCCTTCCCCCTTCTTCAAACGACAGAAGAGACAGGTTACTGCCTTCCCTTCTTATTCTCACTTTGCAGATATTTTAAAAGAACCCTGGCTTAAGCCGGATTCTCGTTTTCAGGCGCCTAAAAAGTTAAAGTTTCTATATCCCTTTACGGAGGAAGATACTAAATTTTGGGAGACGGACCCAAAGGTAGACGCTCCTATTTCACATCTGGCAAAAGCTACGGTGATTCCGTCGGTACAGTCTGTGACCTTAAAAGACACTACCGATAGGAAGATAGAAGCATTACTAAAATCTATGTTTTCTTTATCAGGTGTTTCCCTCCGTCCAGTACTGGCGAGTGCCTGGGTACTTAAGGCCGTGGATGAATGGCTTGCACAGGTGGTATCGGGAATGCAGTCGGACGATCCGTCAGAAGCCATCCAATTAGCAGAGCAGATTTCGGAGGCCCTCACTTATGTGGGTGAGGCCTGGTTGGATTCAGTTGCGCTACAGTCTCGGGTTTCAGCCTTGACAGTATCCGCAAGACGCTCCTTGTGGCTTAGAGTTTGGAATGCTGATTCTGACTCAAAGCAAACCTTGACGGCAGTGCCTTTTGAAGGTGAGTTTCTTTTTGGATCAGAGTTAAAGAAGATTATTTCAGACACTACTGGAGGAAAGAGCCCTTTCCTTCCATCTGCACCTCACAAACCAAAACCTACAAGGTTTCGGTCCTTTCGTACACAGGGCAGAGGTAGTTTCCAATCCTTTCGTGCTTCCTACAGATTTCCAAGACGGGGGTCTTTCAGAGGAAGAGGATCCCAGGCTATTCGCAGGCCGGCCAGTAAGCCTGCCGACAAACCTGAGCCATGACGCCTCAGGTCTCCTGGAGGGATCAAAGAAGGTTGGGGCCCGGTTACTTCAGTTCAAGGATGTGTGGCTCCTATCGAAACCGGATCGGTGGATAATGGGAGTCATATCCAGAGGATATATGTTGGATTTCGAAGAAACAGTCCCAACCCGACTATTTATAACACCTCTCCCAGACGATCCCTCCAGACGTCAAGCTCTCCTTCAGGCAATAACAACCCTCTTACAAAATGGAGTAATCATTCCGGTTCCCTCTCATCAGAGGGGTCGGGGTTTTTACTCAGGTCTTTTTCTCGTAGACAAGCCGGATGGTTCGTTTCGAACCATTCTGAATCTGAAGGCTCTCAACCCGTATCCCTCAACCCAAAAATTCAAGAACATAAAAGACGCTTACTTACATGTCCCGATTTGGGTAGGACATCAATCTCTACTGAGATTTGCAGTGGGCCCGGAGCACTTTCAGTTTCAGGCTCTTCCCTTTGGTCTCTCTACGGCTCCCTGGGTTTTTTACAAAGGTCATAGGTCATGTAGTCGCAGTTCTCCGTTGTCAAGGGGTCAACATCACTCCATATTTGGACGACCTGTTGGTCAAGGCACCATCAGCGGAGATTCTCACTCAGAACCTGCATCTCACGATGGAGACGCTACAATCGTTCGGGTGGATAATCAACTTTCCAAAGTCATCTCTACTTCCTTCTCAGACAATGATTTTTCTAGGACTTCTATTCGACACCAACAGCCAGAAGGTGTTTCTTCCGGCGGACAAGATTCAGGGACTACAGTCCAGAATCCGAACCCTGTTACACTTACCAGTAGTGTCGGTCCTCAGATGTATGCAGGTGTTGGGCAAGATGGTATCCTCTTTCGAGGCAGTTCCATATGCCAGATTTCATGCCCGACCTCTCCAGACTCAGATTCTCAACTGTTGGACTCGGACGGAACCGCGTCTCGAATTACAGTTGATCCGCTTGTCGGTAAAGACTCGTCAGTCTCTTCAATGGTGGCTTCACAGTCGGAATTTGAAAAAGGGTACACCTTTCACGATCTGGTCTTGGATGATGGTCACCACGGATGCAAACCTCAGTGGTTGGGGGGCAGTGTTCCAGACTCATCACTTCCATGGACGCTGGAGCAATCAGGAGTCAAAATTGCAAATCAACATTCTGGAACTAAGGGCGATTCGGTATGCACTCCTTCACATTCAAACCATGGTACAGGGTCAACCAGTTCGTGTGCAGTCCGACAAGGCCACCGCAGTGGCTTACATCAACAAACAGGGAGGAACTCGCAGCTGGTCCGCAATGAGAGAAGTCGCTCAGATCCTCGCGTGGGCGGAACGTTGGGTTCCGGTGATCTCCGCGATCCACATTCCAGGAGGGAAGCAGACTTTTTGAGTCATCACACGATTCATCTGGGAGAATGGGAACTTCATCAGGAGGTGTTCCTCTCTCTAGTGGACCGATGGGGAATGCCAGACATAGACCTGATGGCGTCTCGCCTCAACGCAGAACTTCCTCACTACGGCGCAAGGACTCAGGATCCACAGGCATTCCTGATCGATGCTCTAACTGCTCCATGGCAGTTTCAACTGGGATATGTGTTTCCGCCAATTCCACTGATCCCGCGTCTACTTCAACGCATTCGGCGACAGGGTCTCGCAGTGATTCTAGTGGCTCCAGATTGGCCGCGTCGACAGTGGTACACTCTACTGCGCAAGTATGGTCGTCAGACTCCTTTCGCCTACCTCTGCGACCAGATCTTCTTATTCAAGGACCTTGTCGCCACCCAGATTTACATAGGATGGCTTTGACGGCTTGGCTCTTGAATCCAAGATTTTGAAGGCAAAAGGTCTTTCTCGATCGGTTGTTCAGATGATGATTCGAGCAAGGAAACCAGTGACCTCTGGCATTTACCATAGGATATGGCGTATTTACATTGCAGGGTGCGAAAAACAGAGACTAACTCCGCATTTGTTTAGGCTACCTCGCCTACTCTCTTTCCTTCAGGAGGGTCTCGACAAGGGCCTAAAGCTTTCTTCACTAAAAGGTCAGGTTTCAGCTTTATCGGTTCTTTTTCAGAAGAAACTAGCAAATATTCCAGAGGTTCAAACATTCCTGCAGGGAGTACTTCGGATTCAACCACCTTTTGTCCCTCCGGTTCCTCCCTGGGATTTAAACTTGGTCCTTACGACTCTTCAGACCTCTCCATTTGAACCCTTAGAATCGGTTGAACTCCGTTATCTGACACAGAAAGTTGTTTTTCTGTTGGCTATTGCCTCAGCTAGACGAGTATCTGAGTTGGCGGCTCTTTCTTGCAGACCCCCCTTGTTAGTGTTTCATGAGAACCGGGTGGTTCTACGGACTAAGCCTTCTTTCCTTCCAAAGGTTGTTTCAAAATTCCATTTAAATCAGGACATTGTCCTTCCGGCCTTTACTCCGACATCTTCTCCTGGGGAGGACTCTCATTTAGCTCTCCTGGATGTGGTTCGAGCTTTACGTGTCTATTTGTCTCGCACCGAGTCATTCCGGCGTACGGATAACTTGCTGGTTTTGATTGATGCTCCGAAACGAGGTTGGCCGGCCTCCAAAAATACTGTGGCCCGTTGGATAACTTCGGCCATAAGACAGGCTTACGTGTCTGCTAATGTTTCGGTTCCTGACTCAATTAGGGCTCATTCTACTAGAGCTGTTGGAGCCTCTTGGGGCTGTTCGCGGTGGTGCATCTGTTGAGCAACTGTGCAGGGCGGCATCCTGGTCGTCAGTTCATACTTTCACACATACTTTCACCGTTTTCATACTTTTGGTTTGGAGACTGCCGCTGTTGGGCGTCGTATATTAAAGACGGCTATGCCGTCCCCGTCTCCCTCCTCTTATTAGCTTGCTTTGGGAAATCCCACAAGTAATGGCGCAGCGTCCCCCAGATGGATGAAAGAGAAAAGGTGATTTTTGTTACTTACCGTAAAATCTCTTTCTCTGATTCCATCTGGGGGACGCTGCGATCCCTCCCAGATGTTTGTCTGGTTTAACCAGTTAATTTTCTTTGATCTATCTCCTTTGGCTTGGCTAAACGTTAACTGAGGTACTGGCTAGGCAGGAAGGAGATGGGAGGGGTTAGAGGGGGGAGGAGTCAGGTTTTAATAGTTCTGTGCCAAACTCCACAACCACACACCTCTAACCCACAAGTAATGGCGCAGCGTCCCCCAGATGGAATCAGAGAAAGAGATTTTACGGTAAGTAACAAAAATCACCTTTTCTGCCCCGTGGCAGAGGGAGAGGAAAAAGGCTGCAACAAACAGCCAGTTCCCAGGAACAAAAGCCCTCTCCCGCCTCCGCAAAGTCCTCAGCATGACGCTGGGGCTTTACAAGCAGACTCAAACACGGTGGGGGCCCGTCTCAAGAAGTTCAGTGCGCAGTGGGCCCACTCGCAAGTGGACCCCTGGATCCTTCAAGTGGTATCTCAGGGGTACAAATTGGAATTCGAGACGTCTCCCCCTCGCCGTTTTCTAAAGTCTGCTTTACCGACGTCTCCCTCAGACAGGGAGGCAGTATTGGAAGCCATTCACAAGCTGTATTCCCAGCAGGTGATAATCAAGGTACCCCTCCTACAACAGGGAAAGGGGTACTATTCCACACTATTTGTGGTACCGAAGCCGGACGGCTCGGTGAGACCAATTTTAAACCTAAAATCCTTGAACACTTACATACAAAGGTTCAAATTCAAGATGGAGTCACTCAGAGCAGTGATTGCAAACCTGGAAGACGGGGACTATATGGTGTCTCTGGACATCAAAGATGCTTACCTACATGTCCCAATTTACCCTTCTCACCAAGGGTACCTCAGGTTTGTGGTACAGAACTGTCACTATCAGTTTCAGACGCTGCCGTTTGGATTGTCCACGGCACCCCGGGTCTTTACCAAGGTAATGGCCGAAATGATGATACTCCTTCGAAGGAAGGGAGTTTTAGTTATCCCTTACTTGGACGATCTCCTTATAAGGGCAAGATCCAGGGAACAGTTGGAAGTCGGGGTAGCACTATCTCAGATAGTGCTGCGCCAGCACGGTTGGATTCTCAATATTCCAAAATCACAGCTGATCCCGACGACACGACTTCTATTCCTAGGGATGATCCTGGACACAGTCCAGAAAAAGGTGTTTCTCCCGGAGGAGAAAGCCAGGGAGTTATCCGAACTAGTCAGAAATCTCCTAAAACCAGGCCAAGTCTCAGTGCATCAATGCACAAGGGTCCTGGGAAAGATGGTGGCTTCTTACGAAGCAATCCCATTCGGCAGATTCCACGCAAGAACCTTCCAGTGGGATCTGCTAGACAAGTGGTCCGGGTCGCATCTTCAGATGCATCAGCGGATAATCTTGTCACCAAGGACAAGGGTGTCTCTCCTGTGGTGGTTGCAGAGTGCTCATCTTCTAGAGGGCCGCAGATTCGGCATTCAGGACTGGGTCCTGGTGACCACGGATGCCAGCCTGAGAGGCTGGGGAGCAGTCACACAGGGACGAAATTTCCAGGGCTTGTGGTCAAGCCTGGAGACATCACTTCACATAAATATCCTGGAGCTAAGGGCCATCTACAATGCCCTAAGCCTAGCAAGACCTCTGCTTCAAGGTCAGCCGGTGCTGATCCAGTCAGACAACATCACGGCAGTCGCCCACGTAAACAGACAGGGCGGCACAAGAAGCAGGAGGGCAATGACAGAAGTTGCAAGGATTCTTCGCTGGGCAGAAAATCATGTGATAGCACTGTCAGCAGTGTTCATTCCGGGAGTGGACAACTGGGAAGCAGACTTCCTCAGCAGACACGACCTCCATCCGGGGGAGTGGGGACTTCACCCAGAAGTCTTCCACATGATTGTGAACCGTTGGGAAAAACCAAAGGTGGACATGATGGCGTCCCGCCTCAACAAAAAACTGGACAGGTATTGCGCCAGGTCAAGGGACCCTCAGGCAATAGCTGTGGACGCTCTGGTAACACCGTGGGTGTACCAGTCAGTGTATGTGTTCCCTCCTCTGCCTCTCATACCCAAGGTACTGAGGATCATAAGAAGGAGAGGAGTAAGGACTATACTCGTGGCTCCAGATTGGCCAAGAAGGACTTGGTACCCGGAACTTCAAGAGATGCTCACAGAGGACCCGTGGCCTCTACCTCTAAGAAAGGACCTGCTCCAGCAGGGACCCTGTCTGTTCCAAGACTTACCGCGGCTGCGTTTGACGGCATGGCGGTTGAAGGCCGGATCCTGAAGGAAAAAGGCATTCCGGATGAAGTCATCCCTACCCTGATCAAAGCCAGGAAGGATGTAACCGTGCAGCATTATCACCGTATTTGGCGTAAATATGTTGCGTGGTGCGAGGCCAGGAAGGCCCCTACAGAGGAATTTCAACTGGGTCGTTTCCTGCTTTTCCTGCAAACAGGACTGTCTATGGGCCTAAAATTAGGGTCCATTAAGGTTCAAATTTCGGCCCTGTCGATTTTCTTCCAGAAAGAACTGGCTTCAGTTCCTGAAGTTCAGACGTTTGTCAAGGGAGTACTGCATATACAGCCTCCTTTTGTGCCTCCAGTGGCACCTTGGGATCTCAATGTAGTTTTGGGGTTCCTAAAATCACATTGGTTTGAACCACTCTCCACTGTGGACTTAAAATATCTCACTTGGAAAGTGGTAATGCTGTTAGCCCTGGCTTCAGCCAGGCGTGTCTCAGAATTGGCGGCTTTATCCTATAAAAGCCCTTACCTAATTTTTCATACGGACAGGGCAGAATTGAGGACTCGTCCTCAATTTCTCCCTAAGGTGGTTTCAGCATTTCACTTGAACCAGCCTATTGTGGTACCTGCGGCTACTAGGGACTTGGAGGACTCCAAGTTGCTGGACGTAGTCAGGGCCCTGAAAATATATGTTTCCAGGACGGCTGGAGT
Organism: Pseudophryne corroboree; assembly: GCF_028390025.1. Lineage (NCBI taxonomy): Eukaryota > Metazoa > Chordata > Amphibia > Anura > Myobatrachidae > Pseudophryne > Pseudophryne corroboree. Next base: position 657,418,547 of record NC_086445.1, on the reverse strand, counting down.
CAGGAAATCTGACTCGCTGTTTATCCTGTATGCACCCAACAAGCTGGGTGCTCCTGCTTCTAAGCAGACTATTGCTCGTTGGATTTGTAGTACAATTCAGCTTGCACATTCTGTGGCAGGCCTGCCACAGCCAAAATCTGTAAAAGCCCATTCCACAAGGAAGGTGGGCTCATCTTGGGCAGCTGCCCGAGGGGTCTCGGCTTTACAACTTTGCCGAGCAGCTACTTGGTCAGGGGCAAACACGTTTGCTAAATTCTACAAATTTGATACCCTGGCTGAGGAGGACATGGAGTTCTCTCATTCGGTGCTGCAGAGTCATCCGCACTCTCCCGCCCGTTTGGGAGCTTTGGTATAATCCCCATGGTCCTTACGGAGTTCCCAGCATCCACTAGGACGTCAGAGAAAATAAGAATTTACTTACCGATAATTCTATTTCTCGTAGTCCGTAGTGGATGCTGGGCGCCCATCCCAAGTGCGGATTGTCTGCAATAATTGTACATAGTTATTGTTACAAAAATCGGGTTATTATTGTTGTGAGCCATCTTTTCAGAGGCTCCTCTGTTATCATGCTGTTAACTGGGTTCAGATCACAGGTTGTACGGTGTGATTGGTGTGGCTGGTATGAGTCTTACCTGGGATTCAAAATCCTTCCTTATTGTGTACGCTCGTCCGGGCACAGTATCCTAACTGAGGCTTGGAGGAGGGTCATAGGGGGAGGAGCCAGTGCACACCAGGTAGTCCTAAAGCTTTTACTTTTGTGCCCAGTCTCCTGCGGAACCGCTATTCCCCATGGTCCTTACGGAGTTCCCAGCATCCACTACGGACTACGAGAAATAGAATTATCGGTAAGTAAATTCTTATTTTAATGAACATCATCTTCTCCACATTTTCTGGAAGTAACCTCGTACGCCGATTGCTGACAAGGTGAGCGGCGGCACTAAACACTCTTTCGGAGTACACACTTGTGGGAGGGCAACTTAGGTAGAATAAAGCCAGTTTGTGCAAGGGCCTCCAAATTGCCTCTTTTTCCTGCCAGTATACGTACGGACTGTCTGACGTGCCTACTTGGATGCGGTCACTCATATAATCCTCCACCATTCTTTCAATGGTGAGAGAATCATATGCAGTGACAGTAGACGACATGTCCGTAATCGTTGTCAGGTCCTTCAGTCCGGACCAGATGTCAGCATCAGCAGTCGCTCCAGACTGCCCTGCATCACCGCCAGCGGGTGGGCTCGGAATTCTGAGCCTTTTCCTCGCACCCCCAGTTGCGGGAGAATGTGAAGGAGGAGATGTTGACAGGTCGCGTTCCGCTTGACTTCACAATTTTCTCACCAGCAGTTCTTTGAACCCCTGCAGACTTGTGTCTGCCGGAAAGAGAGATCCAAGGTAGGTTTTAAATCTAGGATCGAGCACGGTGGCCAAAATGTAGTGCTCTGATTTCAACAGATTGCCCACCCGTGAATCCTTGTTAAGCGAATTAAGGGCTCCATCCACAAGTCCCACATGCCTAGCGGAATCGCTCAGTGTTAGCTCCTCCTTCAATGTCTCCAGCTTCTTCTGCAAAAGCCTGATGAGGGGAATGACCTGACTCAGGCTGGCAGTGTCTGAACTGACTTCACGTGTGGCAAGTTCAAAAGGTTGCAGAACCTTGCACAACGTTGAAATCATTCTCCACTGCGCTTGAGACAGGTGCATTCCACCTCCTATATCGTGGTCAGTTGTATAGGCTTGAATGGCCTTTTGCTGCTCCTCCAACCTCTGAAGCATATAGAGGGTTGAATTCCACCTCGTTACCACTTCTTGCTTCAGATGATGGCAGGGCAGGTTCAGGCGTTTTTGGTGTTGCTCCAGTCTTCTGTACGTGGTGCCTGTACGCCGAAAGTGTCCCGCAATTCTTCTGGCCACCGACAGCATCTCTTGCACGCCCCTGTCGTTTTTTAAATAATTCTGCACCACCAAATTCCAGGTATGTGCAAAACATGGGACGTGCTGGAATTTGCCCAGATTTAATGCACACACAATATTGCTGGCGTTGTCCGATGCCACAAATCCACAGGAGAGTCCAATTGGGGTAAGCCATTCTGCGATGATCTTCCTCAGTTGCCGTAAGAGGTTTTCAGCTGTGTGCGTATTCTGGAAAGCGGTGATACAAAGCGTAGCCTGCCTAGGAAAGAGTTGGCGTTTGCGAGATGCTGCTACTGGTGCCGCCGCTGCTGTTCTTGCGGCGGGAGTCAATACATCTACCCAGTTGGCTGTCACAGTCATATAGTCCTGAGTCTGCCCTGCTCCACTTGTCCACATGTCCGTGGTTAAGTGGACATTGGGTACAACTGCATTTTTTAGGACACTGGTGAGTCTTTTTCTGAGGTCTGTGTACATTTTCGGTATCGCCTGCCTAGAGAAATGGAACCTAGATGGTATTTGGTACCGGGGACACAGTACCTCAAACAAGTCTATAGTTGGCTCTGCAGTAATGATGGATACCGGAACCACGTTTCTCACCGCCCAGGATGCCAAGGCCTCAGTTATCCACTTTGCAGCAGGATGACTGCTGTGATATTTCATCTTCCTCGCAAAGGACTGTTGGACAGTCAATTGCTTGGTGGAAGTAGTAAAAGTCGTCTTACGACTTCCCCTCTGGGATGACCATCGACTCCCAGCAGCAACAACAGCAGCGCCAGCAGCAGTAGGCGTTACACGCAAGGATGCATCGGAGGAATCCCAGGCAGGAGAGGACTCGTCAGAATTGCCAGTGACATGGCCTGCAGGACTATTGGCATTCCTGGGGAAGGAGGAAATTGACACTGAGGGAGTTGGTGGGGTGGTTTGCGTGAGCTTGGTTAAAAGAGAAAGGGATTTACTGGTCAGTGGACTGCTTCCGCTGTCGCCCAAAGTTTTTGAACTTGTCACTGACTTATGATGAATGCGCTGCAGGTGACATATAAGGGAGGATGTTCCGAGGTGGTTAACGTCCTTACCCCTACTTATTACAGCTTGACAAAGGCAACACACGGCTTGACACCTGTTGTCCGCATTTCTGTTGAAATACTTCCACACCGAAGAGCTGATTTTTTTGGTATTTTCACCAGGCATGTCAATGGCCATATTCCTCCCACGGACAACAGGTGTCTCCCCGGGTGCCTGACTTAAACAAACCACCTCACCATCAGAATCCTCCTTGTCAATTTCCTCCCCAGCGCCAGCAACACCCATATCCTCCTCATCCTGGTGTACTTCAACACTGACATCTTCAATCTGACTATCAGGAACTGGACTGCGGGTGCTCCTTCCAGCACTTGCAGGGGGCGTGCAAATGGTGGAAGGCGCATGCTCTTCACGTCCAGTGTTGGGAAAGTCAGGCATCGCAACCGACACAATTGGACTCTCCTTGTGGATTTGTGATTTCGAAGAACGCACAGTTCTTTGCTGTGCTTTTGCCAGCTTAAGTCTTTTCATTTTTCTAGCGAGAGACTGAGTGCTTCCATCCTCATGTGAAGCTGAACCACTAGCCATGAACATAGGCCAGGGCCTCAGCCGTTCCTTGCCACTCCGTGTGGTAAATGGCATATTGGCAAGTTTACGCTTCTCCTCCGACGATTTTATTTTAGATTTTTGAGTCCTTTTTTTACTGATATTTTGTGTTTTGGATTTTACATGCTCTGTACTATGACATTGGGCATCGGCCTTGGCAGACGACGTTGATGGAATTTCATCGTCTCGGCCATGACTAGTGGCAGCAGCTTCAGCACGAGGTGGAAGTGGATCTTGATCTTTCCCTATTTTTGGAACCTCAACATTTTTGTTCTCCATATTTTAATAGGCACAACTAAAAGGCACCTCAGGTAAACAATGGAGATGGATGGATACTAGTATACTTATGGATGACGAGTGACTGACGACACAGAGGTAGCTACAGCCGTGGACTACCGTACTGCGTCTGCTAGTATAGAGATGATAATGATATAAAAAATATATATATATCACTACTGCAGGTATATATAATATAATGACGGACCTGCTGGACACTGTCAGCAGACTCCTAAACTACTAGTATGAAGAAGATAGAAAAATAAACCCCACCACAGGTAGGTATACAATTATGGACGAGCACGACACAGAGGTAGCTACAGCCGTGGACTACCGTACTGCGTCTGCTAGTATAGAGATGATAATGATATAAAAAATATATATATATCACTACTGCAGGTATATATAATATAATGACGGACCTGCTGGACACTGTCAGCAGACTCCTAAACTACTAGTATGAAGAAGATAGAAAAAAAAACCCCACCACAGGTAGGTATACAATTATGGACGAGCACTGACGACACAGAGGTAGCTACAGCCGTGGACTACCGTACTGCGTCTGCTAGTATAGAGATGATAATGATATAAAAAATATATATATATCACTACTGCAGGTATATATAATATAATGACGGACCTGCTGGACACTGTCAGCAGACTCCTAAACTACTAGTATGAAGAAGATAGAAAAAAAAAACCCACCACAGGTAGGTATACAATTATGGACGAGCACTGACGACACAGAGGTAGCCACAGCCGTGGACTACCGTACTGCGTCTGCTAATATAGAGATGATAAAGATGATAGAGATGAACAAAAAAAATATAACACTACTGCAGGTAAATATTTATATAATATAATGAATGACGGACCTGCTGGACACTGTCAGCAGAATGCGTTTATAGAATAAATAAAAAAACCACCACAGGAGTGTTTAACTTTTTCAGGCAGACAATATTCTGGTGGTCACTGGTCAGTCACACTGGCAGCAAAAGTGTGCACTGTACTCCTGCTATAACTGCACCCCAGTCTCCCCCACAATTCAGCTGTGTGAGCAGTGAGCACTCAGCACAGTCAGATATACATAGATGATATTATATCATGCAGCAAACTGAGGCTGAGCACAGATATGGTATGTGACTGTGTATCGTTTTTTTTCAGGCAGAGAACGGATTATATTAAATAATAAATAAAACTGGTGGTGGTCACTAGTAACTATCAGCAAAACTCTGCACTCTGAGTACTCCTAATGCTCCCCAAAATTACTAAGTTAGTAGTAAATCAACTCAAGTGTCTCTATCTATTCTAACGGAGAGGACGCCAGCCACGTCCTCTCCCTATCAATCTCAATGCACGTGTGAAAATGGCGGCGACGCGCGGCTCCTTATATAGAATCCGAGTCTCGCGATAGAATACGAGCCTCGCGAGAATCCGACAGCGGGATGATGACGTTCGGGCGCGCTCGGGTTAACCGAGCAAGGCGGTAAGATCCGAGTCTGCCTCGGACCCGTGTAAAAAGGCTGAAGTTCGGGGGGGTTCGGATTCCGAGGAACCGAACCCGCTCATCTCTAGTAAAAAATTGACATGATAATGTGATGCATTTCAGAAAGCTATACCTGTATGTATATATATGTATGGTACGGTTGCATAGATCTGTGGCTCGAACACAGACGTAGTAATTTTTGTGGATGGCGTAATATTAATAACATATTTCCCTTAGACCCCTCGGGGTCGGCAAAAAAGTTTATTTGCCCAGTCGTTGCTCCCTGATTTCGACACGAATACTATTACTTATGTCGACCATGATGTTTCCTGATTTGATCCACAACATCGGCATTCAGTACATGTTTCATACACATTAAGTACGTATTAACGTCACTAGGGACCCTGTGGTTCCTGACAAAAGATATATATATATATATATATATATATATATATATATATATATATATATATATATATATAGGAAATATATACACTGCTCAAAAAAATAAAGGGAACACTAAAATAACACATCCTAGATCTGAATGAATGAAATATTCTTATTAAATACTTTGTTCTTTACATAGTTGAATGTGCTGACAACAAAATCACACAAAAATGATCAATGGAAATCAAATTTATTAACCCCTGGAGGTCTGGATTTGGAGTCGCTCTCAAAATGAAAGTGGAAAAACACACTACAGGCTGATCAAACTTTGATGTAATGTCCTTAAAACAAGTCAAAATGAGGCTCAGTAGTGTGTGTGGCCTCCACGTGCCTGTATGACCTCCCTACAACGCCTGGGCATGCTGTTGATGAGGTGGCGGATGGTCTTCTGAGGGATCTCCTCCCAGACCTGGACTAAAGCATCCCCCAACTCCTGCTCCTGTGGTGCAACGTGGCGTTGGTGGATGGAGTGAGACATGATGTCCCAGATGTGCTCAATTGGATTCAGGTCTGGGGAATGGGAGGGCCAGTCCATAGCATCAATGCCTTCGTCTTGCAGGAACTGCTGACACACTCCAGCCACATGAGGTCTAGCATTGTCTTGCATTAGGAGGAACCCAGGGCCAACCGCACCAGCATATGGTCTCACAAGGGGTCTGAGGATCTCATCTCGGTACCTAATGGCAGTCAGGCTACCTCTGGCGAGCACATGGAGGGCTGTGCGGCCCCCCAAAGAAATGCCACCCCACACCATTACTGACCCACTGCCAAACCGGTCATGCTGGAGGATGTTGCAGGCAGCAGAACGTTCTCCTTGGCGTCTCCAGACTCTTGTCACGTCTGTCACTTGTGCTCAATGAGAACCTGCTTTCATCTGTGAAGAGCACAGGGCGCCAGTGGCGAATTTGTCAATCTTGGTGTTCTCTGGCAAATGCCAAACGTCCTGCACGGTGTTGGGCTGTAAGCACAACCCCCACCTGTGGACGTCGGCCCTCATTCCACCCTCATGGAGTCTGTTTCTGATCGTTTGCATAGACACGCACATTTGTGGCTTGCTGGAGGTCATTTTGCAGGGCTCTGGCAGTGCTCCTCCTGTTCCTCCTTGCACAAAGGCGGAGGTAGCGGTCCTGCTGCTGGGTTGTTGCCCTCCTACGGCCTCCTCCACGTCTCCTGATGTACTGACCTGTCTCCTGGTAGCGCCTCCATGCTCTGGACACTACACTGACAGACACAGCAAACCTTCTTGCCACAGCTCGCATTGAGCTGCACTACCTGAGCCACTGTGTGGGTTGTAGACTCCGTCTCATGCCACCACTAGGGTGAAAGCACCGCCAGCTTTCAAAAGTGACCAAAACATCAGCCAGAAAGCATAGGAGCTGAGAAGTGGTCTGTGGTCACCACTTGCAGAACTACTCCTTTCTTGGGGGTGTCTTGCTAATTGCCTATAATTTCCACCTGTTGTCTATTCCATTTGCACAACAGCATGTTGCTTCCTAAGTGGACAGTTTAATTTCACAGAAGTGTGATTGACTTGGAGTTACATTGTGTTGTTTAAGTGCTCCCTCTATTTTTTTGAGCAGTGTGTATATGTATGTGTGTATGTGTATATATATATGTATATATGTATATATATGTGTGTGTATTGTATATATATATATATATATATATATATATATATATATAGATAGATAGATATATATAGATATATGTGGGAATATGTGTATTTAAATGTGTATATTCATATTAAAAATTATAATGAATGCTGAAGTAATATTATTCCTTTTCATGTGCTGGTCGCTCTGTTGAAAGCTCTAGGTCAGCCGTGACAAGATGGTTTCAAATCCTCACGAGGTGTCCGAGTGTTATTCTTTTCCCGATGTGGATAGAATAAAGTGAGAGTCAACCCCTGTTCTGCACGGGGCCCTGTCACAAAGGATCGTATACAGGAAGCTACGCAGTGGCGTAACTAGAAATTTTTCTCCCCCAAGCCAAAAAATTTTTGGCGCCCCCCCCCCCCCCCCCCCCCCGCTGCATAACTGGGAGCAAGAAAGGGACAAATATGCGCGCGCCTTCGGCGCGCGCTGCAAAAAAAGGGGCGTGGTTTTGTTGGAATGGGCGTGGTTTCTCGTAAAGGGGCGTGGTATTGCAGGAAAAGACTACCTTATACCCCAGTTTTGCAACCTGCACGCCCAGACGTTAGCCACCACAGGAAAGAAAAATAATCCTGATTCATGCCCCTTACATTATTTGTCATTTTTCCTCCTTATAGTAATGCCCAGTATACATTATGCCACATACTGCAATGGCCCTTAGACATTATGCCGCACACAACAATGCACATGACACAATATGCACACACTGTAATGCCCCCGACACATTATGCCACACACCGTAATGCCCCCGACACATTATGACAGGAATCGCAATGCCCGTTATACATTATGCTACACACTGCAATGCCCCTGATACATTATAGCACATACAATGCCTGTGACACATTATGACACACACCGCAATGACCTTGAGACATTATACCACAATGCCCGTGATATAGTATACCATACACCGTAATGCCTGTGACACATACCGCAATGCCCTGCCCGTTATACCCTATGCCACACACCGCAATGCCCGTTATGTATTATGCCACACTGCAATGACCCTGAGACATTATACCACATACCACAATGCCCGTGATATAGTATACCACACACCGTAATGCCTGACACATTATGACACACACCGCAATGTCCGTGATACATTATGCCACACACTGCAATGACCCTGAGACATTATACCACATATCACAATGCCCGCGATATAGTATACCATACACCGTAATGCCTGTGACACATTATGACACACACCACAATGTCCGTGATACATTATGCCACACACCGTAATGCCCATTACACATTAAGTCCTACAGTAAGGCTTCTAATTACTTTTCAATTACCTTCTCGTTGTCAGGGGTTTCATGCACTGGGTGTCATGCTCGTTGCCAGGTGTTTCATGCACTGGGTGTCATGCTCGTTGCCAGGTGTTTCATGCACTGGGTGTCATGCTCGTTGTCAGGTGTTTCATGCACTGGGTGTCATGCTCGTTGCTAGGAGGTAGTCCTTGTTGCTAGGGCTGTGCTCCCAGTGCCACATATGTCCCCAGTGCCAGATATTTCCCCACGGTGCCAGGTACTCACATGCCCCCGGTGCCAAATATAGCCCCCCCCCCCCATGTGCCAGGTACACATATACCCCCCCAGTGCCAGATATGCCCCCAGTGCCAGATATTCCCCCCCAGTGCCACATATGCCCCCAGTGCCAGATATTCCCCCCATGCCAGATATGCCGCCAGTGCCATATATTCCCCCCCAGTGCCACATATGCCCCCAGTGCCAGATATTCCCCCAGTGCCAGATATGCCGCCAGTGCCATATATTCCCCCCGAGTGCCATATATCCCCAGTGACAGATATTCCCCCCCAGTGCCAGATATTCTCCCCCAGTGCCATATAAGCCCCAGGGCCAGATATTCCCTCCCAGTGCCAGATATCCCCCCCCCCCCCCAGTGCCACATATCCACCCCGTGCCAGATATCCCCCCCCCAGTGCCATATATGCCCCAGTGCCAGATATCCCCCCCCCCCCAGTGCGATATGCCCTAGTGCCAGATATCCCCCCCCCCCCAGTGCCATATATGCCCCAGTGCCAGATATCCCCCCCCCCCCTTCCCCAGTGCCAGATATGCCCTAGTGCCAGATATCCCCCGCCCCCCCCCACAGTGTCATATATGCCCCAGTGCCGGATATCCCCCCTAGTGCCTGACATCCCCCCCCCAATGGCCATATATTCCCCGGTGCCAGACACCCTCTCCTCTCTCCCCCCCCGTGACAGATATGCCGCAGTGCAGCCGCCGCTTGTTGGAGAACTTGGAGGGACACGGCGGGCGCAGCGTGTGCCTCTCCTGTGTCCCTCCTGAGTCCTGCATCATCTCCGGCGGCCGCGGGTCTGATAGGGGGAAGTGCCGTCCGTGAGCTCTAATTGGCTCACGGACGGCACTTCCCCCTATTAGACCCGCGGGCCGCCGGAGATGATGCAGGGCTCAGGAGGGACACAGGATAGGCACACGCTGCGCCCGCCGTGTCCCTCCAATAAAGCAGACTGACATGCGGACGTTCGTCCGCATGTCAGTCTGCTGTAATCAGTGGCGCCCCCGCAGCCCCTCGCCCCCAAGCCACCGCGAGGACTGCGGGGGCAGTAGTTACGCCACTGAAGCTACGTGATATTTTGATTATATGCTTTGATTATATTTGCATTATATGCGCATGGGGGAGTGCTTGTATTCAGGAATGGTCGGTTACCTTAGCGTCCGATATAATTACCCTGGGGAGAGATGGGATACTCCTTAGTTGGGTCATTTCTAGAACATTTCAGCATACTGCCGTGCCACTACAAGAGATATAGGACTCTTGGGTTCGCGGCCAATTCCATGGCGGTCTCGGCTAGGACGTTGTGGATTCACCAAGGGAATGCTGAGGCTGACTCCGAGAAGTACTGGAGTATCTTACCTATGAAGGTGAAACCTGGTTTGGGGATGGCTTTGTTAAGTTGATCTCTGCAGATACCACTGGTAAGTCTACCTTCTTGAGCTATGTTCCCTCACAACGGTTGGTGACGCATTTTTGTAGGATGCAGTCATTTCGACCGGATGGATACGTTTTTTCCCCTCCTTGACAGTTAGAGGAAGGTGAAAAGGTAACAGGTCAGCAGCCTTTTCAGGTTCGCAGAAGCAGAAATCATCCTCTGTTTCTCTAACGTCCTAGTGGATGCTGGGGACTCCGAAAGGACCATGGGGAATAGCGGCTCCGCAGGAGACTGGGCACAAAAGTAAAAAGCTTTAGGACTACCTGGTGTGCACTGGCTCCTCCCCCCATGACCCTCCTCCAAGCCTCAGTTAGATTTTTGTGCCCGAACTAGACGGGTGCAGGCTAAGGGGCTCTCCTGAGCTGCTTAGTGTAAAAGTTTAAAGTAGTTTTTTTATTTTCAGTGAGACCTGCTGGCAACAGGCTCACTGCACCGAGGGACTAAGGGGAGAAGAAGCGAACTCACCTGCGTGCAGAGTGGATTGGGCTTCTTAGGCTACTGGACATTAGCTCCAGAGGGACGATCACAGGCCCAGCCATGGATGGGTCCCCGAGCCGCGCCGCCGGCCCCCTTACAGAGCCAGAAGACTGAAGAGGTCCGGAAAATCGGCGGCAGAAGACGTCCTGTCTTCAATAAGGTAGCGCACAGCACCGCAGCTGTGCGCCATTGCTCTCAGCACACTTCACACTCCGGTCACTGAGGGGCAGGGCGCTGGGGGGGGCGCCCTGAGACGCAATAAAACACCTTTTTTGGCAAAAAATACATCACATATAGCTCCTGGGCTATATGGATGCATTTAACCCCTGCCAATTTTTCCATAAAAAAGCGGGAGAAAGGCCGCCGAGAAGGGGGCGGAGCCTATCTCCTCAGCACACTGGCGCCATTTTTTCCTCACAGCTCCGTTGGAGGAAGGCTCCCTGACTCTCCCCTGCAGTCCTGTACTACAGAAACAGGGTAAAACAAGAGAGGGGGGCACTAAATTGGCATATAAATATATACAGCAGCTATATTAGGGAAAAACACTTATATAAGGTTATCCCTGTATATATATAGCGCTCTGGTGTGTGCTGGCAAACTCTCCCTCTGTCTCCCCAAAGGGCTAGTGGGGTCCTGTCCTCTATCAGAGCATTCCCTGTGTGTGTGCTGTGTGTCGGTACGTTGTGTCGACATGTATGAGGAGGAAAATGGTGTGGAGGCGGAGCAATTGCCTGTGTTAGTGATGTCACCCCCTAGGGAGTCGACACCTGACTGGATGGTCTTATGGAAAAAATTACGTGATAGTGTCAGCACTTTACAAAAGACTGTTGACGACATGAGACAGCCGGCAAATCAGTTAATACCTGTACAGGCGTCTCAAACACCGTCAGGGGCTCTAAAGCGCCCGTTACCTCAGGTCGATACAGACACGGACACTGACTCCAGTGTCGACGGTGAGGAAACAAACGTATTTTCCAGTAGGGCCACACGTTACATGATCACGGCAATAAAGGAGGTTTTGAACATTTCTGATACTACAAGTACCACAAAAAAGGGTATTATGTGGGGTGTGAAAAAACTACCCGTAGTTTTTCCCGAATCAGATGAATTAAATGAGGTGTGTGATGAAGCGTGGGTTTCCCCCGATAAAAAACTGCTAATTTCTAAAAAATTATTGGCATTATACCCTTTCCCGCCAGAGGTTAGGGCGCGTTGGGAAACACCCCCTAGGGTAGATAAGGCGCTCACACGCTTATCAAAACAAGTGGCGTTACCGTCTCCTGATACGGCCGCCCTCAAGGAACCAGCTGATAGGAAGCTGGAAAATATCCTAAAAAGTATATACACACATACTGGTATTATACTGCGACCAGCAATCGCCTCAGCCTGGATGTGCAGTGCTGGGGTGGCTTGGTCGGATTCCCTGACTGAAAATATTGATACCCTGGACAGGGACAATATATTATTGACTATAGAGCATTTAAAGGATGCATTTCTATATATGCGAGATGCACAGAGAGATATTTGCACTCTGGCATCAAGAGTAAGTGCGATGTCCATTTCTGCCAGAAGAGGATTATGGACGCGACAGTGGTCAGGGGATGCGGATTCCAAACGGCATATGGAAGTATTGCCGTATAAAGGGGAGGAGTTATTTGGGGTCGGTCTATCGGACCTGGTGGCCACGGCAACGGCTGGGAAATCCACCTTTTTACCCCAAGTCACCTCGCAGCAGAAAAAGATACCGTCTTTTCAGGCTCAGTCTTTTCGTCCCCATAAGGGCAAGCGGGCAAAAGGCCACTCATATCTGCCCCGGGGCAGAGGAAGGGGAAAAAGACTGCAGCAGACAGCCTCTTCCCACGAACAGAAGCCCTCCCCCGCTTCTGCCAAGTCCTCAGCATGACGCTGGGGCCTTACAAGCGGACTCAGGCACGGTGGGGGCCCGTCTCAAGAATTTCAGCGCGCAGTGGGCTCACTCGCAAGTGGACCCCTGGATCCTGCAGGTAGTATCTCAGGGGTACAAATTGGAATTCGAGACGTCTCCCCCTCGCCGGTTCCTGAAGTCTGCTTTACCAACGTCTCCCCCCGACAGGGAGGCGGTATTGGAAGCCATTCACAAGCTGTATTCCCAGCAAGTGATAATCAAGGTACCCCTCCTACAACAGGGAAAGGGGTATTATTCCACGCTGTTTGTGGTACCGAAGCCGGACGGCTCGGTGAGACCCATTTTAAATCTGAAATCCTTGAACACTTACATAAAAAGGTTCAAGTTCAAGATGGAGTCACTCAGAGCAGTGATAGCGAACCTGGAAGAAGGGGACTATATGGTGTCTCTGGACATCAAGGATGCTTACCTCCATGTCCCAATTTGCCCTTCTCACCAAGGGTACCTCAGGTTTGTGGTACAGAACTGTCACTATCAGTTTCAGACGCTGCCGTTTGGATTGTCCACGGCACCCCGGGTCTTTACCAAGGTAATGGCCGAAATGATGATTCTTCTTCGAAGAAAAGGCGTCTTAATTATCCCTTACTTGGACGATCTCCTGATAAGGGCAAGGTCCAGAGAACAGTTAGAGGTCGGAGTAGCACTATCTCAAGTAGTACTACGACAGCACGGATGGATTCTAAATATTCCAAAATCGCAGCTGATTCCGACGACACGTCTGCTGTTCCTAGGAATGATTCTGGACACAGTACAGAAAAAGGTGTTTCTCCCGGAAGAGAAAGCCGGGGAGTTATCCGACCTAGTCAGGAACCTCCTAAGACCAGGCCAAGTGTCAGTACATCAATGCACAAGGGTCCTGGGAAAGATGGTGGCTTCTTACGAAGCGATTCCATTCGGCAGATTCCACGCAAGAACTTTTCAGTGGGATCTGCTAGACAAATGGTCCGGATCGCATCTTCAAATGCATCAGCGGATAACCCTGTCTCCAAGGACAAGGGTGTCTCTCCTGTGGTGGTTACAGAGTGCTCATCTCCTAGAGGGCCGCAGATTCGGCATTCAGGATTGGGTCCTGGTGACCACGGATGCCAGCCTGAGAGGCTGGGGAGCAGTCACACAGGGAAGAAATTTCCAGGGCTTGTGGTCAAGCATGGAAACGTCACTTCACATAAATATCCTGGAACTAAGGGCCATTTACAATGCCCTAAGTCAGGCAAGACCTCTGCTTCAGGGTCAGCCGGTGTTGATCCAGTCGGACAACATCACGGCAGTCGCCCACGTAAACAGACAGGGCGGCACAAGAAGCAGGAGGGCAATGACGGAAGTGGCAAGGATTCTTCGCTGGGCGGAAAATCATGTGATAGCACTGTCAGCAGTGTTCATTCCGGGAGTGGACAACTGGGAAGCAGACTTCCTCAGCAGACACGATCTTCACCCGGGGGAGTGGGGACTTCACCCAGAAGTCTTCCACATGATTGTGAACCGTTGGGAAAAACCAAAGGTGGACATGATGGCGTCCCGCCTCAACAAAAACTGGACAGATATTGCGCCAGGTCAAGGGACCCTCAGGCAATAGCTGTGGACGCTCTGGTAACACCGTGGGTGTACCAGTCAGTGTATGTGTTCCCTCCTCTTCCTCTCATACCAAAAGTACTGAGAATCATAAGAAGGAGAGGAGTAAAGACTATACTCGTGGCTCCGGATTGGCCAAGAAGGACTTGGTACCCGGAAATTCAAGAGATGCTCACGGAAGACCCGTGGCCTCTACCTCTAAGAAAGGACCTGCTCCAGCAGGGACCATGTCTGTTCCAAGACTTACCGCGGCTGCGTTTGACGGCATGGCGGTTGAACGCCGGATCCTGAAGGAAAAAGGCATTCAGGATGAAGTCATCCCTACCCTGATCAAAGCCAGGACGGATGTAACCGTACAACATTATCACCGTATTTGGCGTAAATATGTTGCGTGGTGCGAGGCCAGGAAGGCCCCTACAGAGGAATTTCAACTGGGTCGATTCCTGCATTTCCTGCAAACAGGACTGTCTATGGGCCTCAAATTAGGGTCCATTAAGGTTCAAATTTCGGCCCTGTCAATATTCTTCCAAAAAGAACTAGCTTCTGTTCCTGAAGTTCAGACGTTTGTCAAGGGAGTACTGCATATACAGCCTCCTTTTGTGCCTCCAGTGGCACCTTGGGATCTCAATGTAGTTTTGGGATTCCTAAAATTACATTGGTTTGAACCACTCTCCACTGTGGACTTAAAATATCTCACATGGAAAGTGGTAATGCTGTTAGCCCTGGCTTCAGCCAGGCGTGTCTCAGAATTGGCGGCTTTATCCTATAAAAGCCCTTACCTAATTTTTCATACGGACAGGGCAGAATTGAGGACTCGTCCTCAATTTCTCCCTAAGGTGGTTTCAGCATTTCACTTAAACCAGCCTATTGTGGTGCCTGCGGCTACTAGGGACTTGGAGGATTCCAAGTTGCTGGACGTAGTCAGGGCCCTGAAAATATATGTTTCCAGGACGGCTGGAGTCAGAAAATCTGACTCTCTGTTTATCCTGTATGCACCCAACAAGCTGGGTGCTTCTGCTTCTAAGCAGACGATTGCTCGTTGGATTTGTAGTACAATTCAGCTTGCACATTCTGTGGCAGGCCTGCCACAGCCAAAATCTGTAAAAGCCCATTCCACACGGAAAGTGGGCTCATCTTGGGCGGCTGCCCGAGGGGTCTCGGCTTTACAACTTTGCCGAGCAGCTACTTGGTCAGGGGCAAACACGTTTGCTAAATTCTACAAATTTGATACCCTGGCTGAGGAGGACCTGGAGTTCTCTCATTCGGTGCTGCAGAGTCATCCGCACTCTCCCGCCTGTTTGGGAGCTTTGGTATAATCCCCATGGTCCTTTCGGAGTCCCCAGCATCCACTAGGACGTTAGAGAAAATAAGAATTTACTTACCGATAATTCTATTTCTCATAGTCCGTAGTGGATGCTGGGCGCCCATCCCAAGTGCGGATGTTCTGCTTTACTTGTACATAGTTATTGTTACAAAAATCGGGTTATTGTTGTTGTGAGCCATCTTTTCAGAGGCTCCTTCTGTTATCATGCTGTTAACTGGGTTCAGATCACAAGTTGTACGGTGTGATTGGTGTGGCTGGTATGAGTCTTACCCAGGATTCAAAATCCTTCCTTATTGTGTACGCTCGTCCGGGCACAGTGTCCTGACTGAGGCTTGGAGGAGGGTCATGGGGGGAGGAGCCAGTGCACACCAGGTAGTCCTAAAGCTTTTTACTTTTGTGCCCAGTCTCCTGCGGAGCCGCTATTCCCCATGGTCCTTTCGGAGTCCTCAGCATCCACTACGGACTATGAGAAATAGAATTATCGGTAAGTAAATTCTTATTTTCTACCACATCCACCGAATGTCGCTGGGTCTATTTTGCGGGAGCCCACAACGGTGGGACCACGTATAATACTCTTCAGTCAGTCCTGGAATGGACATGGACCAGTGAGTTAAGGAAAGAGTCCCAAGGGAGACATACTGGAGTTTCCAGATGATTCACCTCACTGATTTTTCAAATAGATCTTACCAAGTCTCCTCTGGACGGGGAGGTAGTATGCGACGCCATACGAAAGTTGGGTCAGGATCAGGACATTGTCCTGCTGTCCCTGTCAAAAAAAAAAAAAAAGCTGTTATTCAAGCTTTTTCGTGCTTCTGAGCCCGGAAGAACAATCCTAAAAAATTTGTATTTAAGAAGTTGAACTACAAGATGGAATCTCTGAGGACAGGGATCTCCAATCTGTAAAACGAGAAAGAGGGTCTAAGTACGGTTTCTTCTGCATTAGGCTTACCTAGGTTTGCTATTCAGGATTTTCATTGCCAATGCACCGGAGTGATGGCAGTTTGATGGTAATCCTTCAGTAGTAAAAGCCATTTTCTCTGACGTCCTAAGTGGATGCTGGGACTCCGTAAGGACCATGGGGAATAGCGGCTCTGCAGGAAACTGGGCACAACTATAAAGAAAGCTTTAGACTACTGGTGTGCACTGGCTCCTCCCACTATGACCCTCCTCCAGACTTCAGTTAGAATCTTGTGCCCGGCTGAGCTGGATGCACACTAGGGGCTCTCCTGAGCTCCTAGAAAGAAAGTATATTTAGGTTTTTTATTTTACAGTGAGATCTGCTGGCAACAGACTCACTGCAGCGAGGGACTAAGGGGAGAAGAAGCGAACCTACCTAACTGGTGGTAGTTTGGGCTTCTTAGGCTACTGGACACCATTAGCTCCAGAGGGATCGACCGCAGGACCCGACCTTGGTGTTCGTTCCCGGAGCCGCGCCGCCGGCCCCCTTACAGAGCCAGAAGCAAGAAGTGTTCCGGAAAATCGGCGGCAGAATACTTCAGTCTTCAACAAGGTAGCGCACAGCACTGCAGCTGTGCGCCATTGCTCCTCATGCACACCTCACACTCCGGTCACTGATGGGTGCAGGGAGCTGGGGGGGGGGGGGGCGGCGCCCTGAGGGCAATATAAGACACCTTGGCTGGCAAATCTACACCATATATAGTCAGGAAGGCTATATAGGTGTAAAAATACCCCTGCCAGAATTCCAGAAAAAGCGGGAGAAGTCCGCCGGAAAAGGGGCGGGGCCATCTCCCTCAGCACACTGGCGCCATTTTCCCCTCACAGCTCCACTGGAAGGACGCTCCCTGGCTCTCCCCTGCAGTTGTCAAGCTACACAAGGGTAAAAAAGAGAGGGGAGCACTAAATTTAGGCGCAGTATATATAAAATAAGCAGCTATAAGGGAAAACACTCATTTATAGTGGGATCCCTGTGTTATATAGCGCTCTGGTGTGTGCTGGCATACTCTCTCTCTGTCTCCCCAAAGGGCTTTGTGGGGTCCTGTCCTCTGTCAGAGCATTCCCTGTGTGTATGCGGTGTGTCGGTACGGCTGTGTCGACATGTTTGATGAGGAGGCTAATGTGGAGGCGGAGCAGATGCCTATAAATGTGATGTCACCCCCTGCGGGGTCGACACCTGAGTGGATGGTGCTGTGGAAGGAATTACGCGACAGTGTCGACTCCTTGCATAAAAGTCAAATCCCCAAAGAGAGGGGAAAGAAAAAAGAAATCAGTTATTTGTGCTGTGCACACAACCCAATATCTACTATATTAAAATTAATTTCTTTATTGTTAATTCGTTAAAATCCCTATATTGTTCGCACATATAGGCAAAAAATGCCACATTCAATGTTTATTGTGTATATATATAATTGAAATAATTTTTACAGACTAGTATTGTCCTTAATTAAGAATCAAGCGAAGTAATAAAAGATAGTAAGGAGGGTGAAAAAGAATGAAAATAAGTGAATAAAGATTAAAAACAAAGCTAGTGTGTCGAGTGCATTTTATATTTATATTGTAAGGTAATCCTAATATGCGTGGACCGTACTAATTCCTGCTATGTTATACTTAAAACAAACGTTCTCACTAGGAGATCTATGGGTAATTGACTCCAATAAGATTCATTGATAAGTATACATAAATTTATAGATAGCTATAGCAGAAAGTAAATGCTGTGTTTAAATAATTATTGGGGATTCCATAAAATCATACCCTTGGGATATTGCATATTATGCCTGCATGGTTAAATTACTGAAAATAATTTATTATGTACTTTAGTATTGTACAACAATTATATATGAGGTGAGATCCAAATCTTTTAATGTGACAACTGGAATTCTTACACTGCCCACATCTTGTGTTATATCGGCACAGTTGCCTAGAAAGTACTGACAATATAGACTGTAAATCTGCTGAATGATATTATTGATATAGTATCACAAGTTGTTAAACCACCATATTATGTTTTCCACAAAATCTGCAGCTCAAAAGAACCCAGGTATGGTCAATTAATTCAGTATTGCGATCTCTATTTAAATGAACCCATATATGCATTTAGTATTAGACATATAGGATTATTAATCACTGCAGCTGCACCGCATAATTCAGAGTATCATAACGGTTATTTCATATATGGTAACCTCATATGTTATAAAGCTGAGTAGGCGTATTTAATATACCATTAGGTATCCACTCTAATGGTTCTTATTTAGTACAACACATCAGTGGGATATCAGCAAGGAGAGATCTTAATTTCTATAGCTACTGCCATGAAATTGGCAGTGCCGTTATAGATTTCTTACTCCTAACAGTCACATGTGGTTTACAGCAGGACGGGCAGTTGCAGTAGGTGCCTTTGTGATCAAATTAATGCTTTCTACTGCTGATATTACGCAGTTAACGGTATCCTTATTAGGATCTCTATTCACATGAACCCATATGTTTATGTATTAAGCATAAAGCAAATAGAATAATTAACTACTGCAGCTGCTCCCGCTAATAGTATCTTCACGAATGTTTCGTATGTAATAACCTCATATGTTATAGAGCTAAATCAGCATATTAAATATATTCACTCGAATGGTTCCTAACTAATACAACACGCCAGTGGGATGTCAGCAAAGGAAGTTATTAATTCCTATAGCTACTGCCATAAGATTGGCAGTGCCGTCATAGATTTCTTATTGCTAACAATCACATATAATTTACAGCAAGACGGGCGGCTGCACCGCTCGTCTGGAACGCTGTCTAAGGCTAATTATAGCAATACCCCTAAATACGGTGCACACATATGTTAATAGGACATTTTTTAAATATTTATGCTTTGCACATCAGACACATTAGCCTAAGGCCAATGCACATTTCGCTCATAGGCTTCCTCAGGGCACTATAAACTGCTGTAAACCACATGTGACTGTTAGGAGTAAGAAATCAATAACGGCACTGCCAATTTCATGGCAGTAGCTATAGAAATTAAGATCTCTCCTTGCTGATATCCCACTGATGTGTTGTACTAAATAAGAACCATTAGAGTGGATACCTAATGGTATATTAAATACGCCTACTCAGCTTTATAACATATGAGGTTACCATATATGAAATAACCGTTATGATACTCTGAATTATGCGGTGCAGCTGCAGTGATTAATAATCCTATATGTCTAATACTAAATGCATATATGGGTTCATTTAAATAGAGATCGCAATACTGAATTAATTGACCATACCTGGGTTCTTTTGAGCTGCAGATTTTGTGGAAAACATAATATGGTGGTTTAACAACTTGTGATACTATATCAATAATATCATTCAGCAGATTTACAGTCTATATTGTCAGTACTTTCTAGGCAACTGTGCCGATATAACACAAGATGTGGGCAGTGTAAGAATTCCAGTTGTCACATTAAAAGATTTGGATCTCACCTCATATATAATTGTTGTACAATACTAAAGTACATAATAAATTATTTTCAGTAATTTAACCATGCAGGCATAATATGCAATATCCCAAGGGTATGATTTTATGGAATCCCCAATAATTATTTAAACACAGCATTTACTTTCTGCTATAGCTATCTATAAATTTATGTATACTTATCAATGAATCTTATTGGAGTCAATTACCCATAGATCTCCTAGTGAGAACGTTTGTTTTAAGTATAACATAGCAGGAATTAGTACGGTCCACGCATATTAGGATTACCTTACAATATAAATATAAAATGCACTCGACACACTAGCTTTGTTTTTAATCTTTATTCACTTATTTTCATTCTTTTTCACCCTCCTTACTATCTTTTATTACTTCGCTTGATTCTTAATTAAGGACAATACTAGTCTGTAAAAATTATTTCAATTATATATATACACAATAAACATTGAATGTGGCATTTTTTGCCTATATGTGCGAACAATATAGGGATTTTAACGAATTAACAATAAAGAAATTAATTTTAATATAGTAGATATTGGGTTGTGTGCACCGCACAAATAACTGATTTCTTTTTTCTTTCCCCTCTCTTTGGGGATTTGACTTTATATCCTGACCCAAATCAGTTGGTAGCACCTATAATTACCTTGTTGATGTTCCATGACCTATTCACTCAATAGTGATAGTGGCATTATTCTATGTAAAGGTATCCCTAGCATACAAATTACTGGTATAATTGTATCTTGGTGCGGGTTACCCTCCAACTTGGAAGAGAGCTATACTCTCTCCACTGTTTGGGAAATCTGAAATCCTTGCATAAAAGGTTTGACGACATACCAAATGTGGGACAGCCGGCTTCTCAGCCTGTGCCTGCCCAGGCGTCTCAAAAGCCATCAGGGGCTCTAAAACGCCTGCTACCTCAGATGGCAGACACAGATGTCGACACGGATACTGACTCCAGTGTCGACGACGATGAGACTAATGTAACTTCCAGTAGGGCCACACGTTACATGATTGAGGCAATGAAAAATGTGTTGCACATTTCTGATGTTACCCCCGGTACCACAAAAAAGGGTATTATGTTTGGAGAGAAAAAACTACCAGTAGCTTTTCCTCCATCTGAGGAGTTAAATGAAGTGTGTGAAGAAGCGTGGGCTTCCCCTGATAAGAAACTGGTAATTTCTAAGAGGTTACTAATGGCGTACCCTTTCCCGCCAGAGGATAGGGCACGTTGGGAAATATCCCCTATGGTGGATAAAGCGCTCACACGCTTGTCAAAGAAGGTGGCACTACCATCTCCGGATACGGCCGCCCTGAAGGAATCTGCTGATAGAAAGCAGGAGGCTATCCTGAAGTCTATATATACACACACAGGTGTTATACTGAGACCAGCTATTGCTTCAGCATGGATGTGCAGTGCTGCAGCTGCATGGTCAGATTCCCTGTCGGAAAATATTGATACCCTGGACAGGGACACTATATTGCTAACCGTAGAGCATATTAAAGACGCACTTTTATACATGAGGGATGCACAGAGGGATATTTGCCGGCTGGCATCTAAAATTAGTGCAATGTCCATTTCTGCCAGGAGAGGGTTATGGACTCGGCAGTGGACAGGAGATGCAGATTCCAAAAGGCACATGGAAGTTCTGCCTTATAAGGGTGAGTAGTTGTTCGGGGATGGTCTCTCGGACCTCGTTTCCACAGCAACAACTGGGAAGTCTACATTTTTACCCCATGTTCCCTCACAGCCAAAGAAAGCACCGTATTATCAGGTACAGTCCTTTCGGCCCAATAGGGGCAAGCGGGTTAAGGGCGCGTCCTTTCTGCCCAGAGGCAGAGGTAGGGGGAAAAAGCTGCAGCATACAGCCAGTTCCCAGGAGCAAAAGTCCTCCCCCGCTTCCTCTAAGTCCACAGCATGACGCTGGGGCTCCACAGGCGGAGCCAGGTACGGTGGGGGCCCGTCTCAAATATTTCAGCAATCAGTGGGGCTCGCTCACGGGTGGATCCCTGGATCTTTCAAGTAGTATCTCAGGGGTACAAGCTGGAATTCGAGACTTCTCCCCCCCGCCGTTTCCTCAAATCTGCCTTACCAACCACTCCCTCAGGCAGGGAGGCAGTGTTACAGGCAATTCACAAGCTGTATTCACAACAGGTGATAGTAAAGGTGCCCCTACTTCAACAAGGACGGGGTTACTATTTCACAATGTTTGTGGTACCGAAACCGGACGGTTCGGTGAGACCCATTTTAAATTTGAAATCCTTGAACACATATATAAAAAAATTCAAGTTCAAGATGGAATCGCTCAGGGCGGTTATTGCAAGCCTGGACGAGAGGGATTACATGGTATCACTGGACATCAAGGATGCTTACCTGCATGTCCCCATTTACCATCCTCACCAGGAGTACCTCAGATTTGTGGTACAGGATTGTCATTACCAATTCCAGACGTTGTCGTTCGGTCTATCCACGGCTCCGAGGGTCTTTACCAAGGTAATGGCAGAAATTATGATACTCCTTCGAAAGAAGGGAGTTTTAATTATCCCGTACTTGGACGATCTCCTGATAAAGGCGAGGTCCAGGAAGCAGTTGTTGGTCGGGGTAGCACTATCTCGGGAGGTGCTACAACAGCACGGCTGGATTCTAAATATTCCAAAGTCACAGCTGGTCCCTACGACACGTCTACTGTTCCTGGGGATGGTTCTGGACACAGAACAGAAAAAAGTGTTTCTCCCGGAGGAGAAGGCCAAGGAGCTGTCATCTCTAGTCAGAGGCCTCCTAAAACCAAAACAGGTGTCGGTGCATCACTGCACGCGGATCCTGGGAAAGATGGTAGCTTCCTACGAAGCAATTCCATTCGGCAGGTTCCATGCAAGAACTTTTCAGTGGGACCTGTTGGACAAGTGGTCCGGATCGCATCTTCAGATGCATCGGCTGATAACCCTGTCTCCAAGGACAAGGGTGTCTCTGCTGTGGTGGCTGCAGAGTGCTCATCTTCAAGAGGGCCGCAGATTCGGCATACAGGACTGGGTCCTGGTGACCACGGATGCCAGTCTTCGAGGCTGGGGGGCAGTCACACAGGGAAGAAACTTCCAAGGACTATGGTCAAGTCAGGAGACTTCCCTGCACATAAATATTCTGGAACTAAGGGCCATTTACAATGCCCTAAGTCAGGCAAAACCCCTGCTTCAAAACCAGCCGGTACTGATCCAGTCAGACAACATCACGGCGGTCGCCCATGTAAACCGACAGGGCGGCACGAGAAGCAGGACGGCGATGGCAGAAGCCACAAGGATTCTCCGATGGGCGGAAAATCAAGTGTTAGCACTGTCAGCAGTGTTCATTCCGGGAGTGGACAACTGGGAAGCAGACTTCCTCAGCAGGCACGACCTCCACCCGGGAGAGTGGGGACTTCATCCAGAAGTCTTCCAAATGATTGTAAACCGTTGGGAAAGCCACAGGTGGACATGATGGCGTCCCGCCTAAACAAAAAGCTAGAAAAGTATTGCGCCAGGTCAAGAGACCCGCAGGCGATAGCTGTGGACGCTCTAGTGACACCGTGGGTGTACCGGTCGGTTTATGTGTTCCCTCCTCTTCCTCTCATACCAAAGGTACTGAGGATAATAAGGAGAAGAGGAGTAATAACTATACTCATTGTTCCGGATTGGCCAAGAAGAGCTTGGTACCCGGAACTTCAAGAAATGATCTCAGAGGACCCATGGCCTCTGCCGCTCAGACAGGACCGGCTGCAGCAGGGGCCCTGTCTGTTCCAAGACTTACCGCAGCTGCGTTTGACGGCATGGCGGTTGAACACCGGATCCTGAAGGAAAAGGGCATTCCGGAGGAAGTCATTCCTACGCTGATTAAAGCTAGGAAAGAAGTAACGGCAAACCATTATCACCGCATAATGCGTAAATATGTTGCGTGGTGCGAGGCCAGGAAGGCCCCAACGGAAGAATTTCAGCTGGGCCGTTTCCTGCACTTTCTACAGTCAGGGGTGACTATGGGCCTAAAATTGGGTTCCATTAAGGTCCAGATTTCGGCTCTATCGATTTTCTTCCAGAGAGAACTGGCTTCACTACCTGAAGTTCAAACTTTTGTTAAGGGAGTGCTGCATATACAGCCCCCTTTTGTGCCTCCAGTGGCACCTTGGGATCTCAACGTGATGTTGGATTTCCTAAAGTCACATTGGTTTGAGCCACTTAGAACCGTGGACTTGAAGTATCTCACGTGGAAAGTGGTCATGTTGTTGGCCTTGGCTTCGGCCAGGCGTGTGTCAGAATTGGCGGCTTTGTCATGTAAAAGCCCTTATCTGATTTTCCATATGGATAGGGCAGAATTGAGGACTCGTCCCCAATTTCTCCCTAAGGTGGTATCAGCCTTTCATCTGAACCAACCTATCGTGGTGCCTGCGGCTACTAAAGACTTTGGAGGCTTCCAAGTTGTTGGACGTAGTCAGGGCCCTGAAAATTTATGTTTCCAGGACAGCTGGAGTCAGAAAGACTGACTCGCTGTTTATCCTGTATGCACCCAACAAGTTGGGTGCACCTGCTTCAAAGCAGACTATTGCTCGCTGGATCTGTAGTACGATTCAGCTTGCACATTCTGCGGCTGGACTGCCGCATCCTAAATCAGTGAAAGCCCATTCCACGAGGAAGGTGGGCTCTTCTTGGGCGGCTGCCCGAGGGGTCTCGGCTTTACAACTTTGCCGAGCAGCTACTTGGTCGGGGTCAAACACATTTGCTAAATTCTACAAGTTTGACACCCTGGCTGAGGAGGACCTAGAGTTTGCCCATTCGGTGCTGCAGAGTCATCCGCACTCTCCCGCCCGTTTGGGAGCTTTGGTATAATCCCCATGGCCCTTACGGAGTCCCAGCATCCACTTAGGACGTCAGAGAAAATAAGAATTTACTCACCGGTAATTCTATTTCTCGTAGTCCGTAGTGGATGCTGGGCGCCCATCCCAAGTGCGGATTGTCTGCAATACTTGTATATAGTTATTGTTTAACTAAAGGGTTATTGTTGAGCCATCTGTTGAGAGGCTCAGTTGTTATCATACTGTTAACTGGGTATTGTATCACGAGTTATACGGTGTGATTGGTGTGGCTGGTATGAGTCTTACCCGGGATTCAAAATCCTTCCTTATTGTGTCAGCTCTTCCGGGCACAGTATCCTAACTGAAGTCTGGAGGAGGGTCATAGTGGGAGGAGCCAGTGCACACCAGTAGTCTAAAGCTTTCTTTATAGTTGTGCCCAGTCTCCTGCGGAGCCGCTATTCCCCATGGTCCTTACGGAGTCCCAGCATCCACTACGGACTACGAGAAATAGAATTACCGGTGAGTAAATTCTTATTATTATTCTGTACTGGGACGCTCTCCTGACTATGGAGAGGTTAAGAAGCAAGTGGTACAATTCGTTGTTTTATCTCTGACAGTTCTTCAACACAGTGGTTGGCTCCTGAACTTGCCAGAATCCCTGTTGATCCAAACGACGCGGATGTCGGACTTGGGAATAAGGTTAGATAAAGAACTGTTGAGAGTTTGTTTTTTCCAGCGGAAAGAGATCTGAGGATCCAGAGTCGGATCAGATTTGCAATTGTGTAAATCCATCAATACGTTCCGTTGATGAAGAAGATGGTTGCGGACTACGAGGCCATTCGGTGAGTAGGTTAAATGCCAGAATGGTTTTAGCGGGACCAATTGGACATGTGGTCCGGGTCTCCCCTGCGCATGCACTGGAAAATAATCCTATTTTCCAGGACCAGAATATCTCTCCTGTGGTGGATACACAGTTCTCACCTCCTGGAGGGACGAAGGTTCGGTATCCAGGATTAGATCCTGGGGTCCATGGATACAAGTCTCCGAGGCTGGGGAGCAGTCTTTCTAGGGGAAGTATTTCCAGGGAAAACGGTCAAGCCGTGAAGCTTGGCTGCAATAAGCATTCTGTAATTAAGGGCTATTTACATCGGCCTTCTGCAAGCGGAGCATCTTCTTCGCGATCTACCCGTCTTAATTCAGTCGGACAACTTAACAGCAGTGGCGTGAGTAAACCGCTAGGGCGGAACGAAGAACAAAGCGGCAATGGCAGAAGCCACAAGCGTTTTCTGCTGGGCAGAAAGGCATGTAAACGCTCTGTTAGTGGTCTTCATTCTGGGTGTAGACAACTGGGAACCAGACTTCCTCAGCAGACACAATCTCCATCCAGGAGTGTGGGGTCTTCATTAAGTGGTTTTCACAAAAGTGACAAGTCTTTGGGGAATTCCTCAAATAGACATGATGGCGTCTCGTCTCAACAAGAAACTTCAGAGATATGGTTCCAGGTCGAGGGACCCTCAAGCAGTAGCGGTGGACGCCTTGGTGACACCGTGGGTGTTTCAGTCGGTCTATGTGTTCCCTCCATTTACACTCTTTCCGAAAGGATAAAGATCATAAGAAGAACAAAGGTTCAGGCGATCCTCATTGTCCAGATCTTAGAGGATTACTCATAAAAGATTCCTGACCTCTTCCTCTACGGGAGGGCCTGTTACAGCAAGGACCGTGCGTGTATCAAGACTTACCGCTGCTGCGTTTGACAGCATGGTGGTTGAACACCATATCTTAACCCGAAAGGGTATTCCCAGTGGAGTCATTCCCACACTACGTCAGGCTGCAAAATAAGTAACGGTGATGCTTTAACACCGTATTTGGAGATAATAGGTGTGTTGGTGTGGATCCAAGAAGACTTACCTATTTCCTTTCAGGAAGAATTGGCCTCCCTTCCAGAAGTTCAGACCTTCGTAAAGGGCGTGCTGCATATCCATCCTCCCTTTGTGCCCCTGTGGCACCGTGGGATCTTAACGTGGTGTTGCAATTACTTCAATCTCATTGGGTTGAACCTTTGCGTAAGGTTGAGTTGAAATTCCTTACTTGGAAAGTGGTCATGCTGTTGACCTTGGCATCCGCTAGGTGGGTGTCTGAATTGGCGACTGTGTCTCACAAAAGCCCCTATTTCATCTTCCATGAAGATAGAGCGGAGTTGAGAACTCGTCAGCAATTTCTGCCAAAAGTGGTTTCATCGTTTCACGTAAACCAGCCTATTGTGGTGCCAGTGGCTACTGGCGCCTTGGTGGGATTCTCTCGATGTGGTCAGAGCTTTCAAAATCTGTCGCCAGAATGGCTCAGATTTGGAAAACAGAGGCTCTGTTGTCCTGTGGGCTCCCAACAAGATTGGGGTTTCTGTTTCCAAGTAGACTATTGCACGCTGGTTCTGTAATACGATTCAGCATGCTCATTCTACGGCAGGATTGCCGTTACCGAAATCGGTGAAGGCCCATTCTACCAGAAAGGTGGGCTCATCCTGGGTGGCTGCTGAGGGGTCTCGGCATTACAGCTTTACCGAGCTGTTATTTGGTCAGGATCAAACACCTTTGCGAAGTTTACAAGTTTGATACCCTGGCTGATGAGGACCTCTTGTTGGTCAATCGGTGCTGCAGAGTCATCCGCACTCTCCCGCCCGTTCAAGAGCTTTGGTATAAACCCCATGGTTCTAGAAGCATCCTCTAGGACAGAGCTGGCCAAACCGGTCCTCGAGATCTACCAACAGTTCATGTTTTCCAGGCCTCCTGGAGATCTGTAGAATTGTCAGTTAGGAATGAATGCAGCACATCTTAATTAGTAATGACTACACCTGTGCACCAGCTAGGTGGTCTGGAAAATGTGAACTGTTGGTAGATCTCGAGGACTGGTTTGGCCAGCCCTGCTCTAGGACGTATGAGAAAATAGGATTTTAATACCTACCGGTAAATCCTTTTCCCTGTCCCTGTGCGTACTGTATCTGCAGTCATTGGGTATGTTTACACACATGGTGTGTTCTGTTTAAGTCAGCCTGCTGCTGACGATATTCAGGCCATAGCATGCGTTATGCTGTTACTGGTTGTGTTTACACACATAGGTTGTGTTACGTTTTATGTCAGCGTATTGCTGCATATTTTTCATGTCGTTGGCTGGTATTCTATTGAATGCCACGTTCTGCGGCATATTGGAGTTGTGAGCTGGTAAAATGCTCACCGTGGTTTAACAATAAATTCCTTCCTCGAAATGTCCGTCTCCCTGGGCACAGTTCCTATAACTGGAGTCTGGAGGAGGGGCATAGAGGGAGCCAGTTCATTTCACACCCATTCAAAGTCTTAAAGTGTGCCCATGTCTCCTGCGGATCCCGTCTATACCCCATGGTTCTTGAAGCATCCCCAGCATCCTCTACGGACTAAGAGAAAAGGATTTACCGGTAGGTATTAAAACCCTATTTTAAATTTTTTAGGTTGAATTTCTGTGACAGGACGGTACCGTACGGAAGCACTCGCTGCTTCCGCGTCCCGTTGACTGCGCACAGAATGGAAGGTCAAGCCGCACGAGGCCTGACCACATAGGGGATTCCCGCTTACCGTCAGTAACCGCCTGTTACTGACTCCACCCACTGCGTTGTGGGCGGGTTCTTGCTGCCACCACCAAACTCCTAACCTGCCGTGGCGTTTGGAACCACGGTTCTGCTCTGTATGTGCCGACGCACTGCTTTACCACACCTGTGTGGTGTCGACGAATCCCCCCTAGCCACTTGCTAGGCCTCTACCGGTAGCTGGCGGAAGGCGGAGCTTGGAGACGTCAGGTGCTTCCCTGGACAGCCGGAGAATGGGGCTAGGTTTGGCCTAACCCTGTAGGTCACAAGATGAAGCAGTCTTGAGGCAAAGATGTTTATTGCTCAAATAACCTTTAAAAAGGCTCCTCCCTATTGCTAGGGGCAACAGCATACAATCAAGATGTTTTCAGCAGAAGAAGATGTTACAACTACACTCTGGAGGCACGCAGGTCTCCTTTTTATGTCAGTTTTCCACACAGTATCACAGGGGGGTAAGCCCTCCCTGTCTTCTCCAACCAATCAGGTTATTTTACAAAATACCAATAAATTACATTTTACAAGGATATAAGTGCAATAAAACAATATCCTCCTTCCTGTCACCCAGACAACGTTTGGTATCAGATTAACATTCACTATTGATAAATTTATCACATATCTTCAAAATACAAATGTGTCTGGTCATTCCCATCTGCAGGCAATCCCAGTGTTTAAGATTACAACAGGAATAGCTACAATACAAACAAACGGTCTTCCTTCCTGTATCTGCCATTCGGATCGTATATCACTTACATCCTCTACATGAAACAGATTCCAAGCCCATAGACCCAGTGATTAGTATCTCTCTCTAAGGAACTCACACATCAAAAGGTATTGTCCTTCACACCTCTCTGATAGAACAGGGCCATTAGTATGCCCCTTCCTATTTCCAGAGGATAAGAGTTGCTTATTCAGACATCTATAGTAACTGCATTTTTCCTTTAAATATACACCAAGCCTGTCTTGAATATAAAATAGATACAGTTAAACATGTCTTCCTGCAATGGTGCACAGAGCACTACATATGACATGTTAAAAGTAAAACACATAATTAAACAAACTTTTAAACAGTCAGCAACATGGCGCTGGGCACGAGGGTTAACCCCTTCAGTGCCGCAGACGCCATTACACGTGTGGCTGGCTAGTCTCTCCGGCCACAGGTTGAATAACCTAAAAAATAATATTCAGAATACATTTGGAGGCCACTGTTTGCTTCTAGATTAGATTAGTGTGCTAACCTGTACTAACATGGATTCGTTCAGCCAGTTCTTTACATACTGTAGAGTAAGTGTAAAGGTTCATTGCAATTCTGGACAGCTAGTGGAATATTCTCAGAGGGTTCCTATAGTAGCAGGTGATGACAAGGAAAATACATTTCTTGACACATTTTGTTTGTAATTGTGATGTGGTATAGAGTCCTGTGGTAGCAGACTATGTAGCAGTTTTCAGGGGATTTTAAGTGTCATTTTCTTCATCAGGGAGTGAGTCCTCTAACAATATCTGCTCTGAATAATGCAGTTTAGATAATATGTATGATGTTGTTTAGATGAGGTCAGCAAGCTGCTTACTTCTTTTGAGGGGAAAATCAGTAGTTGTTACATCATAATGCTTGCAGCACATTTGGGCAACTAAATTCCGGGCAGTACGGATGGTGCAATGGTAAGCATTCCCACCATGACCTTAACTGTGTGGAGTTTGTATATTCTCCCCGTGCTTGTGTTGGTTTCCTCCAGGTACTCCCGGTTTCCTTCCACAATGCAAAAATATACTGGAAGGTTAATTGGCTCCTAACAAAATTAACCTGTGTGTGTGTGTGTGTGTGTGTGTGTGTGTGTGTGTGTGTGTGTGTGTGTGTGTGTGTACATGTGATAGGGAATATAGATTGTATGGACAATTATTCTCTTTAAAGCACTGTGGAATATGTGTGTGTGTTGTACAAATAACTGGTAATAATAATTTGGGTACTGGAGCCAAACTATTGCATACCATGGGGCACAATTAATAACTACAATTTGTGTTGCTCTACCGACTAAGAATTCATTCACGCTCAGTGAATTGAGAACTGTTTGGCCTAATTGAATCAAATTTTGCCGATGGGCAGCACTAGTAAATTTGCCAGATATCCTTGAGTGCCTATTTGTTAATCCATCTTACTGTCCAGGAATGCCTAGCTACTAGGGAGGCAGCTGGTTCAATGGCTCTACAAAATTTGAAGTGAACAATAAGGGTTGTATATAAACTGCAAAAGATGTACACTGCACTTCTCAGGAGTAGAGGTACTTGTCGACCAAACACCAAAGTTGTAGTGTGTTCAATAGGAATCTTCTGTAGAGATTGTGCCATGCCATCTTTGACCTAAGAAATTGGAAACTGTCATTGTATTCTCTTATTTTATAAGGCCCATTGTCCTATGATTCCCCAAGAAGGCAGACTACATTTAGCTTACGTCCTAGAGGATTCTGGGGTCCACATTAGTACCATGGGGTATAGACTGGTCCACCAGGAGCCATTGGCACTTTAAGAGTTTGAAAGTATGGGCTGGCTCCTCCCTCTATGCCCCTCCCACCAGACTCAGTTTAGAAAATGTGCCCGGAGGAGCCGGTCACATCTAGGGGAGCTCTCCTGAGCTTTTCTAGTTAGTTATTTTTAGAGTTTATTTTTTTACAGGAGGCTGTTGGCAACAGCCTGCCTGCAACGAAGGACTAAGGGGGGGAGCAGTGTCCGCCCTGCGGGGTCTGAGCCACTGTCTCCACTGACTGGACACTGAGCTCCAGAGGTGTCTGATCGTTCTCCACCACAGGGGACCGCTCGCCCCAGCAGCATGCCGCCACCCCCTTACAGAAGCTGAAGAGTGGTGAGTGGGACACCGACCCCCCTAGCAAGCGGGGGGCCGGTGTGAAGATGGCGGCAACGGGGAGGGAGGGCAGTATTAACTGCGCTCATGTGAAGGTTCAGAGGCACATGGTGAGGCGCTGTGAGGGGCGCCCTGAGCCAGCGCTTACCCACACACTGGTCTTCAAGTCTGTCGCGGTCCGCGGATCTCAGCCAGCAAGTTTTACCTGAGGCCAGTATAATCTATGAAGAGCGGGAAGACAGCACCATTAAGGGGGCGGAGCTTCTCAGAGCGGACCCAGCAGCGTTCCTGCGCCATTTTCCTGCCTGCACAGCGCTGGATGGAAGAACAGCTCCCTCCACAGCAACTCCAACTGTCAGCTCCAACTGTCAGTACACGGTGCCAGGGGGCTGGAGAAGGGGGAGGGGAGGCTGTAAACTGACTGTGTCTCCTATTAAGGGACACAGTCTGCGCTGACAAGGGGTCTCTCTTTGCTTAAAGCGCTGTGTGTGTGTGAGATCTCTGTGTCTCTCTTGCCATTCTTGGGGGGAAAACTCTGCCCCCACCTGTGTGTGTGTGTGTGTAGTGTTTGATGGTCTCCTTTAGCTGTGTCCAGGGACACTGTGTCATATGCTGCAGAGGATTTATCCTCCCAGGATGATCCCATTCCATGTAATCAGGATAGCACTGGTTTAGCACAGATACCTGTAAGGGAACCAGAGTGGTTTTCCTCTATCAAATCTTGGATTTCTCAGATTTCTGACAGGGTTGCAAGTAATGAATCTGCAACCCAGGTATTACAGAGCTCTATGGCAGTATGGCCTGGTTCTGGTATCTCAGGACCCCCCGTTATGTACCCCCACAAACGTGCGATTTTGCATATCACACAGGACGACGACACGGACTGACACTACAGATGGTGATGGGGATGTGTTGCGGGGGTTCGCATCTCTTGCAAAGGGGGTGCAATTGTTGATAGAGGCTATCAGGGATGTGTTAAATGTTAATGATACCACACCTGAGCAGGTTGAAGAGGCTTTTTTCACTGAAAATAAAAAAGCCTCGCTAACCTTCCCTGCGTCAAAGGAATTGAATGCTATATTTGAAAAGGCATGGGTAAACCCTGAGAAAAAATTCCAGATCCCTAAAAGGGTCCATGTGGCATTTCTTTTCCCTGAGGAGGATAGGAAAAAATGGGAAAACCCGCCGATTGTTGACGCCTCTGTGTCCAGACTCTCAAAGAAGGTGGTTCTGCCTGTTCCAGGATCTACCGCTTTAAAGTAGCCGGATGATAGGAAAATTGATAACACGCTTAAATCAATGTTTACTGCTTCAGGGGCCATATTACGTCCCACTATTGCTACTGCATGGATTGCAAAGGCAATAGTAAAGTGGTCGGCTACCTTACTTGAGGATTTGGATACGATGGATAGGGATGACGTTGCATTGCATTTACGCAACATACATGGGGGGTCATTCCGAGTTCGCTCGCAAGCTGCTTTTAGCAGCTTTGCACACGCTAAGCCGCCGCCTACTGGGAGTGAATCTTAGCTTCTTAAAATTGCGAACGAAAGATTCGCAATATTGCGAAAAGACATCTCTGTGCAGTTTCTGAGTATCTCGAGACTTACTCGGCATCTGCGATCAGTTCAGT
The DNA here is from genome assembly GCF_028390025.1 of Pseudophryne corroboree. Classification (NCBI taxonomy): domain Eukaryota; kingdom Metazoa; phylum Chordata; class Amphibia; order Anura; family Myobatrachidae; genus Pseudophryne; species Pseudophryne corroboree. Next base: position 657,385,511 of record NC_086445.1, on the reverse strand, counting down.
GCTTGTCGTTCCTGGTTTGACGTCACAAACACACCCAGCGTTCGCCCAGACACTCCTCCGTTTCTCCAGCCACTCCCGCGTTTTTCCCAGAAACTGTAGCGTTTTTTCACACACACCCATAAAACGGCCAGTTTCCGCCCAGAAACACCCACTTCCTGTCAATCACATTACGAACACCAGAACGAAGAAAAAACCGTGAGTAAAATTCCTAACTGCATAGCAAATTTACTTGGCGCAGTCGCAGTGCGGACATTGCGCATGCGCACTAAGCGGAAAATCGCTGCGATGCGAAGAAATTTACAGAGCGAACAACTCGGAATGACCCCCATGATTCTGCAGGTTTTATGGTAGAATCCATGAAAGGCCTGGGTTCCATGGCTGCGAGAATATCTTCCATGTCTGTTTCAGCTCGTCGGGGACTGTGGCTGCGCCAGTGGTCGACCGACGCGGAATCCAGAAGAAGTGTGGAGTCCCTACCCTATACAGGTCAGGCTCTCTTTGGGGAAGCTCTAGATGCGTGGATATCCACCACTACAGCGGGTAAGTCTCCGTTTCTTCCCTCAGCAGCACCTGCTCCGAAGAAATGTTTCTTTTCATCTGCAACGCAGTCCTTTCGGCCTAACAAGCCTAGAGAGGCCTGAACTTCCAATACCTACTTTAGGGGAGGTCGGGTTAAGTCCAAGAAACCTGCCTTTGCAAGTTCCCAGGAACAAAAGCCTGCTTCGGGTGCGCCAAAGTCCTCCGCATGATGGTGGACTGCACGCTGCGGTGGTGGGGCCAGTGAGAGCGAGACTCAGACACTTTAGTCATGTCTGGGTATCGTCCGGCCTGGATCCCTGAGTGGTAGATGTTGTGTCTCAGGGATACAGGCTGGAATTTCAAAGTCTCCCTCCTCATCGCTTTTTCAAGTCAGGCTTGCCAACTCTGTTGGAGGACAGCACTGTACTACAAGACGCTGTCCAAAAGCTGGTAGAGGCACAGGTCATTGTGCCAGTACCACCTCACATGCTGAACAATGGTTACTATTCGAACCTTTTCGTGGTACCAAAACCGGATGGTTCGGACAGGCCCATTCTGAACATAAAATCATTGAATCCCTTTCTAAAGGAGTTCAAGTTCAAGATGTAGTCTCTCAGGGCGGTGATATCAGGTCTGGAAGAAGGGGAATTCCTGGTATCCCTGAATATCAAGGATGCGTACCTCCACATTCCGATCTGGCTGCCGCATCAGGCTTATCTCCGCTTCGCATTGCTGGACTGTCATTTCCAATTCCAGGCACTGCCGTTCGGCCTCTCCACAGCACCGAGGCTGTTTACCAAGGTGATGGCGGAAATGATGGTTCTCCACCGCAAGAAGGGTGTGAACATCATTCCTTATTTGGACAATCTCCTGATAAAGGCATCGTCCAAGGAGAGGCTATCGGCAGTCCATTCTCACAATGCGACTGCTCCAGAGTCACGGTTGGATTCTGAACCTTCCAAAATCACATTTGGAACAAACCCAGAGGTTGTCATTTCTGGGAATGATCCTGGATACGGAAGTGCAGAGGCTGTTTCTTTCGCAGGAAAAGGTGTTTGTGATACAAGCTATGGTCCGGGATATCCTGAAGCCACCCCGGGTGTCGGTTCATCAATGCATTCGCCTATTCGGAAAGATGGTGGCCTCTTACGAGGCTCTCCAGTACGGGAGGTTCCACGCTCGGACCTTCCAACTGGATCTCCTGGACAAGTGGTCAGGATCTCACCTCCACATGCACCAGAGAATTCTCTGTCGCCAAAGAACAGGATTTCACTCCTCTGTTGCCTTACCTTCTGGAGGAACGCAGGTTCGGGATTCAGGGCTGGGTCCTGCTAACAACGGATGTGAGCCTCTGGGGCTGGGGAGCAGACACTCAAGGGGTGACCTTCCAAGGACGGTGGTCAAGCCTGGAAGCCGGCCTGCCCATTAACATTCTGGAACTAAGCCGTCTACAACGGTCTTCTTCAGGCGGTCCCTCTTCTAAGAAACCGAGCCATTCAGGTTCAGTCGGACAACGTAACAACAGTGGCAATGTCAGAGATTACAATAATACTCCTCTGGAGAGAAAGGCACGCGTTGGCGCTGTCATCCATCTTCATCCCGGGAGTAGACAACTGGGAAGCAGACTTCCTCAGCAGACACGATCTCCATCCAGGAGAGTGGTGACTCCAGGAAGTAACAGATCTTTGTGGTCTACCCCAAATAGACATGATTGCCTCTCATCTCAACAAGAAGCTTCAGCGTTATTGTTCCAGGTCGAGTGGACGCCCTGGTGTCTCCGTGAGTGTTCCAGTCAGTGTACGTGTTTCCATTACTCCCACTCATCCCAAGAATCCTGAAGCTCATAAGTAGAACAAGGGTTCAAGCAATTCTCATAGCCCCTGACTAGCCATGAAGGGCTTGAATCTACTGCAAGAAGAGCCGAGGCCTCTTCCTCTTCAGGAGGACCTGCTGCAGCAGGGGCCGTTCGCCTATCAAGACTTACTGCGGCTACGTTTGACGACATGGAAGTTTAGCGCCTGATTCTTGCTTGGAAGGGCATTCCGAACAAGGTTATTCCTACCCTCATACAGGCTAGGAAAGGGGTAACGTCTAAACATTACTATCGTATTTGGAAGAAATATGTCTCTTGGTGTGAATCCAAGAAGTTTCCTTCGGTGGAGTTTCAACTGGGACGTTTCCTCCTCTTCCTGCAAGCAGGAGTGGATATGGGTCTGAGGTTGGGATCTGTGAAGGTCACGATTTCAGCCCTATCCATTTTCTTTCAGAAACAATTGGCTGCCCTCCCTGAGGTTCAGACCTTTTTGAAGGGAGTTCTGCATATCCAACCTCCCTTGGTACCTTAACGTGGGGTTGCAGTTTTTCCAGTCGGATTGGTTTGAGCCTCTACAGGAGGTGGAGGTCAAATTTCTTACATGGAAGGCGGTCACTCTGTTGGCCTTAGCTTCTGCTAGACGCGTGTCTGAACTGGGGGCTTTATCATGTAAAAGCCCCTACTTAATCTTCCATGAAGATAGAGCTGAGCTACGGACTTGTCAGCAGTTTCTTCCGAAAGTTGTGTCGGCATTCTGTATCAACCAAACTGGTTACTGACTCCTCAATTATTTCAAAGTCCTTAGATGTTGTAAGGGCTCTGAAAATATATGTGAAGAGAACTTCTCATCACAGGAAGTTGGACTCTGTTTGTCCTATATGATCCCAAGAAAATTGGGTGTCCTGCTTCTAAGCAGACGATCTCTCGCTGGATCAGGTTCACTATCCAGCATGCGTATTCTCCAGCATGCGTATTCTACGGCAGGATTGCCATGTCCTACATCTGAAAATGCTTCTCTACTCGTAAGGTGGGGTCTTCCTGGGTGGCTGCCCTGGGTGTCTCGGCTTTACAACTTTTCCAACTTGGTCCGGGTCGAACACGTTTGCAAAGTTCTACAAGTTCGATACTTTGACCTATGATAATCTGAAGTACAGTCATTCAGTTCTGCAGGAGCCTCCGCGCTCTCCCTCCGGTTCTGGGAGCTTTGGTACATCCCCATGGTACTAATGTGGACCCAGCATCCTCTAGGACATAAGAGAAAATAGGATTTTGGTTACCTACTGGTAAATTCTTTTCTCGTAGTCCGTAGAGGATGCTGTGCGCCTGCCCAGCGCTTCGTTTTCCTGAAATTTGTTATTTTGTTCAGTACAACTTCGTTTTAGTTGAGTACTGCATTGTTATTTGGTAAGTAATGTTTCAGTGGTTGCTGAGTTTTCAAGCTACGTTAGCTTGATGTGCCTTGTATGTGTGAGCTGGTATGAATCTCGCCAATATCTGTGTTAAATCCTTCTCTCGAAGAAGTCCGTCTCATCGGGCACAGTTTCTAGACTGAGTCTGGTAGGAGGGTTATAGAGGGAGGAGCCAGTCCACACTCTCAAACTCTTAGTGCCAATAGCTCCTGGTGGACTCGTCTATATCCCATGGTACTAATGTGGACCCCAGCATCCTCTATGGACCCCATGGTGTTGGAAAGTTTATGCAACAATATACTTATGCATTTATGGAGTAAGGCTGTCTTTTGCATCTCCACAAGGGGATATAGAGGGATGACTTCATTTACACATAACACAATAAAATCTAGGCTCCAGAGCCTGGTGTTAGAAATTTTGATCTTCATAGATGAACATATTCATGCAGCACCGAGAGTGGTAAAGCCAGTGGTTTACATTACTCTATGTTCTTTGTCTTGAAAATACATGGTGTAATTTTGCTAGTTCTGTAGCAGATTATGCAACTCAGATCTTTAACCTCACAAAAGGTATCCTCCACCTTTATACAGTTTGTTTTGTATATCTTGGTCTCCCCAAAATTTATGAGAGTGGGCATCACAGGAACAAAACCTGCATGCAGAAAATGTCCCAGTCGAAAGAACAAGTTATTTAAATTCCTCCTAGATTATGTCATATATTGCTGCCCTTATCAAGAAGGCCAAAAAGCAGATCTGAACAGCTTTGTGATGGATTTGGCAATGTCAGACATGCTTGGACCGAACAGCTGGATCATATGAGTCACAGTAAGATAAACACTCAGGTATTGTTGTCACCCAACCAGGACCTCCAACTGTCCCATTCTGCAGTCTGGGACATCAGAAGTGTGTTACGTACAGGCACCTTTAGAGAAAAAGATCTTTCTGCAGCAGGGTACATTGGTTTCCACAGGAAAACCTCGGGGGTGTAGAGTGGATCTTGATCCCGAGGCACCAACAGGCTAAAGCTTTAGGCTGTCCCAGGATGCATTGGGGCTTACTCTATAACCCTGCCTCCAGGCACTGAGAGCTCCGTTTCGAGTTGGTGCCTGCAGCAGCAGGTCACCTAACAGGAATGCTGCACTGGGCAGCCCTGAAAAAGCTTTCGGAAAGAAGATTTCTTCTCTGGGCTCTCAGTGCTGTATGTCGGGGTGACACTTCAATGCTGCAGCTCAATCACCTCCCAAGCAGCGTCGCATACTCCCACAGCTCAGTTCCCGGCTGCTACGGGGAGGAGGTAAGAGGGTCCCCCAGGTGGGACCCACCAATAAATTGCATTCCATCCGCGAGCTAGGGAGATGGGTGGCGTGCAGGCGTGGACACGGTCACCGAGCAGGGACCCCACTAGACCTCTGGGGCATCTGAGTGCAGGTTGGGTGTACTAATTCCCCATTTAATAAGGCTCACAGTACTCGGGGTGGAAGTGCAGCATAGGGAGGTGGCGCTTGACCTGTAGCCCCTCCCTCGGCCGAAGGCGCCATCTCCTTGCAGATTTCCTGCCCTGGAGCTGCAGAGCGAGAGAGAGTTCATTGAACATGGCCTCAGCTCCAGAATGTTTATTGGAAGTAGTGATTCCTCCTTGGTCCAGCAACCCTGAAAAGAGTGTTGCTCCAACACTGCTCCCTATCCCCTCAGACTGGCATCCGTTGTCAGCAGGACCCAGTTGGGGATCCAGAAGGAACAGCCCCTGCTCAATTGCTGGTCCTGTAGCCACCAGGTCAGCGACAGATGAACCTCCGGAGTCAAAGTGATCATGTGAGATCTGATCCACTAAGGTAGGCTGTCCCACTTGGAAAGGATTAACCTCTGTAGAGGACGGGAATGAAATTTAGCGTACTCTACCATGTCGAATGCCGACACCATCAGGCCAAGTACTTGCATCGCCGAGTGTATCGACACTCTGTGGTGACAAAGGAAACATCTTATCCTGTTCTGAAGCTTCAGGACTTTTTCTGGAGACAGAAACAGCTGCTGACTGTGTGTCCAAGAGTGCCCCAGGTACACCTTTCTTTGAGCTGAGACCAGCAAGGACTTCTTCCAATTGATAAGCCCCCCGTGAGCTTGCAGGAAGGTTACCGTCAGTTGCAGATGACTGAGGAAGACATCGTGAGAATTTGCCAGAATCAGCAGGTCGTCCAGATACTGCAGGATTCTGACACCCTGATGAAGGAGATGGTCCGTCATCACGGCCATAACCTTGGTGAGGATCCGTAGCCAGTCCAAATAGTAGAGCCTGGAATTGATAGTAGAGGTTGCCAATAGCAAACCGCAGAAACTGCTGATGCGAGATGGCAATAGGTATATGCAGGTATGCATCCTGTATATCCAGGGATACCATATGGTCTCTGGGTTCCGTAGCCTGTACAATTGAGCGCAGTGTTTCCATACGAAACCTGGACACTCTTTCAAACTTGTTCAATGATTTGAGGTTGAGTATAGGCTGGAAGGACCCATTGGGTTTCGGGAATAGAAACAGGGTCGAGTAAAAACCTTTCCCTCTCTGGGACTGAGGTACCGGCTCAACCACTCCTGTACTCGGGAGAGAACTCACAACTTTTTGTAAAGCTTGCGCCTTTAACGTATCCGCAGGGAGAACTGTGTTGTAAAACTGGCCAGGGGGACGTCTCTTGAAAGAGACAGCGTGAGAGACAACTTCCAGCATCCATGCGTCTGAAGTCGACCTTAACCAGACCTGGGCGAACTGTAGAAACCTGCTGCCTGGCCCGTCATGCAGCAGGCTTGTCTTGTTTAGAAGCGGGCCGCCCAGGATTGTTTTGCCTTGGCCTTGGTGGTTTTGGGAGCTTGAGATTGTCTCGAGCATGCCTGACCTTTTGTTTTCCCTTGAGGCAGAAAGGAACAAAAGGTGGTACAGTGGCGTGGCCATGCCCCTTTTCCTATACTTTCAATGGAAGTTTGGAGAGCTAAAAATTGGTACAGCCCATAAAAAAGGTACTGTACCTGCCAAAAAGGTACAGTGTGAGGGTATGCCACTGCATCTGCAGCAAGTGTCTGCGATGTAAATAGGGGAAAAAATCCTTTTACTGCAGCGTCCTATGTCCTGCTGCCAGTCCGCCTGCCCCTTCCGGCATCCCCACTTCCTAGTCGTGGCGCAGGTGGAACAAAAGCTGCTGCAGCCACCGGCATAGATGTGTATGAAAGCGGCGCAGCGGAAGGCTTTCATAGCCCTCCCTGCGCCGCATACTCTTTGAGCACCAGAGCCTCCTCTGCGCGTGATGTCACAGAAGTGCCTCCCCGCCACAGCCGCGCCCAGATCCTCAGAGGCCCTGACTCTGCAACACAGCACCCGTGCTGCCGTCCTGGAAGCCCCAAGATGGCTATTGTAACGAATAGAGTGGGTGAAATCGCGGAGGGTAATGTCTGGACGCTGAATCAATGTAAAAGGTGACAGTGCTGTGCAATGCAGTGGGTGTGTAGTGTCACTGACACTGCAGAGCACTCTCACCTTTTACATTGATTCAGCGAGTCAGTCAGTTCTACTAGCCAGTCACTATTGTTAGCGTCGGTGTCCCAAAGCGCCTCATTACAGGGAAGTAGACACACTGAATAAATTACAGCTCCCAGCAGCCATTAGTACCAAAGCATTCCGGTGCTAAGGCCTGCTGTGAGCTATAGTTTATTGAGTGCATCTTCTCCCTGTAATGCCGCGCGTTGGGACACCGGCACTCACACAGCAGCCAGTCACTATTGTTAGTCTCTGGGAGAGCCACTGCCAAAGAGAGGACAGCAGCTTAGCTGCTTCCAGCAGGAGAAACAATACCAGCCCCATCCCTCCCCTCGCAGTACTTCCGGGCCCCATCCGTGCCCCCCCCCCCCCCCTCCTCCACCACCCGCGGTGGCTTTGAACACCCTCCCCCACCTGCCGCACCCACGGTGGCTCCGGACCTCCACCAGTGGCACCCATGTACCCGCCCCTCCCCCACCCACCGCACCAGTCCCTCCCTCAGCCACGACAACCACCCCTCCCCCACCCGTGGCACCCCCTCTCCATCCGCGTCTCCTCCCCATTCGCGTCTCCTCCACACCCGCCAATCCACCAAACACAGCACCTACTAGGTGATTGATCAGGCCCTGCATGCGCTGTTTACGCCGTTGCAAGGGGCTACGACCCTTTGTCGGTGCAATATTTAACCACTCACACAATTATTATTGGAGATAATATTCCATATTTTACAAATATTGCAGGCTACAAGGGCTTAAGGGGGCGTAGCCCTTTACGACGGTGTGAAGAGTGCCCGTAGGGCGCGATGAATCACCTAGTGTTTAAAAAGTCCAAAAAAAACTTGGATTTATACTGTAGTTTAGGCAATGCCATGTGTTTTTCTTTGCATTTTCCTGAATAGTTTCTTTTAAAGGTGTACAGATTTTAGCTCCCTTTTTAATCTGGCTGATAGGGTGCAGTAGTTCATTTTAGAGTGTATTTTGCCGGTTCAAGTCCGGTCAGACAACGCCACCATGGTGGCATACATAAACCATCAAGGCGGCACTCGAAGCCGCATGACAATTATGGAAGTGTCAATAATCCTTTGTTGGGCGGAACGCCATCTGCTAGCAATATCAGCAGTGTTCATTCCGGGCATCCTGAACTGGGAAGTGGACTTGCTCAGTCGCCAGGATGTGCACGCCAGAGAGTGGAGTCTTCATCCAGAAGTCTTTCAACTCCAAGTGGACAAGTGGGGCCTACCAGATGTAGACCTGATGGCATCTGGACACAATTACAAGGTTCCGGCTTCAGATCAAGAACCAGGGATTCTCAAGCAGCATTCGTGGACACACTGGCGGTGCCATGGAACTTTCGGCTTCCCTATGTGTTCCCTCCAGTGTCACTCCTGCCCAGGGTCCTACGGAAGTTCAAACAACAAGAAGAAGCATCGCTACTTCTAGTCGCTCCAGTGTGGCCCATACGCATTGGTTCTCAGACCTGCATTGTCTGTCTATTTCCTCAGCAGCCAGACCTCCTCGTACAGGACACTTGTGTCTACCCGTACCTGGCTAGACTGGCTTTGACGGCGTGGCTCTTGAAGCATCACTCCTGAGGTCCAAAGGTTTTTCTAAGGCGGTTATTCAGACTATGTTAAAAGCCCACAAACCGGCCTCTGTCCGGATTTATTACAGGGTTTGGAATTCTTACTTCACCTGGTGTGCTGATTATGATGTCTCTAGATTCAGAACTTCCAGAATTCTGGCTTTTCTGAAACGAGTCCTTCAGCTAGGTCTTCGTCTGGCCTCCACCATTTCTTCCTTGTAGGTATGGTTTCAGAGAAAAATTGTGTCCATACCTGACGTTTATATTTTAACTCAGCATGTCCTTCGGATTCAGCCTCCATTTGTCTCTCCATTGGATCTGTCTGTTGTACTGAATGCCCTGCAAGAGTCTCCATTTGAACCTCTTGAGTTGGTGGAACTTAAGTGGCTCATGGCCAAGGTCCTGTTCCTACTGGCTATTGCCTCTGCAAGACGGGTGTTGGACTTTCTGATATTTCACCGTGACCAGGCAGTTCTTAGAACTCGACCGGGTTATTTACCTAAGGTGGTGTCATCTTTACACCTTAACCAAGAGATAGTGGTTCCGATCTTTATATCTTCGGACTTGTTTTCCAAAGAGCGGTCTTTGGATGTGGTAAGGCCTCTCCATATATATATGTGGAAAGGACTGCCTCTATTAGGAAGTCAGATACCGTTTTTGTCCTGTTTGGTTTCCACAAACGTGACTGGCCTGTGAACAAGAAAACCTTGGCCAGATAGATTAGAATGGTGATTGCTCAAGCTTATGCGTATGCTAGGCTCCCAGATCCTGCTGCTATTAAAGCCCATTCTACTCTGTCGGTTGGACCTTCTTGGGCAGCCCGCCGTGATGCATCCGCTGAGCAATTGTCCAAGGAGGCTATGTGGTCCTCACTGACCATATTTCTTAGGTTCTATGCCTTTGATACCTTCGCTTCCTTTGGACACTGAATTCTCACACCCGCTAAGACGCGTCCCCTCCCTTGAGGAACTGCTTTAGGATGTCCCCGATGTTTCCCTGTGGAATCCAATGTACCCTGCTGCAGAAAAGGAGTGTTTTGGTAGACTTACCATGGTTAACACTCTTTCTGCGAGGTACATTGGGTTCCACAGGGCGGCCACCCTGACTCACCTTGCTTCTTTGGGTTTGTATGGCATTAGCCACTGGTACCTTTTCCTGTCGTGAGACTGTGGTCCTATGTTACTAACATCTGCCTTCTCTCTTGCCTGCTCCTGCATTGAACTGGTTAACGAAACTGAGTTCTCAGTGCCTCGAGGTGGGTTTATATAGGAGGCCCCAGTGCATCCAGAGACAGCCTAAAGCTTTAGCCTGTTGGTGCCTCTGGATCATGATCCACTCTACGCCCCCAATGTTTCCCTGTGGAACCCAATGTACCTCGTAGAAAGAGTGTTAACCATATTAAGTCTACCATAACACTACTTTTACAGATAGATGGTTACTTATCCTACTATGGGGATTATTCAGAGATGGATGAAGAACTTGCTCCCTGCATGGGAATGTAGGGAGCATTTTTGTTATCAAAGCAGCTGCGTGTGACATCACGCGGCCGCTCCCGACACTCTCTTGTTTTGCCCACCTCGCCCCGCGAAATACCTCTCGCTGAACGCCCGCCGCTGTCAATCACGGCCACTACGTACAGGCGCGTAGATGCGTCAATCTCTGAATCCCTATATCCTGTGTAGAACCATTTGCTAAGCTCCATTTGAAGCACAAAATTAAATTAAGATGTCTCAGGATAAACCAAAATCATTTGGGATATTTTGGGATGCTTAATCCTGGTTAAATGTGTGCTCAACAGTAAATCCTTTTCTGCTCGGTCTTTACTGTCAGTGTGGTTATTTAATTCCCTGTTGATCTGGACCTGCATTTTGTGATTCTTCCTTCATTCAACTTTTAAAAAGCTCTTTTTGCAGAAACAAATACATTTTAGATTACCAAAGCGTCCGGAAAAGATAGTGTTTTTTTTTTGTTTTTTTTTTACAATGTAATTTGTGTTATGAGTTATTTATATTGCGAACACATCTGTAAGACTTTATAGAAAATATTTTTAGTCATTCACATGAGACCTTGCCATATTGGAGCTTACAGTCTGTATTCACTACCATATGGACAATAACATTTAGGGACTTGTGCCTGAACATTTCTTTAACCACTTAACTGACAATTTTTCCCCAAAAAACTACTCCGAAATCGTCTATTTTTTAATGAGTGATTTAGGTGAAGAACATGAATTTAACCTTATCTAAAAGGATTTTGGTTAAAAAAAAATATATTTAAAAACAAAAAAAAAAAACATTTTTCTCTAACATCGGAACATCGGTAACATTGCAACGTTAAATTTTATCCCAAAGACAGCTGCCCGGTACACGTGGCGGGGGGTCTGGGGTGGCTTGATGGGGTGGGGTGGTGTTTTACACTTTGCCAGCGGCTGCCATTGTCTGCAGCTGCTGGGTGGGGAGTCCTGCAGTGCTGACCGATCAGCAGTGATCGGCAGCACGGCAACACTAAGGGAAGGGTGCAGGGAGGCAGAGGGACCTTGAAAGAAAAAATGGCTGCGCTGTATGTTAGGAATTGTATGTATGAAGAGAGCCAACGTATAAAGAATGCAACATTTATTAATAAAAAATAAAACAGTAAAAGAATGGTGTACCAATAATTAAAAAAGAAATAGGTCACACTTAAGTCTCAAAAGTCTCTTGAAGCATATGCTGAGCTGCAGCTGTGTTATAAATTGTGAATGTCCGTATTCCACAAATTACCGGTAATAGCTGCTATGTGGATTGATGGTAATGAATAAAGTGCAATGGGTACATTCCCGAATTATATAGATGCTGAGTGTCACCAAGTATAGAGCAGATGTCGATACCTCTCTGGTGGGCTGGTCATGAGCCGAGCGTCCCCGGCCAGATGTCCTACAGTGCCCACAGATGCTATGCAGCGAAGAGGTGGTGCGGGAGCCGTCAGGTAACGAGCTGGCTGGAGCGGCGTAATTGTGAAAGCCGCTGGTGACGGTATAACAGTCAGGGGAAGACCCGTCTGGATCTGTTCGAGTTGTACCTAATGAGACACCTGAGCAAGGTGTGTGCAGAGGCGGGATCCTTGCGGTCCCTCTGCCTGCAGTAGCGGAGGGAAGGTTCTCTTCCCTGCCGCTGCTAACACTGTTAATCTGACTGGTCGCATCCTGTGCGACCAGGTCACATAAAACACTTGCTGGTGTGGTCGCATCTGATGCGACAATGCCAGGCAAGTGGTTATGGTGGTATAAGATAGTGCTACTGTTGTTTATATCGAATACATACGTCTTACCCCGAACGGGGTCATTGCCACAGTGGATCTTACAGTCTGTATTCACTACCATATGGACAAACACATTCAGGGACTTGTTCCTGAACATTTCTTTAAGGTGGTAGAAGATAGTGCTCCTGTTGTTTATATGGAATAAATATGCCTTACCGCGAATGGGATGACGGCTGTCAGTATACTGCCAGCGGAATCCCGCCCCCCAGGAATGCCGGAAGAGGGGCGACCCTTAAGTGCATTTGCCATGCTGCGGACTCGGTGGCTTGCTGCACTCGTCACAGGATCTAGTCTCATATTATGGGTGTCGTGGACACCCAAGAGTGGAAATAACCCTTTTTCATCAGTATCCTGAACGCTGAGATCCAGACAGCTGGCATTTTATTTGCAACCCGTTAATATGTGCCCAGTAGCCCTCATTCAGATGTTGACAGAGTGGCAGCTCATGCAAGCAAAGTACCAATACATTCGCCAATACTGTGTATGTGCAGTACGGGTCTGCAACTTCGGTCACACTACGGCATCAGACTGTCAGTGATTGACAGTCTGATGCAGTTTGGGGGTGGTGACAGTCTCCGTTTCTTCAAACAGGTGTGTTGCCAACGCTACGGGGGAGGGATGAGGCCATGATCTCTTTTAGAGGACGGAGACTTCCTGGTCTCTAGACAGGACATGGGTCACACAGCCTGCCGGTTGTGACATGAGAGATTCGATATTGCGTCCTTGGACGCATTTCGTATCAGTAATATAGCAGAAGGCGTGACGCATCCTGCTGCATTACCATATTAGTGCTTTTATGTAAGCAGCAGCAATAGTTCTTCCAACCACACCTGAAAGAGTGCCTGTATGCTATATACTGGATTGTGTAATAGGAATTTCCCGAGCTTGCCGTGTACTGCTTGATGTGTTTATTTGCACTTACAGGGGATAGCTACAGAATTCCACATGTACTGTACAATACTTAAGTTGACCTTTCCCGTTTTGAGGGATTTGGATAGGTGATTGGGGCCACATATCTCATTAAAACATGATGGGGGTGAAAACTCTCAGCAATAGTCCCACTGATGGTTTTAGTTAGTACTGTAGAGTTGCGTCCTGGTGGCATAGAAAGCTCTCGGACTAATTTTGAGTTGCATCTTTTGCCGTAATCATGCCTTTAACTTCATGATAATGCTAGTATCAGCCCTTCCCCCAGTGTACAAGTGTGCGCCTGAATGTCTCAAGGACTGAGATGCCCACTTTGTGTGTCTTTTAGATGCTAGAATACTGCTTTGGTACACTACCATCAGTCACACCATCAAAACTTTCACCAGCCTTATGTTAGATGCAGATTTTTTTCTGAGTATACGCAACTACTACAACAACACGTTGTTACCATAGCACTCCAATAAGACGGTCCATCTACATGCGCCTGAATGGGTACCTCTCAGTTACTGCCCAGGAATGCCCAGCACATTTCCAATACGTTTGATACTGTACATCTCAGTTGCAGCAGCGCATGCACCATATGAGATTTTGATGCAGAAGCAAATAAAAACTCGCAACTCCATGAATATCAGCATTGCGTGTGACTCAGAATGGGGTCCCTGTGTGGTTTTTCTTCCTTCGGAGCTGTTAGGGCAGGCTAAAAGATCCCTGATTGGTCCATTTCTAGGCCAAGCTAGATGTAAACATCCGTTGCATTCAGCCCAGAGCCCATTTCACTTGGAATAAGTGTTTTCATTTCACTTGGAATAAGTGTTTTCATTTCAGTTGGAATAAGTGTTTACATTTCACTTGGAAATTGGAATAAGTGTTTTCATTTCAGTTGGAATGTGTTTTCATTTCACTTGGAATAAGTGTATTCTGTCCACTTTTCTAGAACACCATTACTTTAGTTTTCATTACATAACTTTTCGATATGTACTTTAATATTATTGCTGCATTCAATTTCCAGGTAAGCCCACCCATGAGCATAAATCTAGCCTTTAGTCCTTGATTGGATGAGGAGGGAACCTTATGAACTTAGCTGTCACATCCACACTACTGACACGTACTAGCAATCCAATGCGTGTAGCGCTGACTGTGTCAGTCAACAATAAGTATTTCTGCAACGGGGTACAGTGGTTTCCACAGGGAAACATTGTGGTGTAGAGGTGGATCTTGGTCCAGGCACCAACAGGCTAAAGCTTTAGACTGTCCCAGGATGCATTGGGGCCTCCTCTATAACCGCACCTCCAGGCACTGTGAGCTCAGTTTCAAGTTGGTGCCCTGCAGAGCAGGTCATTTAACAGGGGGGCTGCACTGAGCAGCCCTGAAAAAGCTTTTAATAGAAGACTTCAAAGGCTGCAGCACTTATATGTCAGAGTGACTTTCTGTGCTGCGGCTCCGTCACCTCCCCAGTGGCGTTGCATACTCCCACTGTCTCAGTTCCCGGGTACTTGCGGTGGGGGCGCTCCAGCATTGGACACACGGTCGCAGCGCTCTCCTGGTTTGCGTAGCTGCTACGAAGGGAGGAGGTAAGAGGTGGGACCCGCCATTAAATCAAGTTCCGATCGCAGTCTAGGGAGAAGGTCTGCGATGCTGGGGTGGACACTGTCACTGAGCAGGGACCCCACTATATCCACCAGGGTATAGGAGTACAGGTCGGGTGTACTAATGCCCACTTTGATAAGACTCCATTGTTACCAGCTGGTGAGGACCAGCATAGGGGAGACGTCGCTTGACCTGTTGCCCCTCCCCCGGCCCTGGGCGCCATCTACTGCTGGTGTTCCCGCCCTGGAGCTGCCTCACACTCTCTCTCACTCCCTGACTGAGACGCTGGGTGCCATTTTCTAAGCATAGGTGCGAGTGGTCTCCGGGACTGCAGGGCAAGGTCTCCCCTGTAAATCCGCCTGTACATCAGCGCTGTGATTTTACAGACACTTAAGTATTCTACATGTCGATATAAAGACAGCGTTAGTTAAGAACAAGTGTACCTGTGCCAGAATATATTGTATGAGTATTCTGATATATACATCCAGTCTCAGACCGCACTTTGTTTTTATTTTTATATTTCTCTGGCTGGGTCCACAGGATTATCCACAGGATAACATTGGGATATTGTCGAGCGACAGCGAAAATGGCACCAACACGGTCACGAGCTTTCTGGCCTCCCAGGATTCATTGGGGCCTCCACTATATAGTCCCGCCCACTGACTCTGTCAGATCAGTTTTTTGCATGGTGCGGCTGGAAGCCGCATGGTCATAGGGCTGCTATGAGAGCAGCCTCAAGCTTTTATTATTTTATTTTTATAGACTTACTATATTGTTTTTTTTTTGAGCGACTTATCTTAACAGCGTCTTAAACGCATTCTAGAAAGAGTTGCTCCAACAACTCCCCACCGG
This sequence comes from Pseudophryne corroboree, assembly GCF_028390025.1. NCBI lineage: Eukaryota > Metazoa > Chordata > Amphibia > Anura > Myobatrachidae > Pseudophryne > Pseudophryne corroboree. The sequence goes on along the minus strand of NC_086445.1, from coordinate 657,370,007 downwards.
GTCGCAACAACGCTTACCTTCGGGTATCAGTGCTGTCTCGACGGGCGTCTGTGTCGGATGTTCTAGCAGGTCCAGCAGACGTAACCAGGCTGTGGCCGGAGCATGGGGAGACAGTGAGTCTATGGACTTCCTCTTACTAGAGGGGTCAGGACACAGCTACACTGATTTTGGTGGAGACTACAAACAGTGTGTTGATGCGCCGAACATCTAGAGTGCGACAGCGCTACGCTCCGGGGATCATAGGTGCCAGGACTAGGTAGAGGCCGCGATCCTGGGAGTTTAAGTGAACTGGGGGATTCAGACGCTCTCCTGGCCATCCCTCCTCCGAGTTCATGGCCAGTTCCCGCGTGTTTCTCATTTCATGAACTAAATAACCTCACTTCCGGCTCAGACGCTACCACGAGGGTACTCGGTCGCAGCTTAGACGCTGCGGTTGTGTACACTGGAGATAAACCCGCCAGACCGAGTCCCAGGCCTTAGCGTCTGCATACACGTGGAAGTCGCTCAGCGTCCGTGTCCGTTGATGAGCGTCCGTGTCCGTTGGTGAGCGTCCGTGTCCGTTATCAGTTATCAAGAGCGGCAGTGTACACCAGTAGCGTCTGAATCCACTCAGCGTTTTACGAGCGTATTTGCTTGGATATGGAAGTGTGGTGAGTCTCCCTGTATCCTGCTCTACGGAGGCAGGGTATACAGTACTAAAAATTCTCTCTACTTCTTAGTATGCATTGTTAATTTTTAGTACCTATTGCATATGAGACCTGTATATTACTGTGTTTTCTGAATGCTATGTTGAAAAAAGAACCAGTTTAAAAAGTTGTTATGGAGGTTGTATTCTCATATGGCAATGTCTATTGCTTTAACATGTGACTGACTGCTAGTATGTGTGCTGACTTTTCTGTGTAATGTCAGTCCTGTTCTGACCCTCAAATCAGGTGCACTGTGGTCAGATTGATCTCACCTCTATATACTGACATATAGGGTGATTTTCAGTCACAAATTGTGTAGTCAATAACAGGTTAATACTCTGTCTGTGAGCAACAAAAGTGATGAGGAGAATTTATCAAGCACTCCTACAGCACTAACATGCTTATCTTGTAAGTCAGGGGTAATTGATATGAATCAATTGGTCACTTATGAGGGTTTGTGTGCAAACTGTTTCGCTTTTCAGCGAAGTAAAAAACAGGAGTTGGTTCAACCACCAACAGAGCCACCATGGAATATATTCGCAAAGACTCTGTCTTCAATAGCGGACAGGTTAGCTCAGGTAGCACCACCTCAAGGGTTAGGTTACACTATGAACCCATACATGCAGCTCCCTTCCTATGGTTTGGTTCCAGTAGCTTCTACAAGCAACCAAGGGGCAGGTAAGACTAAGACAGATGCGTCTGTGTGGCAGACTACACAAGATGATACATCGGAGGATGAAGATACAATAGATTCAACTCCGTATGATGATCAGTCGCAGAGCTTTAGTTCAGAAGATGTAGCTGAACTTATTAATGCTGTAAAGGCTGTTCTCTCGTTGGAAGAGCCAGCCAAGACCGTGTTAAAAGCAAAAGCACCTGTATTTAAACTAACAAAATCAGTGAAAGCTGAAATCCCAGCGTCAGATGAGCTGACGGAAATGATGGATGAGTCTTGGGCAGCGCCCAGATTCCTAAGAGATGGGATTCTTATTATCCATTTCCTGCTGTGGATTGTTCGAAAAGAGAAGTTCCTCCAAAAGTAGATGCACATGTTCTGCGACTCGTGCATAAATCTGCTTTACCACTGTCATCTACCTAATTGAATGATGTCACAGACAGAAGGGTAGAGAGCCTGTTGAAAAATATTTTTTCTCTAGTAGGAGCAGTGGTAAGACCTGCTATGGCTTCGGCCTGGGTAGCAAAGGCAATGGGCGAATGGATAGAGGAACTAGAGAATGACATCCCTTCTCCTACTAGGGAGCAAGAGGATCGTTTTTGCCGTTTAAGACAATCTGCCCAGTATTTGGAAGAAGCAGCAATTGATGTAGGCACAGTTGCTTCTTAAGCTTCAGCCTTGACAGTAGTCGCTCGCAGAGCAGTTTGGCTAAGGACCTGGAAGGCAGATGCGGAGTCCAAGAAAGAATTGGAAGCATTGCCTTTTGTAGGTAATATATTATTTGGAAAACCTTTATCGGATATCTTAGAATCAGAGGCTGAATCGAAAAAGGTCAGATTTCCGGCTGCTTATAACCCTAAGTCCAAGGGTTTAAAATTTCGCTCATTTCGTTGGAAAAGCAAAGCGAAAGCTAAAGAGGAGCCTAAGCAACCCCAGTTTAAATCCAGGGGTAGGAAGCAGTAGACTAGCAAAAAGCCAGCTTCCAAACCTGAACAGAAACCATCAGCCTGAAGAGACGGGCCTCCGCCTGGAGGATTCCAGGGTTGGTGGCCGACTCCTTCTTTTTGTACACATATGGCAACAGTCAACAGCAGATGCTTGGGTGCAGAAGGTAGTATCTTGGGGGTATGGGTTCCCATTCAGGAGGCAGCCTCCTCAAAGATTTTTTTGCACCAGCCCGTCTCGTATAGAGTCGAAGGCCAATGCCCTGCAAGAAGCAGTCCAAAAATTACTGCAGTCAGGTGTGATTGTCCCAGTACCTCCATCACAAAGGGGACAGGGGTTTTACTCCAATTTATTTCTAATCCAGAAACCAAATGGGTCATACCGACCAATTCTAAATCTGAAAATGTTGAACAAATACATATGGATCCCGAAGTTCCACATGGAGACGTTACGCTCCATAATGTTGGCTATGGAACCGGGAGATTACATGGTATCTCTGGATGTACGGGATGCTTACCTACATGTGCCTATAGCACTATCACATCAGTGTTACCTCAGGTTTGCCATCCTCCAGGAACATTTCCAGTTCCAAGCTCTGCCTTTCGGGCTAGCTACACCACCCAGGGTGTTTACCAAGATCATGGTGGTTATGGCAGCTTGTCTGCGCAAACAGGGGATAAGAATATTCCCATACCTCGACGACCTGTTAATCTTAGCACAGTCGCAAGATTTACTGTTGAGCCATCTTCAACAGACGATAGTTTGTTTACAGAGACACGGGTGGCTCATAAATTGGGAAAAGTCGTCCCTGAATCCGTCACAGCGGATGGTTCATTTGGGGGCCATATTGGATTCAGACCTACAGAAAGTTTTCTTTCCAGAGAAAAAGATAGTCATGGCTTGGGAAGCGTTGCAAGCCCAGACAATGTCAGTCCATGCAGCAATGCGACTGTTGGGTCTGATGGTATCAACCTTCGACATGGTGGAATATGCGCAATTCCACTCCAGACCGTTGCAGCATCTTATTCTGACCAAATGGAACGGAAATTATCAGACGATAAAGAAGCAGATGATAGAGATTCCAGTAAATGTAAAAAGGTCTCTAGCGTGGTGGCTACAGACGGACCAATTAAACAAGGGGAGACCCTTTTGGATAAAAGAGTGGCAAGTCCTGACAACAGATGCCAGCCTGCAGGGCTGGGGGGCGGTACTCGGAATCCTATGGTTACAAGGAAAGTGGACCCCAAGGGAAAGTCGCCTGCCAATAAATCTGTTAGAAATAAGGGCCATTTACTTGGCTCTGGTTAAGACAAAGGACAATCTACAAGGAAGACCAGTCCAGATTTACTCAGACAATGCGACGGCAGTAGCATACCTCAATCATCAAGGAGGAACTCACAGCAAGAGACTGATGGAGGAAGTAACTCCCTTTCCTACGTTTTTTTCCAGACAGAGCAGTTCTCAGAACGAGATCTAGCTATCTTCCAAAGGTGGTGTCAAAGTTTCACCTGAATGTGATTGTAGTCCCAGCTTTTCAGGTATCGGGACTATCTGCTGGAGAAGCGTCGCTGGACGTGGACTGGGCTTTAAGAATCTACATAGATCGTACTAGTGCCATCAGGAAAACAGATTCTCTCTTCATCCTCTACGGATTCCATAGAAGAGGATGGCCTGCTAGTAAACAGACGCTGGCGAGATGGCTCCGAATGGTAATATCAGAAGCTTATTCTCATGCAGATCTCCCTATTCCGGCTAATGTCTCTGCACACTCTACACGTAAGGTAGGTCCTTCTTGGGCAGAACAACAGGGTGCTTCAGCAGAACAGATATGTAGGGCAGCCACATGGTCTTCCATAAACACATTCATTAGACATTATACCTTGGATTCTTTTGCCTCTCATGATGCAGACTTCGGGCGGAATGTCCTCCTGTGCAGTCAGGAGCGTCCCCACCACTAAAATGGCTTTGGGAATCCCGCTGGGTGAAATGAGCGCCCCCTCCGCACGCTCAGCACACATCGCGTGCCTAGATCTGCCCGTGAATACGGGCCTTAAGGGAGTAGGTGAGTCTGGTCCACAATATATAACGTTAAGTGTATTCTACTGTGTACTCAGTCACATAATACCGGATTTAGTCGCTGTTGTTGAGTACTGTGTACGCAGTCACACAGTACCGGTTTTATTCGCTGGTGTTGTGTACTGTGTACGCTGTCACATACTAGGGGATTGAGTCGCAGTTGTTGTACTTTGTCTGGCTGTATCGTACTAATACGCTCTGCTGTTACATATCTGAAAATGTCTAACCAAAAGGGCCAGAAATCCGAAAATGCTCCTGCATCATGCAGCGCATGCGCCAAGGACTTGCCTGAGGGGGAAGTTATGTATGAGGGTCTGTGTACTACGTGCCATACATCTCCCAGTCAGTCCGAAGCTCATGTACCCTATCAGGAGCCACCTTGGGCGGCGTTCTCATCTATGTTAAATACACTTGTGACACGCCTTACCCCCCCTGCGGGACCTCCTGTGCCATTAGAGTCACATATTGTCCCTATGGTAAATCCACCTTGGGTGGATAATTTATCTACCCAGTTGCAGCAATTAGATCAATCCTTGGTTAGACCTAAGACTGCCCCAAGTCACTCTTGTGTCACGGGGTCATCTAAGCGGACTACTTCCTCCTCACAATCCACTAATCTCTCAGAAGATTCTGATGATGATGATGGGGAGCATACTGTCCCGTCAGACACTGACACAACTGCTTCAGACGAGGAATCTACAACACAGGTTGATGTCCCTGACCTAATGGTTGCTATTAAGCAGATCCTGCAAATGTCAGATGATGACGAGGATTCCACTACGGCAGTGGTCAGGGAACAGGGGTAAATTACCCCAAATGAGGTAAAAAAAATAATTCATGGAGGTAATGGACGGTTGCGCTGCCGAGGCACAGCCCCCTCCGGCACCGGCCTGCTCGCGATGTGACATGCTGACGTCACACCACGCTCCCCTCCTGCCTGCCATGCGCTGTGATCCTGGCCGTGGTGTGACGTGCTAACGTCACACCACGCTCTCTCACGCCCGCCCGTCCTGCGCTGTCCTGTCCTCCCGCCCGCGGCCCGCCAACTCACACACAGAACTTGAAGTATTCTGTGTCTGACTGCTGACGGAGTTCCGCAGGATCAGACAGTGGCCCACATAACAGTGGGAATGTCACAACTGAGGGCCTGAGCTGACGGGAGGCAGCCTCAGTTGTAGGGGCTGAGATGTACCGGAACCTGGGAGGTTGTATCAGACCCCTGGACATGTAAGTAACATGAATAATAACTGCCCGAAGGCGTGACCACGACAACTTAGATAAAAGTCAATGATGTTTATTATGATAACTCCGCATCACAGCAGCAATAAAAGAAAACGTAAAAGTCAGCAAAGAATAAATACAGTTCCTGAGTACTACAGCATGGCAGGAGCCACAGGGCACTGGTAGTGTGAGATAGTTCTTATGATCTTCTAGATGGAAAGTCCTTACCAGGCCCGACTGTAGCAATGGAGATAACCCAGGATTGTGCCAGCTGGTGTTCCAGGAAGAGCTGGGTTGCTGAAGGTAAAACAGCTGCTGTGGATACTGGCTGGAACCAGACTGTTGTTAGCACGGAGTGGATACTGGCTGGAACCAGTTAAATAATAAATGAACTTTGGGAGCGATGAAATGTGAACTGAAATGTAGAACTTGAGAGCGGAGAAATAATAATTCCGGTGGAGAGTGGTAAAGTGTAGAAAGGACACCGGCCCTTTAAGGGAAGCTGTACTCTGCTGGAAGCTGAGGCTGGAAGCAGGTAGTGTTGTAGCTGGAAACAGATGAATCCACAATGGATTGGAGAGTCAGGCTACACCGCAGGTGGAATGCTGGTGCGGGTCTCTATGGTGGAAGTCTTGAGACAGGAGCTGGAACCTGGAAGACAATCATAGAAGAGAGACAAACAGGAACTAGGTTTGACAACCAAAGCACTGACGTCTTCCTTGCTCAGGTACAGCTTACTTATACCTGCAGCAAGGAAGGGGTTGGCTAGGCAATTATGCAAATCAACAACACAGACAGCAGATTGGTGGAAATGATCAGATGACAGAATCCAAGATGGCTGCGCCCATGCAGACACTTGGAGGGAAGTTTGGTTTGTAATCCATGTGGTCTGGGAAACAGTAATGGCGGCGCCGGCCACCGGAGACAGGAGACGCCAGGCTGATAGATGCACATTTAACCACGCGGGCACAGCGGAGGCCGCGGCTGATGAAAAGACCACTCTGCATGTGGAAACTCAGGAACAGCGGAATCCGGTCCTGGAACGCTGAGCCCGCCTTAGGAGGCATCTGAAGGGTAAGTAATGGCGTCCAGATACCCGGATCGTGACAGCACCCCCCCCTTTAGGAGTGGCCCCAGGACACTTCTTAGGCTTTAAAGGAAACTTTGCGTGGAAATTTCGGACCAAGGCAGGAGCATGGACGTCAGAGGCATTGGTCCAAGAGCGTTCTTCAGGACCATAGCCCTTCCAGTCAATGAGATACTGAAGTTGACCGTAACGGTGACGTGAGTCCAGGATCTTGGCCACTTCATACTCAACGCCTCGTTGAGTTTGGACTTTCGGAGTTGGTGGAAGTGAGGAATGAAACCGATTCAAGATTAGCGGTTTCAACAGGGAAACATGGAATGTCCTGGGTATTTTTAAGAAGGGAGGTAACTGGAGTCTGTAAGCAACAGGATTGATGACTTGATCAATTTTAAAAGGACCGATGTAGCGAGGTGCAAACTTCATACTGGGAACTCTTAACCTCAAATTCTTCGTGGATAACCATACCCGATCACCCACCTTGAGAGCAGGAACTGCTCGACGCTTCTTATCCGCAAACTTCTTGTACCTGAACGATGCCTTGAGCAGAGCTGATCGTACGCTCTTCCAGATATTGGCAAACTGATGCAAGGTGATATCCACTGCGGGAACAGAAGTTGCTGGAAGCGGTTGGAACTCAGGGACTTTAGGGTGGAATCCAAAGTTGGTGAAGAATGGTGTTGAGGAAGATGAAGAATGATACTGGTTGTTATGACAGAACTCGGCCCAGGGAAGTAATTGAACCCAGTCATCTTGAGAGGAGGACACATAGATGCGGAGGAAGGCCTCCAAGTCCTGATTCACCCTCTCAGTTTGACCATTGGTCTGAGGATGGTAAGCCGTGGAAAACTTTAACTTGACTTGGAGGACTTGACATAAACTTCGCCAGAATTTGGCTGTGAATTGAACTCCTCGATCTGAGATAATTTCTTCTGGAAGACCGTGGAGTCGGAAGATCTCTTGTATGAATACTTGAGCCAACTTGGAAGCTGACGGAAGACCGGTGAGAGGAATGAAGTGTGCCATCTTGGTGAACCGGTCAACTACCACCCAGATGGTATTGAACTTGTTGCACATGGGCAAATCTGTAATAAAATCCATCGACAAATGGGTCCATGGTCGACGGGGAACAGATAGTGGAACCAGTTGCCCCGCAGGCGACTGGCGGGATACTTTATGTTGAGCACACTTTGGGCAAGATGCAATAAACTCCAAAACGTCCTTTTTCAGAGTTGGCCACCAATAGGACCTAGAGATAAACTCCAGGGTTTTTTGGATACCTGTATGTCCGGCAAAACGGGAAGCATGGGCCCAATGCATGAGCTTCTTCCTTAGTGTCGGCTTCACAAAACTTTTCCCTGATGGGGGCGTAGAGTCCATCCCTACCGTGGAGAATGCCAACGGATTTATAATAGGATGCTTGTCTGAAGACTCTGACTCATTTTCTTGCTCCCATGAGCGGGAAAGGGCATCGGCCTTGCGATTCTGAGAGCCCGGACAGAACTGGAGTTTAAAGTCGAACCTGGAAAAGAAAAGTGCCCATCTGGCCTGACGAGGGTTGAGACATGGTGCGCCTTTTAGATATAGAAGGTTCTTGTGGTCTGTAAGGATGGTGATTGAATGAGAAGCTCCCTCCAACAGATATCTCCACTCCTCTAGAGCGAGCTTGATGGCTAGCAACTCCTGGTCGCCAATGGCATAGTTGCGCTCCGCTGGGGAGAACTTCCGTGAGAAGAAACTGCAAGGATGTAAATGACCATCTTTAGCCCTCTGAGATAACACCGCTCCTACTCCAACGGAGGAGGCATCCACCTCTAAGATGAAAGGAGAGTCGATGTCAGGCTGTTTCAGGACAGGTGCAGAGATGAACCTCTGTTTTAAAAGATGAAAAGCTTGCATGGCTTCTTCAGACCACTTGGACGGGTTAGCACCCTTCTTGGTGAAAGCAGTAATAGGCGCCACAATGGTGGAAAAGTCTCGTATAAACTTTCGGTAATAATTGGCGAACCCTAAGAACCTCTGGACCCCTTTGAGGGTTAAGGGTACCGGCCAATTCTGGATTGCTTGTAGTTTCTCAGGATCCATCTCTAGTCCGGAACCGGACACAATGTACCCTAGAAACGGAATGGACTTGACTTCAAAGACGCATTTCTCTAATTTGCAGTAGAGATGATTGACACGGAGACGGGACAGAACCTCCTTTACCCAGAAACGATGTTCCTCTAAATCGTTGGCAAAAATGAGGATATCATCTAGATAGACCACGACATGACGGTATAGAATGTCTCTGAAGATCTCATTGACGAAATGCTGGAAGACAGCTGGAGCATTGCTCAATCCGAAGGGCATGACGAGGTACTCATAATGTCCGTCACGGGTGTTAAATGCGGTCTTCCACTCGTCACCCTCACGGATCCGGATGAGATTGTATGCACCTCTCAGGTCCAGCTTTGTAAAGATGGTAGCTCCGCTAACTCTGTCAAAGAGCTCAGTAATCAGGGGTAAAGGATAGCGGTTCTTGATGGTAATGTCGTTCAAACCTCTGTAGTCGATGCACGGCCGCAGACCACCATCTTTCTTCTTTACAAAAAAGAAGCCTGCGCCGGCTGGAGAAGAAGAAGGTCGAATGAACCCCTTTGCTAGGTTCTCTTTAATGTATTCCTCCATAGAATGTGTCTCGGGGAGAGACAACGGATAAGTTCGGCCTCGAGGTGGAACCTTCCCTGGAACGAGATCAATCGGGCAGTCCCATTCTCTATGAGGAGGAAGGATATCGGCAGAAGCTTTACTGAACACATCCGTGAAATCTTGATATGGAGGAGGTGGAACATCAGACGACCTGGGGGAGGAAGAACAGACAGGCAACACTTTAAACAAACATGTCTTAGTACAGGAGGAACCCCATGCCAGGATTTGCGTAGTCGTCCAATCAATTGTAGGATTGTGAAGACGGAGCCATGGAAGGCCCAGGACCACAGGATGTGTGGCTCTTGGAATCACTAAAAATGAAATAAGTTCGGAATGAAGAACTCCCACTCTCAGACGAACTGGTAGAGTCCTTAGAGAAATAACTGTATCAAAAATTTTACTGCCATCCACAGCAGTTAAGGAAAAGGACGAAGGAAGTCTCTCGGTGGGTAGGGACCACCGTTTAACATAGGCTTCAGTAATAAAGTTCCCAGCTGCTCCGGAATCCAGGAGGGCAATGACGTTCTGATAACGTTGAGCAACTTGAAGCGAGACTGGGAGGTTACAATCTTGAGGAGATGGAGAGGAGATCATTACTCCTAGCCGGCCCTCTCCTTGGCGAGCTAGGATTTGGAGTTTCCCGGACGTTTGGGACAGGCATTAATGGTGTGAGACGGAGCTGCACAATACAGACAGAGAAACTCGGAGAGACGTCTTCGGCGCTCAGCAGGAGTTAAACGGGAACGGCCAATTTGCATGGGTTCATCTGTAGTTGGTGACAGTTGGCGAGGAGGAGGAGTAGAAGATTTTGGAGCAGATGATCTTCCACGCTCAGTTGCTCTCTCTCTGAAACGTAAGTCAACTTTCGTACAAAGTGAGATTAGCTCATCTAACTTGGAGGGTAAGTCTCTGGTAGCTAACTCATCTTTAATACGCTCGGATAAACCATGCCAGAATGCAGCATACAGGGCCTCGTCGTTCCATGCCAGTTCGGATGCCAGGATCTGGAACTGTATAAGATATTGTCCTACAGTACGTGATTCCTGGCGTAAACGGAGAATCTCAGACGAAGCTGAAGTTACCCGGCCTGGCTCGTCGAAGATGCGCCTGAATGTTGACACAAATGCAGTGTAAGAAGATAGCAGGGTGTCGGACCTCTCCCATAACGGTGATGCCCAATCAAGGGCTGAGCCACTGAGAAGAGAAATAATGTAGGCAATTTTTGTACGGTCACTGGGAAAATTGCCAGGTTGTAGCTCAAACTGAATCTCACACTGGTTGAGAAATCCCCTGCAGAATCTTGGAGATCCGTCAAATTTTGCTGGCGTTGGAAGATGAAGACGTGGAGCAGAAATGGGTAAGGTGGGTGGGGTTATAGCTGGAGTCACTGTGGTTGACGCACCAGACGCGCCTGATCCACGGAGAGTTGTCTGAATCCCATCCAGCCGAGTAGAGAGATCCTGGAGACAGCGGATGATGTGGCCCTGTGCAGCCTCCTGATGTTCTAGTCGGGCTGCCAGTTCTTGCATCGGCCTGGCCGCTTGATCCTGGTCTCCGGCTGGATTCATTAGGTCAGTGCTTACTGTCACAACTGAGGGCCTGAGCTGACGGGAGGCAGCCTCAGTTGTAGGGGCTGAGATGTACCGGAACCTGGGAGGTTGTATCAGACCCCTGGACATGTAAGTAACATGAATAATAACTGCCCGAAGGCGTGACCACGACAACTTAGATAAAAGTCAATGATGTTTATTATGACAACTCCGCATCACAGCAGCAATAAAAGAAAACGTAAAAGTCAGCAAAGAATAAATACAGTTCCTGAGTACTACAGCATGGCAGGAGCCACAGGGCACTGGTAGTGTGAGATAGTTCTTATGATCTTCTAGATGGAAAGTCCTTACCAGGCCCGACTGTAGCAATGGAGATAACCCAGGATTGTGCCAGCTGGTGTTCCAGGAAGAGCTGGGTTGCTGAAGGTAAAACAGCTGCTGTGGATACTGGCTGGAACCAGACTGTTGTTAGCACGGAGTGGATACTGGCTGGAACCAGTTAAATAATAAATGAACTTTGGGAGCGATGAAATGTGAACTGAAATGTAGAACTTGAGAGCGGAGAAATAATAATTCCGGTGGAGAGTGGTAAAGTGTAGAAAGGACACCGGCCCTTTAAGGGAAGCTGTACTCTGCTGGAAGCTGAGGCTGGAAGCAGGTAGTGTTGTAGCTGGAAACAGATGAATCCACAATGGATTGGAGAGTCAGGCTACACCGCAGGTGGAATGCTGGTGCGGGTCTCTATGGTGGAAGTCTTGAGACAGGAGCTGGAACCTGGAAGACAATCATAGAAGAGAGACAAACAGGAACTAGGTTTGACAACCAAAGCACTGACGTCTTCCTTGCTCAGGTACAGCTTACTTATACCTGCAGCAAGGAAGGGGTTGGCTAGGCAATTATGCAAATCAACAACACAGACAGCAGATTGGTGGAAATGATCAGATGACAGAATCCAAGATGGCTGCGCCCATGCAGACACTTGGAGGGAAGTTTGGTTTGTAATCCATGTGGTCTGGGAAACAGTAATGGCGGCGCCGGCCACCGGAGACAGGAGACGCCAGGCTGATAGATGCACATTTAACCACGCGGGCACAGCGGAGGCCGCGGCTGATGAAAAGACCACTCTGCATGTGGAAACTCAGGAACAGCGGAATCCGGTCCTGGAACGCTGAGCCCGCCTTAGGAGGCATCTGAAGGGTAAGTAATGGCGTCCAGATACCCGGATCGTGACAGGGAAATTCCCACTGACGTTGCTGAGGTGAGGATGTGACCATCTGTCTCCTAAAAGTCGTGTGTGTGTGTTCCCTTCCCCCCTCATCCATCTTTCTTACATTCATTCCGGTGTTTTGGGGAGAAAGTGTTAATTAACCCATTCATTGCCAAAAAATTATTGGCGAAATAAATAAATATATATATATATATATATATATATATATATATATAAACACACACAAACACACAGTATCTCAGAAATGCCATATAAACAGTTATAACCAGTATATATGCACGATAATATATGATTTCCTTCCTTTCAAATCAAGGGAGTATCTAAATATATTTTGGGGTGAAAGGTAAAAAAGTTCCCTGACCTCTGTACTACAGTGTCTAAGAAACCTGAGTTTAAACGTCAGAAGGTAAGTAAAACATTATTGACGCATTCTGACCATTTGGTGGACATACGACAGGAACCCTGGATTACTCCAGGGAAGAAATTCTCCCTGTCTAAAAGAATGGTAGCCCTCTATCCTCTCCTTGTACAGTTGTGTAAAAAGTGGGAAAATTCACCACTAGTGGATTCCCATGTCACTTGTTAGGTGGTGTCATCTACTCTGCCTGTCATCACTGTCACCTCACTGAAGGAACCGACAGATAAGCATGTGGATGGATGCCTGAAGTCTATTTACTCCCTTACAGGTGCTGTACATAGACCCACTATAGCAGCCTCTTGGGCTGCAAAAGGTATTGAAGAGTGGATTCAGGCATTAGAGGATGAGTTGCCCCCGGATATATCTGACAATGCCGGCAATTCCTGTCTCATATTGCCACCACCGCCTATTACATACAGGAGACGTTTCTCTGAGGCAGGTGTTGGCAGCCAAAGCAGCAACTACGTCCATCCTGGCACGCCACATTCTGTGGTTGAGGTCATGGAAGGTGGACCTGGACTCCAAAAAGACCTTGGAGGTACTACCTTTTAAGGGCGACATCTTATTTGGGGAAGACCTCAATAAAATTGTGGCTTACTTAGCGGCTACTTTTCTCCCTAATACTACTCCTTCGACACAGAAGGCAAAAGTGTCCACTTTTTCCCTTCTTTCGACCTCAAGGGAAAGCAAAAGGTCATGCATGCTCGAGACAATCTGGTGCTTCCAAAATCTCAAAGCCCAAGGCAAAACAATCTTGGGCAGCCCATCAGCCTGCCACATGACGGGGCGTGCCTCCCCCTGGGGGACCTCAGGGTTCTGTGATTCACCCAGGTCTGGTTAAAGACCTCTTCAGATGCTTGGGTGCGAGAAGTTGTCTCTCACGGGTATGCAGTCTCTTTCAAGAGGTGTCCCCCTCGCCAGTTTTGCTCCACGGTTATCCTTTCGGACCCGTTAAAGGTGCAAGCTCTACAATTGGTTGTGCAATCCCTCCTGGAAACGGGAGTGGTGGTGCCGGTACCTCTGTCCCAGAGAGGCAGAGGATATTACTCGACCCTGTTTCTAGTACTGAAACCCGATGGGCCTTTCCGGCCCATACTCTACCTCAAATCACTGAACAAGTTTGTGAGAGTGTCCAAGCTCCATATGGAAACACTGCGCTCAATTGTACTGGCCGTGGAACCAGGAGACTATGGAATCCCTGGATATGCAAGATGTTTACCTGCATATACCTATTGCCATATAGCATCAGCAATATCAGCGGTTTGCTAGTGGCAACCTCTACTATCCGTTCCAGGCTCTGCCATTCGGACTGGCCACGGCTCCTCGGATCTTCGGATCTTCACCAAGGTTATGGCTGTGATGCTGGCTCATCTCCGTCGCCTGGGAGTCAGGATCCTGCTGTATGTGGACGATTTGCTGATTCTGGCAAACTCCCACAATGTAATCCTCAGTCATCTGCAACTGACTGTAAACTTCCTACAAGCCCACGGGTGGCTCATCAACCTTTCTGGTCCCAGCTCAAAGCATGGGGCACTATTGGACACACACAGTCAACGGCTGTTTCTGTCTCCAGAGAAGGTCCTGAAGCTTCATGACAGGATCAGATCCTTCCTCTCTCGCCCAAGAGTGTCGATACACTCGGCGATGCAAGTACTAGGCTTAATGGTGTCGGCTTTCGACATGGTAGAATACGCTCAATTTCATTCCCGCTCTCTGCAGAGGTTAATCCTTTCCAAGTGGGACGGCCTACCTCATCGGATCAGGTCTCACATGATCTCCTGGACTCCGGAGGTTCGTCTGTCGCTGAACTGGTGGCTACAGGACCAGCAGTTGATCAGGGGCCGTCCCTACTGGATCCCCAACTGGGTCCTACTGACTACGGATGCCAGTTTGAGGGGTTGGAGCGTGGTGTTGGAGCAAACACTCTTTCCAGGGTCGGTGGACCAAAGAGGAATCACTCGTCCCGATAAACATTCTGGAATTGCGGGCAGTGTTCAATGCTTTGTCTCTCGCCCTCTCTGTTACAGAACAGGCCTGTTCAAGTCAGACAAAACCACTACGGTGGCATACATAAACCATCAAGGCGGCCCTCGAAGCCGCATGGCAATGAGGGAAGTGTCAAAAATCCTTCGTTGGGCGGAACGCTATCTGCCAGCAATATCGGCAGTGTTCATTCCGGGAGTCCTCAACTGGGAAGAGGATTTCCTCAGTCGTCAGGACGTGCACGCCAGAGAGTAGAGTCTTCCTCCAGAAGTCTTTCAACTCCTAGCGGACAAGTGGGGCCTATCAGATGTAGACCTGATGGCGTATCAACACAATCACAAGGTTCCGGTCTACGGATCAAGAACCAGGGATCCTCCAGCAGCGTTCGTGGATGCACTGGCAATTCCATGGAACTTTCGGCTGCCCTACGTGTTCCTTCCAGTGTCTCTCCTGCCCAGGGTGCTACGGAAGTTCCACTTCTAGTCGCTCCAGTGTGGCCCAGACGGCATTGGTTCTCAGACCTGCAGGGTTTAGCGATAGAGCGTCCTCTTCTTCTTCCTCAATGCCCAGACTTCCTCGTTCAGGGCCCTTGTGTCTACCCGGACCTGGCCAAACTGGCTTAGACGGCTTGGCTCCTGAAGCATCACTCCTGAGTGCCAAAGGATTCTCCAAGGCTGGTATCCAAACTATGCTGAAGGCTCGCAAACTGGCTTCTGCTCGGATTTATTACAGGGTTTGGAATTCTTACTTAACCTGGTGTGCTGCTAATAATTACGACGCATACAAATTCAGAACTTCCTGACTTCTGGCTTTTCTGCAACAAGGCCTGGACTTTGGCCTTCATCTGGCCTCCCTCAAGGTTCATATATCTGCCTTGTCGGTGTGGTTTCAGAGAAAAATTGCGTCTATTCCTGACGTTCATACTTTCACTCAGGGTGTTTTTACGGATTTAGCCTCCCTATGTCCCTCCTGTGGTTCCATGGGATCTGTCTGTTGTCCTGAATGCCCTGCAAGAGTCTCCATTTGATCCTCTTGAATCAGTGGACCTTACATGGCTCACGGTCAAGGTCCTGTTCCTACTGGCTATTGCCCCTGCTAATATAGTGTCTGACCTAGGCGCTCTGTCCTGTTGTCCACCCTTTCTGATGTTTCTCTGTGACCGAGCGGTTCTTAGAACTTACCCTGGTTATTTGGCGAACGTGGTGTCATTTTTCCACCTTAACCAAGAGATTGTGGTTCCGGCCTTTATCTGTTCTGATTTGTCCTCCAAAGAGCGGTCTTTGGATGTGGTAAGTCCTCTCCGTATTTATGTGGAGAGGACTGCCTCTATCAGGAGGTCAGATACCGTTTTGTACTTTTTCACAAACGTGGCTGGCCTGCGAATAAGCAAATCTTGGCCAGATGGATTAGAATGGTGATTGCACAAGCCTATTCTCAGGCTGTACATCCAGCTCCTGATGCTATCAAAGCCCATTCTACTCGGTCTGTTGGACCTTCTTGGGCAGCCCGCCGAGGCGCGTCCGCTGAACAATTGTGCAAGGTGGCTACGTGGTCCTCAGTGAACATGTTCATTAGGTTTTATGCCTTTGATACTTCAGCCTCCCAGGATGCTTCCTTTGGATGCCAGGTTCTCATACCCACTGCGGCGCGTCCCCTCCCATGAGGAACTGCTTTAGGACATCCCCGATGCTTTTGGACATTCCCTGTGGAAACCAATGTACCCCACTGCAGAAAAGGAGATTTGTAGTAGACTTACCATTTTTAAATCTCTTTCTGCGAGGTACATTAGTTCCACAGGGCGCCCGCCCTGATGCACCTAGCTTCTATGGGTTTGTATGGCATTAGCCGCTAGTCCCTTCTCTTGTCGTGAGAACGTGCTTCTATGTTACTAACATCTACCTTCTCTTTTACTTGCTCCTGCATTTAACTGGTTAAGGAAACTGAGCTCACAGTTCCTGAGGGTGGGGTTATAGAGGAGGCTCCAATGTATCCTGGGACAGTCTAAAGCTTTAGCCTGTTGGTGTCACTGGATCAAGATCCATCTCTACACCCCGATGTTTCTCTGTGGAACCAATGTACCTCGCAGAAAGAGATTTAACCATGGTAAGTCTACCATAAATCTCCTTATACTGAAAGTACATACATTTCTTTTTAACATTTACTAGTTTTAACAAATTGTTAGCAAACTCATATGGTGCATGCCCACAAAGAGAGCCCTCACATGTGCTTTAATACAGATGTTACGGTATCTGGCATGGGTTGGTATTGTGAGACTGACGTTTTGGATCCCGTAGGTCACCATAGCGACCCTGGGATCCAGGTCTCCAGATTGCCGGGGAAGGGGGGGGGGGGGAGGGGACGTGAGCGCTGCGCTCGCCACAAGTTCTGTTCCCACTGTATGGGTGTCGTGAACACCCAGGAGTGGGAATAGTCCCTGTTAGTCAGCATGCCGACTGTCGGGTATTCCCCCGCTCAGGATTCTGGCATTGGTATGGTGATGGTCACATAACCGTATCCCATCTAGCAAGTGTAATTGGCATACAGCCAGCGGTCAAGTACTACAAGGGTGATTTACTGCGAATGCAGATCTGCAGAATAATGCATTATCTTTGGCACCTGCTACATGCCAGATACAAATACACGCTTATAATGATGAATGCAAATGTGTATGGCTCTGTATATGTGTGGAAATAGGCTATTTTTGTCCTCACTTTTTTTTTCTTAGCAATTTTTGTCCAATTTACGACCACCTCTGTTTCAACCCCATCTTGTCAAGGTGATTCAGTATTTGTTGATTTAGCAAAATAAATTTAGACTATTTTGAGATCATGCTTGTCTCAAACAAATTAAATGCTATACAGCGGCTTGCAAAAGTATTCAACTCCCTAACATGGTAACATATTTGTTGGTATAACAAATTCACACACACACACACACACACACACACACACACACACACACACAGATTGTTCCAGGCAGTATTTTTATTGCGAGCCAATCATTTTCAAATTCATAATCATTATTTGTTTTCACTTTTTTTTTTTTTAAGACTGAAAAATGCTGCTTAAACATGTATTCAACCCTGTTCTGTGGAAGCTCCAAGTTTAAGGAAAGATAATGTCCTAACAGTTGTCAGTCAACTAGCCTTTACTTATGAATCATTAAAGAAGGTCAGATTATGGATAAAAGACACCCCAATTCAAATAACATCAGTCATTCTGCAAAGTTTAAGGAAAACTATGAAAATGAAGACCAAATGGTATTGTAGGAAAATTAAAATTATCGACATGCACAAGATAGGAAAAGCTGCATAATACCACTCGGGTACTGCCTAAGCAAGGTTGTTGACTCAGCATCAGAGCAAGATGGGGACTCGTGAGGGGAGCCAGAGAGGCCAACCATAACTTCCAGTTGCTGAGACTGGAGTTGCAGATACACCAGTCAACAATATCAAGAGCTCTGCATACAACCTTCCTGTATGGGAAGGTGGCTAGGAAGTAGCTAATACTGGGAAGCGATTTAAATACCGCTAATCGGGATCCCAGCGGTCACAATGCCGATGCCGTAATCCCGATTAGCGGTGAAAGACAACATCGGAATATCAGTGAGGTTGGTGATTCTCCCTCTACGTGTGTTCACGACACCCATATAGGGAGAATATTATCTATGGCTAGCCACCGTGCCCGTAGCGAACCTGCAAGGAGCTTACTTGCACTTGCCTCATTGCCGGCATACTGGTGGCCAAGATGCTGCTGCCTATATGTTGATTTCTAAAAAAGAAGAATGTCAAAGGGAATGGCGATCCTTTCCGTTCTTTATGTTCCTCAAACAAAGAAAAACATTGAAATAACATCATAGCGTAGTATGTCTCTTATATATAGATAGACACCATAAGTGAAAAAGACTCTGGTCCTTTAGGTGTTTATATAAAGAGAAGATGCCCAGTCACAAATTTATCAGGAAGAAACACATCTTCTTGCTAGGTTTATGAGGTTACCTGATGATTTACCCCAAAATAAATGAGGTAAAAACAGCTTTATATAGAAGTGTACACTCTCCTTGTACCCAGTGGAAAAACACCTTATGATAACGCAATTAACTCTTACCGACCCCCAAACAAATAAGGTCTATACGTGTGGCTTTTACCAGTGGCAATGCAGGACACAGCGATATTCATTAACATCAGGCACTTTATTGTACACGATCAGTATAGCATGTGTAAAAGGATACTTAACATAGTGTGATACTGTATAAATCATTCAATAAAAGTATCCAGATAAAACAGACAGGACACCGGCAGCCTGAAAAAGGGAGACCGAAACGTGTAGCTGGCAGTGAGGATTTGTTCCCAGTGGGACTATTATATCGGAAGTATAGTGAGAGTCAGGAACACTAATACAGTTTAACAAATCATTTATTTACAATATCATTGACAATAATTAAAATATACTTATCCACGTTCCTTAAGGCAGTTATACAGGATAATCAGAGTCCTAGCATAAGGTGTAGTCCCAGGGAGCCTCCTGTCTCTGCGTAGCGCCTAGGTCTTGTCAGTCAAAGGAACCCTATTGCCAATCTCAGGTCTCAATGGAGGCTGTCATCAGTCTGACGTGACCCTCTATTTAACCCAGAATTCTGAGAGGTGGTCAAGGGATCATATCTCCATACACATGTCATTGGAGTCCCTGGTCACTTGTACAATATTGTGAAATCTATTGTTGTATTGAATTGTAATGTAGAACAAATAGCCTTTTACCTTTTGCGTTTTTTAGATGTCTAGGCCACTTTATCAAAGGTAAACATCTATTTGTTGACCACAAATAGACCTATTGTCTGGCCTAATATGTAAGCTAAAAAGGAAAACAATTTCTTATTAACATACTATAAAGAACAAACAGCTTGTTCCTACAAAGATGGAAAATGAAAGTCTTACAACACAAATACAGTATTTGGCTATGTGTACACATTTTATACATAGAAGACAAATAGTTAGCTGTAGGTCAGAAATCAGTACTGTTACAGGATTTCATGTGGACTTTTGCATCCCGCCACTCGGTGAGCACTTGTAGGACTGGATTGTTTTAGGAGTAACCGGGACTCCGGAAGAACATTCAGTCTGATTTTGCACTGAGACTATTGCCATCTGGTAGGCGCTCTGACTCAATGGGATCCTTGTTTTGTTCTTTTTACATTTTGGCTGTTTTATCTGGATACTTTTATTAAATGTTTTAGACTTTCCACATGCTATTCTGTTAGAGTACAATAAAGTGCCTGATGTTAATGAATATCGCTGTGTCCTGCATTGCCACTGGTAAAAGCCACACGTATAGACCTTATTTGTTTGGGGGTTGGTAAGAGGTAATTGCGTTATCATAAGGTGTTTTTCCACTGGGTGCAAGGAGAGTGTAAACTTATATATAAAACTGTTTTTACCTCATTTATTTTGGGGTAAATCATCAGATAACCTCATAAACCTAGCAAGAAGGTGTGTTTCTTCCTGATAAATTTGTGGCTGGGCATCTTTTCTTCATATAAACACCTCAAGGACCAGAGTCTTTTTCACTTATGGTGTCTATCTATATATAAGAGACATACTATGCTATGATGTTATTTTAATTGTTTCTTTGTTTGAGGAACATAAAAAACGGAAAGGAGCGCCATTCCCTTTGACATTCTTCTTTTTTGGAAAGAACAGTGGTATTCTTTATATTGTCTTTGGAGGCAGTAACCCATATTCTGTTTAGGAGTGCTAAAAATTGTCGTATTCTTGTTTGCTGCCTGTATACTGACGGCCAGCATCCAAGCTGCCGGTCATTCATACTCAACCCCTATTACTGAAGAAAACCCATTATTAAGCAGGCAACTTTTTTTAATGTAAAAATAAATAAACAAACATCTGCATAAAATTATAAATTATCAGTTTGAAAATTTACTTGAGTCCTCTAGTTAGCAATTAAAATACTATCTGGAACAAACTGTAAATTTTAATGAAAACAAATCTGTTGACTTAAATGCTTTTGCAAGCCAATGTAAATTACTAATTGGTTTTAGTTTTTGCACTGTACCATTGTGTTCATCTACTGTATGTGTTTCTTGTTTTCTTGGATATATCTTCAGGTGCTTATTGAAACTCTGTGTGCACTTGGGGCTCAGTGTCGCTGGTCGGCATGTAATATCTACTCCACTCAGAATGAAGTGGCTGCTGCTTTGGCTGAGTCAGGTAAGTGATTTGATTATGTTTTTAACATGTGGGTATAATATTTTAAAACCGCACAAATGAACCAAACACTTAATCTAAATCAATTTCTAAAAGTAAAAAGACAACTATAACCTTAATGCATATAAATGAATGCATAATTCTGATGTATTAGGCAATTTGTTTGCAGCTCTTGTAGAAACATTACATATAAAGTTCTTTATACTGTGCTAATTAAAGGGTGTCAACTAAAATCTATTTACCAAGGAGTTAATATATACTGGAATCGATAAACCTGAAATACAAGTTGCTCTATATAAAACAAACATTCCTAAATTGAAGGTACTGTACATACTTAAGCATTTCTCTGTCAGCAAGGCTGGTGGGACTCTGGACCATGGGGTTGCAGGATGGGCTGGAGTTTGGCACTTACACTACTGTAACTTTAATTGTAAGCTCCTTCCACCTGCAACCCCATCATTCCAGTTTATTTTAAGTGCCTCAAGGAGATACTGTAGGGCACTTTTTGAATGGTTGTTATGCAGCCTCTCTTATACATACTTTTTTTTATGTTTTATTTGTAACTTTTATTTCTCTTACGTCCTAGGAGATACTGGGAACCCATTTAGTACCATGGGGTATAGACAGGTCCACTAGGAGCCATGGGCACTTTTGGAAAATGATAGTGTGCGCTGGCTCCTCCCTCTATGCCCCTCCTACCAGACTCAGTTTAGAAAATGTGCCCCAAGGAGCCGGTCACGTCTCTGCAAGCTCCTGAAGATTTTTCTTGGGACTTAGAGGGCGGAACGGCCTAAACTCTTGAAGGGTTAATGGTCCCGTTCCCCACTGACAATACACTAGCTCCTGAGGAAACTATTCGCAAGCCCCACTGCGAAGAGCGTACATTCCCGCAGCATGCTGCCAACTCAAACAGAAGAAAGAAGAGTGGCGAGTACTAAGCCGGCGTCCCACTTAGCGGTTCGCCAGCCATTATGGTGGCACGAGGGCACGGAGATGCATGGCTTCTAAATGGGGTGGACTGTGTCTCCCACTATGTAAGGACACAGACGCGGAACAGCGGACACAGTACTCAGACTGGCAACAAAGCCATAAAAGGAGTCTGTCTCCATTTTATGCACTTAGACACATATAGCCAGTATAAAAAAGAAGACCATGTGCCATTAAAGGGGCGGGGCTTCACTATGGGGGTAATTCCAAGTTGATCGCAGCAGGAAATTTTTTAGCAGTCGGGCAAAACCATGTGCACTGCAGGGGGGGGGGTGGGGGGGCAGATATAACATGTGCAGAGAGAGTTATATTTGGGTGTGGTGAGTTCAATCTGCAATCTAAATTGAAGTGTAAAAATAAAGCAGCCAGTATTTTCCCAGCACAGAAACAATATAACCCACCCAAATCTAACTCTCTCTGCAAATGTTATTTCTCTAACGTCCTAAGTGGATGCTGGGGACTCCGTAAGGACCATGGGGATTAGCGGCTCCGCAGGAGACTGGGCACAACTATAAAGAAAGCTTTTAGACTACTGGTGTGCACTGGCTCCTCCCACTAAGACCCTCCTCCAGACCTCAGTTAGATTCTTGTGCCCGGCTGCGCTGGATGCACACTAGGGGCTCTCCTGAGCACCTAGAAAGAAAGTATATTTAGGTTTTTTTTTTCCAGTGAGATCTGCTGGCAACAGACTCACTGCAGCGAGGGACTAAGTGGAGAAGAAGCGAACCTACCTAACAGGTGGTAGTTTGGGCTTCTTAGGCTACTGGACACCATTAGCTCCAGAGGGATCGACCGCAGGACCCGTCCTTGGTGTTCGTTCCCGGAGCCGCGCCGCCGTCCCCCTTACAGAGCCAGAAGCACGAAGAAGGTCCGGAAAATCGGCGGCAGAAGACTTCGGTCTTCACCAAGGTAGCGCACAGCACTGCAGCTGTGCGCCATTGCTCCTCATGTACACCTCACACTTCGGTCACTGATGGGTGCAGGGTGCTGGGGGGGGGCGCCCTGAGGGCAATAAATAACACCTTGGCTGGCAAAATATACATCATATATAGTCCCAGAGGCTATATAGATGTAAAATTACCCCTGCCAGTATCACAGAAAAAGCAGGAGAAAGTCCGCCGAAAAGGGGGCGGGGCTTCTCCCTCAGCACACTGGCGCCATTTTTCCCTCACAGTTCCGCTGGAAGGAAGCTCCCTGGCTCTCCCCTGCAGTCTGAGAATACTACAGAAGGGTAAAAAAGAGAGGGGGGGCACTAAATTTAGGCGCAGTATAGATATATATATATGTAATATATATAAAAAAGCAGCTATAGGGAAAACACTCATTGATAGTGGGATCCCAGTGTTATATAGCGCTCTGGTGTGTGCTGGCATACTCTCTCTCTGTCTCCCCAAAGGGCTTTGTGGGGTCCTGTCCTCTGTCAGAGCATTCCCTGTGTGTTTGCGGTGTGTCGGTACGGCTGTGTCGACATGTTTGATGAGGAGGCTTATGTGGAGGCGGAGCAGATGCCTGTAAATGTGATGTCACCCCCTGCGGGGTCGACACCTGAGTGGATGGTGCTGTGGAAGGAATTACGTGATAGTGTCGACTCCTTACATAAGAGGTTTGACGACATACCTAATGTGGGACAGCCGGCTTCTCAGCCTGTGCCTGCCCAGGCGTCTCAAAAACCATCAGGGGCTCTAAAACGCCCGCTACCTCAGATGGTTGACACAGATGTCGACACGGATACTGACTCCAGTGTCGACGACGAAGAGACTAATGTAACTTCCATTAGGGCCACACGTTACATGATTGAGGCAATGAAAAATGTGTTGCACATTTCTGATGTTACCCCCGGTACCACAAAAAAGGGTATAATGTTTGGAGAGAAAAAACTACCAGTAGCTTTTCCTCCATCTGAAGAGTTAAATGAAGTGTGTGAAGAAGCGTGGGCTTCCCCTGATAAAAAGATGGTAATTTCTAAGAGGTTACTAATGGCGTACCCTTTCCCGCCAGAGGACAGGTCACGCTGGGAAACATCCCCTAGGGTGGATAAAGCGCTCACACGCTTGTCAAAGAAGGTGGCACTACCGTCTCCGGATACGGCCGCCCTGAAGGAATCTGCTGATAGAAAGCAGGAGGCTATCCTGAAATCTATATATACACACACAGGTGTGATACTGAGACCGGCTATAGCTTCAGTCTGGATGTGCAGCGCTGCTGCTGCGTGGTCAGATTCCCTGTCAGAAAATATAGATACCCTAGACAGGGACACTATTTTGCTAAACGTAGAGCATATAAAAGACG
Source organism: Pseudophryne corroboree (assembly GCF_028390025.1). Taxonomy (NCBI): domain Eukaryota; kingdom Metazoa; phylum Chordata; class Amphibia; order Anura; family Myobatrachidae; genus Pseudophryne; species Pseudophryne corroboree. The sequence continues at coordinate 657,345,959 of NC_086445.1, read as the reverse complement.
CACTTTTATACATGAGGGATGCACAGAGGGATATTTGCCGGCTGGCATCCAAAATTAGTGCAATGTCCATTTCTGCCAGGAGAGGGTTATGGACTCGGCAGTGGACAGGTGATGCAGATTCCAAACGACACATGGAAGTTCTGCCTTATAAGGGTGAGGAATTGTTCGGGGATGGTCTCTCGGACCTCGTTTCCACAGCAACAGCTGGGAAGTCTAAATTTCTCTGACGTCCTAGTGGATGCTGGGGACTCCGTAATGACCATGGGGAATAGACGGCTCCGCAGGAGACTGGGCACATCTAAAGAAAGATTTAGGACTATCTGGTGTGCACTGGCTCCTCCCCCTATGACCCTCCTCCAAGCCTCAGTTAGATTTCTGTGCCCGGCTGAGCTGGATGCACACTAGGGGCTCTCCTGAGCTCCTAGAAGAAAGTATAGTTTAGGTTTTTTATTTTCAGTGAGACCTGCTGGCAACAGACTCACTGCAACGAGGGACTAAGGGGAGAAGAAGCGAACCTACCTAAGTGGTGGTAGCTTGGGCTTCTTAGGCTACTGGATACCATTAGCTCCAGAGGGATCGAACACAGGACCCGACCTCGTCGTCCGTTCCCGGAGCCGCGCCGCCGTCCCCTTTACAGAGCCAGAAACAAGAAGGTGGTCCGGAAAATCGGCGGCTGAAGACTTCTGTCTTCTCCAAGGTAGCGCACAGCACTGCAGCTGTGCGCCATTGCTCCTCATGCACACCACACACTGCGGTCACTGATGGGTGCAGGGCGCTGGGGCGCCCTGAGCAGCAATAATAACACCTTGGCTGGCAAAACTAACACCATATATAGCCCCAGAGGCTATATAGGTGTATATTAACCCCTGCCAGAAACGATAAAATAGCGGGAGAAAGCCCGCCGAAAAAGGGGCGGAGCCAACTCCCTCAGCACACTGGCGCCATTATTCCCTCACAGCTTCGCTGGAAGGAAGCTCCCTGGCTCTCCCCTGCAGTCCTGCACTACAGAAAGGGTAAAAAAGAGAGGGGGGGGGGCACAATTTAGGCGCAGTATATATATATATTATAGGCAGCTATAGGGGAAAACACTCTGTATAGTGATATCCCTGTGTTATATAGCGCCCTGGTGTGTGCTGGCATACTCTCCCTCTGTCTCCCCAAAGGGCTTTGTGGGGTCCTGTCCTCTGTAAGAGCATTACCTGTGTGTCTGCTGTGTGTCGGTACTGCTGTGTCGACATGTATGATGAGGATAATGATGTGGAGGCGGAGCAAATGCCTGTGAATGTGATGTCACCCCCTGCGGGGTCGACACCAGTGTGGATGGACTTATGGAAGGAATTACGTGACAGTGTCAGCTCCTTACATAAAAGGTTTGACGACATAGGACAGCCGGCTACTCAGCTTGTGCCTGTCCAAGCGTCTCAAATGTCATCAGGGGCTATAAAACGCCCGCTACCTCAGATGACAGATACAGATGTCGACACGGATACCGACTCCAGTGTCGACGATGATGAGACGAGTGTACCCTCCAATAGATCCACCCGTTATATGATTGAGGCTATGAAAAATGTATTACACATTTCTGATGATACCCCAGGTACCACAAAAAAGGGTATTATGTTTGGTGAGAAAAAACTACCAGTAGTTTCTCTGACGTCCTAGTGGATGCTGGAAACTCCGTAAGGACCATGGGGGATTAGCGGCTCCGCAGGAGACTGGGCACAACTAAAGAAAGCTTTAGGTCACCTGGTGTGCACTGGCTCGTCCCACTATGACCCTCCTCCAAGCCTCAGTTAGATTTTGTGCCCGGCCGAGGTTGGATGCACACTAGGGGCTCTCCTGAGCTTCTAGAAAGAAAGTATAGAATTAGGTTTTTTATTTTCAGTGAGACCTGCTGGCAACAGGCTCACTGCAGCGAGGGACTAAGGGGAGAAGAAGCGAACCTGCCTGCTTGCAGCCAGCTTGGACTTCTTAGGCTACTGGACACCGTTAGCTCCAGAGGGATCGACCGCAGACCCAGCCTTGGTGTTCGGTCCCGGAGCCGCGCCGCCGTCCCCCTTACAGAGCCAGAAGCAAGAAGAGGTCCGGAAAATCGGCGGCAGAAGACATCAGTCTTCACCAAGGTAGCGCACAGCACTGCAGCTGTGCGCCATTGCTCCTCATACACACTTCACACTCCGGTCACTGAGGGTGCAGGGCGCTTGGGGGGGGGCGCCCTGAGCAGCAATAAAAACACCTTGGCTGGCAAAAATACCACAATATATAGCCCCAGAGGCTATATATGTGGTAAATACCCCTGCCAGAATCCAGAAAAAAGCGGGAGAAAAAGGGGCGGAGCTATCTCCCTCAGACACACTGGCGCCATTTTCTCTTCACAGTGCAGCTGGAAGAAAGCTCCCCAGGCTCTCCCCTGTAGTTTTCAGGCTCAAAGGGTTAAAAAGAGTGGGGGGGGCACTAAATTTAGGCGCAATATTATATATACAAGCAGCTATTGGGGAAATTTCACTCAGTTATAGTGTTAATCCCCACATTATATAGCGCTCTGGTGTTTGCTGGCATACTCTCTCTCTGTCTCCCCAAAGGGCTTTGTGGGGTCCTGTCCTCAGTCAGAGCATTCCCTGTGTGTGTGCGGTGTGTCGGTACGGCTGTGTCGACATGTTTAATGAGGAGGCTTATATGGTGACGGAGCAGATGCCGATAAATGTGATGTCGCCCCCTGTGGGGCCGACACCAGAGTGGATGGTTAGGTGAAAGGTATTAACCGACAGTGTCAACTCCTTACATAAAAGGGTGGATGACGTAACAGCTGTGGGACAGCCGGCTTCTCAGTCCGCGCCTGCCCAGGCGTCTCAAAGGCCATCAGGGGCTCCAAAACGCCCGCTCACTCAGATGGCAGACACAGATGTCGACACGGAGTCTGACTCCAGTGTCGACAAGGTTGAGACATATACACAATCCACTAGGAACATCCGTGACTTGATCCCGGCAATAAAAAAAATGTGTTACACATTTCTGACATTAACCCTCTAAAAATGGGTTTTTATGTTGGGGAGAAAAAGCAGGCAGTGTTTTGTTCCCCCATCAGATGAATGAATGAAGTGTGTGAAAAGCGTGGGTTCCCCCCGATAAGAAACTGGTAATTTCTAAAAAGTTACTGATGGCGTACCCTTTCCCGCCAGAGGATAAGTTACGCTGGGAGATATCCCCTAGGGTGGATAAGGCGCTCACACGGTTGTCAAAAAAGGTGGCACTGCCGTTTTAGGAACGGCCACTTTGAAGGTACCTGTTGATAAAAAGCAGTAGGCTATCCTGAAGTCTGTATTTACACACTCAGGTACTAGACTGAGACCTGCAGATCGTGCTGCTGCAGCGTGGTCGGTGACCCTGTCAAACATAAGAACATATTAAAGACGTCGTCTTATATATGAGGGATGCACAGAGGGATATTTTGCCGGCTGGCATCCAAAATGAATGTAATGTCCATTCTGTCAGGAGGGTATTAGAGACCTGTCACTGGACAGGTGATGCTGACTTTAAAAGGCGCATAGAGATTCTGCCTTATAAGGGTGAGGAATTATTTGGGGATGGTCTCTGGGACCTCGTATCCACAGCAACAGCTGGGAAGAAATATTTTTACCTCAGGCTTCCTCACAGACTAAGAAAGCACTGTATTATCAGGTACAGTCCTTTCGGCTTCAGAAAAGCAAGCGGGTCAAAGGCGCTTCCTTTCTGTACAGAGACATGGGAAGAGGGAAAAAGCTGCACCAGTCAGCCTGTTCCCAGAATCAAAATTCTTCTCTCGCTTCCTCTGAGTCCACAGCATGACGCGGGGGCTCCACAGGTGTAGCCAGGTACGGTGGGGGGCCGTCTCAAAAATTTCAGCGATCAGAGGGCTCGCTCACAGGTGGATCCCTGTTTCATTCAAGTAGTATTTCAGGGGTACAAGCTGGAATTCGAGATGTCTCCCCCCCGCCGTTTCCTCAAATATGCCTTGCCGACAACTCCCTCAGGCAGGGAGGATGCGCTAGAGGCAATTAATAAGCTGTATTCCCAGCAGGTAATACTCAAGGTGCCCCTACTTCAACAAGGACGGGGTTACTATTCCACGCGGTTTGGGGTACCGAAACCGCATGGTTCGGTGTGACCCATTTTATATTTAAAATCCTTGAACACATACATAAAAAAATTCAAGTTCAAGATGGAACCGCTCAGGGCGGTTATTGCAAGCCTGGACGAGTGGGATTACATGGGATCCCGGGACATCAAGGATGCTTACCTGCATGTCCCCATTTACCATCCTCGCTAGGAGTACCTCAGATTTGTGGTACAGGATTACCATTACCAAGTCCAGACACTGCCGTTTGGACTGTACATGGCACCGAGGGTGTTTACCAAGGTAATGGCCGAAATGATGATACTCCTTCGAAAAAAAGGGAGTTTTAATTATCCCGTACTTGGACAATCTCCTTATAAGGGCAAGGTACAAGGAGCAGTTGCTAGTCGGGGTAGCACTATTTTGGAAAGTGCTACAACAGCACGGTTGGATTCTAAACAGTCCAAAGTCACAGCTGGTTCCTACGACACGTCTACTGTTCCTGGGGATGGTTCTGGACACAGAACAGAAATAAGTGTTTCTCCTGGAGGAGAAAGCCAAGGAGCTGTCATCTCTAGTCAGAGACCTCCTGAAGCCAAAACAGGTATCGGTGCATCATTGCACGCGAGTCCTGGGAAAAATGGTAGCTTCCTACGAAGCAATCCCATTCGGTAGGTTCCATGCAAGAACTTTTCAGTGGGACCTGTTGGACAAGTGGTCCGGATCACATCTTCAGATGCATCGGCTGATAACCCTGTCTTCAAGGACCAGGGTATCTCTACTGTGATGGCTGCAGAGTGCCCATCTTCAAGAGGGCCGCAGGTTCGGCATACAGGACTAGGTCCTAGTGACCATGGATGCCAGCCTTTGAGGCTGGGGGGCAGTCACACAGGGAAGAAACTTCCAGGGACTTTGGTCAAGTCAGGTGACTTCCCTACACATAAATATTCTGGAACTGAGGGCCATTTACAATGCCCTGAGTCAGGCAAGGCCTCTGCTTCAAAACCAGCCGGTACTGATCCAATCAGACAACATCACGGCAGTCGCCCATGTAAACCAACGGGGCGGCACAAGAAGCAGGATGGCGATGGCAGAAGCCACAAGGATTCTCCGATGGGCGGAAAATCATGTGTTAACACTGTCAGCAGTGTTCATTCCCGGAGTGGACGACTGGGAAGAAGATCTTCTCAGCAGACACGACCTCCACCCGGGAGAGTGGGGATTTCATCCAGAAGTCTTCCAAAGGATTGTACACCATTGGGAAAGGCCACAGGTGGACATGATGGCGTCCCGCCTCAACAAAAAGCTATAAAAGATATTGCGCCAGGTCAAGGAACCCTCAGGCGATAGCTGTGGACGCTCTGGTAACACCGTGGGTGTACCAGTCGGTTTATGTGTTCCCTCCTCTGCCTCTCATACAAAAGGTACTGAGAATAATAGGAAGGCGAGGAGTAAGAACGATACTCGTGGTTCCGGATTGGCCAAGAAGAGCTTGGTACCCAGAACTTCAAGAAATTATATCAGAGGACCCATGGCCTCTGCCGCTCAGACAGGACCTGCGGCAGCAGGGGCCCTGTCTGTTCCAAGACTTACCGCGGCTACGTTTTGACGGCATGGCGGTTGAACGCCGGATCCTAAAGGAAAAGGGCATTCCGGAGGAAGTAATTCCTACGCTGATTCAAGCCAGGAAAGATGTAACTGCAAAACATTATCACTGCATATGGCGAAAATATGTTGCTTGGTGTGAGGCCAAAAATGGCCCCAACAGAGGAATTTCAACTAGATCGATTTCTGCATTTCCTACAAGCAGGAGTGTCTATGGGCCTAAAATTAGGCTCCATTAAGGTACAGATCTCGGCTCTGTCGATTTTCTTCCAGAAAGAACTAGCTTCAGTACCTGAAGTTCAGACATTGTAAAAGGAGTGCTGCATATTCAGCCCCCGGTTGTGCCTCCAGTGGCACCTTGGGTTCTCAACGTGGTGTTGAGTTTCTTAAAATCACATTGGTGTGAGCCACTAAAAACCTTGGATCTAAAATATCTCACGCGGAAAGTGGTCATGTTATTGGCCTTGGCTTCGGCCAGGCGTGTATCAGAATTGGCGGCTTTGTCATATAAAAGTCCTTATCTGATTTTCCATATGGATAGGGCAGAATTGAGGACTCGTCCCCAGTTTCTCCCTAAGGTGGTATCAGCTTTTCACTTGAACCAACCTATTGTAGTGCCTGCGGCTACTAGGGACTTGGAGGATTCCAGGTTACTGGACGTAGTCAGGGCCTTGAAAAATTATGTTTCCAGGACGGCTAGAGTCAGGAGAACTGACTCGCTGTTTATCCTGTATGCACCCAGCAAACTGGGTGCTCCTGCTTCTAAGCAGACTATTGCTCGCTGGATTTGTAGCACAATTCAGCTGGCGCATTCTGCGGCTGGACTACCGCAGCCAAAATCTGTAAAAGCCCATTCCACAAGGAAGGTGGGCTCATCTTGGGCAGCTGCCCGAGGGGTCTCGGCTTTCCAACTTTGCCGAGCTGCAACTTGGTCAGGGGAAAACACGTTTGCTAAATTCTACAAAATGGATACCCTGGCTGAGGAGGACCTGGAGTTCTCTCATTCGGTGCTGCAGAGTCATCCGCACTCTCCCGCCCGTTTGGGAGCTTTGGTATAAACCCCATGGTCCTTACGGAGTTCCCAGCATCCACTAGGACGTCAGAGAAAATAAGATTTTACTCACCGGTAAATCTATTTCTCGTAGTCCGTAGTGGATGCTGGGCGCCCATCCCAAGTGCGGATTGTCTGCAATACTTGTATATAGTTATTGTCTAACTAAAGGGTTATTGTTGAGCCATCTGTTGAGAGGCTCAGTTATATTCATACTGTTAACTGGGTATAGTATCACGAGTTATACGGTGTGATTGGTGTGGCTGGTATGAGTCCTACCCGGGATTCAAAATCCTTCCTTATTATGTCAGCTCGTCCGGGCACAGTGTCCTAACTGAGGTTTGGAGGAGGGTCATAGTGGGAGGAGCCAGTGCACACCAGGTGACCTAAAGCTTTCTTTAGTTGTGCCCAGTCTCCTGCGGAGCCGCTAATCCCCCATGGTCCTTACGGAGTTCCCAGCATCCACTACGGACTACGAGAAATAGATTTACCGGTGAGTAAAATCTTATTTTTTCCTGCATCTGACGAATTAAATGAGGTGTGTGAGGAAGCGTGGACTTCCCCAGATAAGAAATTGATCATTTCTAAACGGTTAATGGCTGCATACCCTTTCCCGCCAGAGGATAGGTCACGCTGGGAAACACCCCCTAGGGTAGATAAAGCGCTGACACGCTTATCAAAGAAGGTGGCACTACCGTCTCCGGATACGGCCGCCCTAAAAGAACCTGCTGATAGAAAGCTGGAAAGTACCCTAAAAGCTATATACACACACACTGGCATTATATTGAGACCCGCTATTGCATCAGCTTGGATGTGCAGTGCTGCTGCTGCGTGGTCAGACTCCCTGTCAGAAAACATTGATACCATGGATAGGGACAATATTTTGCTAACGATTGACCATATAAAAGACGCGGTCTTATACATGCGTGATGCACAGAGGGATATTTGCCGGCTGGCATCAAAAATAAGCGCTATGTCCATTGCCGTCAGGCGGGGGTTATGGACTAGGCAATGGTCAGGTGATGCCGACTCCAAGCGGCACATGGAAGTTTTACCCTATAAAGGGGTGGAACTTTTTGGGGAAGGTCTTTCGGACCTCGTTTCCACAGCTACTGCTGGGAAATCGACTTTTTTGCCACAGGCTACCCCACAGCAAAAGAAAGCACCGTATTATCAGGTACAGTCCTTTCGGCCCCAGAAAAATAAGCGGGCTAGAGGCTCATCCTTTCTGCCGAGGGGCAGAGGAAGGGGGAAAAAGCTGCAGCACACAGCTAGTTCCCAGGAGCAGAAGTTTTCCCCTGCGTCCGGTAAGTCCACAGCATGACGCTGGGGCTGCTCAGGCGGAATCGGGAACGGTGGGGGCACGTCGCAGGTTTTTCAGCACACAGTGGGCTCTCTCACAAGTGGATCCCTGGGTCCTTCAAGTAGTATCTCAGGGGTACAGGCTGGAATTCGAGACGTCTCCCCCCGCCGTTTCCTAAAATCTGCCTTGCCGGCAACTCCCTCTGCCAGGGAGGCAGTGTTGGTGGCTATTCAAAAACTGTATTCACAGAAAGTGATCGTCAAGGTACCCCTCCTTCAGCAAGGAAAGGGTTACTACTCCACAATGTTTGTGGTACCGAAACCGGACGGTTCGGTGAGACCCATCTTAAATTTAAAAGCCTTGAACACTTATATCAAAAGGTTCAAGTTCAAGATGGAATCGCTCAGGGCGGTTATTGCAAGCCTGGAGGAGGGGGATTACATGGTATCCCTGGACATCAAGGATGCGTACCTGCATGTCCCCATTTACCCTCCGCACCAGGAGTACCTCAGATTTGTGGTACAGGACTGTCACTATCAGTTCCAGACGCTGCCGTTTGGGTTATCCATGGCACCAAGGGTCTTTACCAAGGTAATGGCCGAAATGATGATACTCCTTCGCAAGAAGGGTGTTTTAATTATCCCGTACTTGGACGATCTCCTGATAAAGGCGAGGTCCAAAGAACAGTTGATAGTGGGGGTGGCACTTTCTCAGGAAGTGCTACAACAGCACGGCTGGATTCTAAACATTCCAAAGTCACAGCTGGTCCCGACGACACGTCTTCTGTTCCTGGGAATGATTCTGGACACAGACCAGAAAAGAGTTTTTCTTCCACTGGAAAAAGCCGAGGAATTGTCATCTCTGGTCAGAGACATCCTAAAACCAGGAAAAGTGTCGGTACATCAATGCACACGAGTCCTGGGAAAAATGGTAGCTTCGTACGAAGCAATTCCATTCGGTAGGTTCCACGCAAGGATGTTCCAGTGGGACCTGTTGGACAAATGGTCCGGGTCCCATCTCCAGATGCAACAGCGGATAACCCTATCGGCCAGAACCAGGGTGTCGCTGCTGTGGTGGCTGCAGAGGGCTCATCTACTAGAGGGCCGCAGATTCGGAATACAGGACTGGGTCCTGGTGACCACGGATGCCAGCCTTCGGGGCTGGGTGGCAGTCACAAAGGGAAGAAATTTCCAAGGACTGTGGTCAAATCAGGAGATTTCTCTTCACATAAATATCCTGGAGCTAAGGGCCATTTACAATGCCCTAAGCCAAGCAAGACCTCTGCTTCAAAACCAGCCGGTACTGATCCAGTCAGACAACATCACGGCGGTCGCCCATGTAAACAGACAGGGCGGCACGAGAAGCAGGATGGCGAGGGCAGAAGCCACAAGGATTCTCAGATGGGCAGAGAATCATGTGTTAGCACTGACGACAGTGTTCATTCCGGGAGTGGACAACTGGGAAGCAGACTTCCTCAGCAGGCACGACCTCCACCCGGGAGAATGGGGACTTCATCCAGAAATCTTCCAAATGCTGGTCAACCGGTGGGAAAAACCACAGGTAGACATGATGGCGTCCCGCCTCAACAAGAAGTTGAAAAGATATTGCGCCCGGTCAAGAGACCCACAGGCGATAGCGGTGGACGCTCTAGTGACACCGTGGGTGTACCAGTCGGTTTATGTGTTTCCTCCTCTACCTCTCATACCCAAGGTACTGAGAATAATAAGAAGGCGAGGAGTGAAAACCATACTCGTGGTTCCGGATTGGCCAAGAAGAGCTTGGTACCCGGAACTTCAAGAGATGCTTACAGAGGACCCTTGGCCTCTGCCGCTCAGACAAGACCTGCTGCAGCAGGGACCCTGTCTGTTCCAAGACTTACCGCGGCTGCGTTTGACGGCATGGCGGTTGAACACCGGATCCTGAAGGAAAAGGGTATTCCGGAGGAAGTCATCCCTACCCTGATCAAAGCCAGGAAGGATGTCACCGCAAGACATTATCACCGCATTTGGCGAAAATATGTTGCTTGGTGTGAGGCCATGAAGGCCCCGACGGAGGAATTTCAACTGGGTCGATTCCTGCACTTCCTGCAAGCAGGGGTGACGTTGGGCCTCAAATTGGGGTCCATAAAGGTCCAGATTTCGGCTCTGTCGATTTTCTTCCAAAAAGAACTGGCTTCACTGCCCGAAGTTCAGACTTTTGTCAAAGGAGTACTGCATATTCAGCCTCCTTTTGTGCCCCCAGTGGCACCTTGGGATCTCAATGTGGTTTTGGCATTCCTGAAATCACATTGGTTCGAACCACTTAAGACTGTGGATTTAAAATATCTCACGTGGAAAGTGGTCATGCTGTTGGCCTTGGCGTCGGCCAGGCGGGTTTCAGAATTGGCGGCTTTGTCTTGTAAAAGCCCTTATCTGATTTTCCATATGGATAGGGCAGAATTGAGGACTCGTCCTCAGTTTCTCCCAAAGGTGGTCTCAGCTTTTCACTTGAACCAACCTATTGTGGTGCCTGCGGCTACTAGGGACTTGGAGGATTCCAAGTTGCTGGACGTAGTCAGGGCCCTAAAAATTTATATATTCCAGGACGGCTGGAGTCAGAAAGACTGACTCGCTGTTTATCCTGTATGCACCCACCAAGCTGGGTGCTCCTGCTTCTAAGCAGTCTATTGCGCGCTGGATTTGTAGCACTATTCAGCTGGCGCATTCTGCGGTAGGCTTACCGCAGCCTAAATCTGTAAAAGCCCATTCCACACGGAAGGTGGGCTCATCTTGGGCGGCTGCCCGAGGGGTCTCGGCTTTACAACTTTGCCGAGCAGCTAGTTGGTCGGGGGCAAACACAATTGCAAAATTCTACAAATTTGATACCCTGGCTGAGGAGGACCTGGAATTCTCTCATTCGGTGCTGCAGAGTCATCCGCACTCTCCCGCCCGTTTGGGAGCTTTGGTATAATCCCCATGGTCCTTACGGAGTCCCCAGCATCCACTAGGACGTCAGAGAAAATAAGAATTTACTCACCGGTAATTCTATTTCTCGTAGTCCGTAGTGGATGCTGGGCGCCCATCCCAAGTGCGGATTGTCTGCAATACCTGTACATAGTTATTGTTACAAAAATCGGGTTTTGTTGTGAGCCATCTCTTCAGAGGCTCCATTTGTTATCATACTGTTAACCGGGGTTCCTATCACGTGTTATATGGTGTGATTGGTGTGGCTGGTATGAGTCTTACCCGGGATTCAAAAATCCTTCCTTATTGTGTCAGCTCTTCCGGGCACAGTTCCTAATTGAGGCTTGGAGGAGGGTCATAGGGGGAGGAGCCAGTGCACACCAGATAGTCCTAAATCTTTCTTTAGATGTGCCCAGTCTCCTGCGGAGCCGTCTATTCCCCATGGTCCTTACGGAGTCCCCAGCATCCACTACGGACTACGAGAATTAGAATTACCGGTGAGTAAATTCTTATTTTTTACCCCATGTTCCCTCACAACCAAAGAAAGCACCGTATTATCAGGTACAGTCCTTTCGGCCCAATAGGGGCAAGCGGGTTAAAGGCGCGTCCTTTCTGCCCAGAGGCAGAGGTAGAGGGAAAAAGCTGCAGCATACAGCCAGTTCCCAGGAGCAAAAGTCCTCCCCCGCTTCCTCTAAGTCCACAGCATGACGCGGGGGCTCCACAGGCGGAGCCAGGTACGGTGGGGGCCCGTCTCAAAAATTTCAGCAATCAGTGGGCTCGCTCACGGGTGGATCCCTGGATCCTTCAAATAATATCTCAGCGGTACAAACTGGAATTCGAGACGTCTCCCCCCCGCCGTTTCCTCAAATCTGCCTTGCCGACCACTCCCTCAGGCAGGGAGGCAGTGTTACAGGCAATTCAAAAGCTGTATTCACAACAAGTGATAGTAAAGGTGCCCCTACTTCAACAAGGAAGGGGTTACTATTCCACAATGTTTGTGGTACCGAAACCGGACGGTTCGGTGAGACCCATTTTAAATTTGAAATCCTTGAACACATATATAAAAAAATTCAAGTTCAAGATGGAATCGCTCAGGGCGGTTATTGCAAGCCTGGACGAGGGAGATTACATGGTATCGCTGGACATCAAGGATGCTTACCTACATGTCCCCATTTACCATCCTCACCAGGAGTACCTCAGGTTTGTGGTACAAGATTGTCATTACCAATTCCAGACGTTGCCGTTCGGTCTCTCCACGGCTCCGAGGGTCTTTACCAAGGTAATGGCGGAAATGATGATACTCCTTCGAAGGAGGGGAGTTTTAATTATCCCGTACTTGGATGATCTCCTGATAAAGGCGAGGTCCAGAGAGCAGTTGTTGGTAGGGGTAGCGCTATCTCGGGAAGTGCTACAACAGCACGGCTGGATTCTAAACATTCCAAAGTCACAGCTGGTCCCTACGACACGCCTGCTGTTCCTAGGGATGGTTCTGGACACAGAACAGAGAAAAGTGTTTCTCCCGGAGGAGAAGGCCAAGGAGCTGTCATCTCTAGTCAGAGGCCTCCTAAAACCAAAACAGGTGTCGGTGCATCACTGCACGCGGATCCTGGGGAAAATGGTAGCTTCCTACGAAGCGATTCCATTCGGCAGGTTTCATGCAAGAACCTTTCAGTGGGACCTGTTGGACAAGTGGTCCGGATCGCATCTTCAGATGCATTGTCTGATAACCCTGTCTCCAAGGACAAGGGTGTCTCTGCTGTGGTGGCTGCAGAGTGCTCATCTTCAAGAGGGCCGCAGATTCGGCATACAGGACTGGGTCCTGGTGACCACGGATGCCAGCCTTCGAGGCTGGGGAGCAGTCACACAGGGAAGAAACTTCCAAGGACTATGGTCAAGTCAGGAGACTTCCCTGCACATAAATATTCTGGAACTAAGGGCCATTTACAATGCCCTAAGTCAGGCAAAACCCCTGCTTCAAAACCATCCGGTACTGATCCAGTCAGACAACATCACGGCGGTCGCCCATGTAAATCGACAGGGCGGCACGAGAAGCAGGACGGCGATGGCAGAAGCCACAAGGATTCTTCGATGGGCGGAAAATCACGTGTTAGCACTGTCAGCAGTGTTCATTCCGGTAGTGGACAACTGGGAAGCAGACTTCCTCAGCAGGCACGACCTCCACCCGGGAGAGTGGGGACTTCATCCAGAAGTCTTTCAAATGATTGTAAACCAGTGGGAAAAACCACAGGTGGACATGATGGCGTCCCGCCTAAACAAAAAGCTAGAAAAATATTGCGCCAGGTCAAGAGACCCGCAGGCGATAGCTGTGGACGCTCTGGTAACACCGTGGGTGTACCGATCGGTTTATGTGTTCCCTCCTCTTCCTCTCATACCAAAGGTACTGAGGATAATAAGGAGAAGAGGAGTAAGAACTATACTCATTGTTCCGGATTGGCCAAGAAGAGCGTGGTATCCGGAACTTCAAGAAATGATGTCAGAGGACCCATGGCCTCTACCGCTCAGACAGGACCTGCTGCAGCAGGGGCCCTGTCTGTTCCAAGACTTACCGCGGCTGCGTTTGACGGCATGGCGGTTGAACACCGGATCCTGAAGGAAAAGGGCATTCCGGAGGAAGTCATTCCTACGCTGATAAAAGCTAGGAAAGAAGTAACCGCGAACCATTATCACCGCATATGGCGAAAATATGTTGCGTGGTGTGAGGCCAGGAAGGCCCCAACGGAAGAATTTCAGCTGGGCCGGTTCCTGCACTTCCTATAGTCAGGGGTGACTATGGGCCTTAAATTGGGTTCCATTAAGGTCCAGATTTCGGCTCTATCGATTTTCTTCCAGAGAGAATTGGCTTCACTACCTGAAGTTCAGACTTTTGTTAAGGGAGTGCTGCATATTCAGCCCCCTTTTGTGCCTCCAGTGGCACCTTGGGATCTCAACGTGGTGTTGGATTTCCTAAAGTCACATTGGTTTGAGCCACTGAAAACCGTGGATTTAAAATATCTCACATGGAAAGTGGTCATGTTGTTGGCCTTGGCTTCGGCCAGGCGTGTTTCAGAATTGGCGGCTTTGTCATGTAAAAGCCCTTATCTGATTTTCCATATAGATAATGCAGAATTGAGGACTCGTCCTCAGTTTCTCCCCAAAGTGGTATCAGCTTTTCATCTGAACCAACCTATCGTGGTGCCTGCGGCTACAAATGACTTGGAGGCTTCCAAGTTGTTGGATGTAGTCAGGGCCCTAAAAATTTATGTTTCCAGGACAGCTGGAGTCAGGAAGACTGACTCGCTCTTTATCCTGTATGCGCCCAACAAGTTGGGTGCACCTGCTTCTAAGCAGACTATTGCTCGCTGGATCTGTAGTACGATTCAGCTTGCACATTCTGCGGCTGGACTGCCGCATCCTAAATCAGTGAAAGCCCATTCCACGAGGAAGGTGGGCTCTTCTTGGGCGGCTGCCCGAGGGGTCTCGGCTCTTCAACTTTGCCGAGCTGCTACTTGGTCAGGGGCAAACACGTTTGCAAAATTCTGCAAATTTGATACCCTGGCTGAGGAGGACCTTGAGTTCTCTCATTCGGTGCTGCAGAGTCATCCGCACTCTCCCGCCCGTTTGGGAGCTTTGGTATAATCCCCATGGTCCTTACGGAGTCCCCAGCATCCACTTAGGACGTTAGAGAAAATAAGAATTTACTCACCGGTAATTCTAGTTCTCATAGTCCGTAGTGGATGCTGGGCGCCCATCCCAAGTGCGGATTGTCTGCAATACTTGTATATAGTTATTGCTTAACTAAAGGGTTATTGTTGAGCTATGTGTTGAGAGGCTCAGTTTTTATCATGCTGTTAACTGGGTATTGTATCACGAGTTATACGGTGTGATTGGTGTGGCTGGTATGAGTCTTACCCGGGATTCAAAATCCTTCCTAATTGTGTCAGCTCTTCCGGGCACAGTATCCTAACTGAGGTCTGGAGGAGGGTCTTAGTGGGAGGAGCCAGTGCACACCAGTAGTCTAAAAGCTTTCTTTATAGTTGTGCCCAGTCTCCTGCGGAGCCGCTAATCCCCATGGTCCTTACGGAGTCCCCAGCATCCACTACGGACTATGAGAAATAGAATTACCGGTGAGTAAATTCTTATTATCTGCCTCCCCTGCAGTGCACATGGTTTTGCCCAACTGCTAAAAAATTCCCTGCTGCGATCAACTTGGAATTACCCCCTATGAGTGGATCCAGCAGCTCACCAGGGCCATTTTCCCTCTCAGCTGACACAAACGCTGACTGACAGGGACGCGCAGCTCCTCCGGAGAGGCTCCAGATTACCTCAGCGGTACCAGGTTCTCATAGCAGGGGCGGAGAGAGGCGATTATTAGTGTACTAAGTCCCTAATGTAGGTACTTAGTCTGCGACCTGCGTTAGCATGGCATTAGCGTTAAGGGCGCCATGTGCTGGTACTATACTCTCTCTCTGTGTCTCCCTGGAAGGGCTCTTTGTGGGTTAATTGCGCATTTAACCTTTTTCTGTGTGTGTGTGCTGTCACTATTACAGTATGTCAGGCCAAGACTGCGTTTCATGTAAGGCACAGTGGTGGTCACTCCGAGTTGATCGCTAGCTGCATTTGTTCGCAGCGCAGCAATCAGGCTAAAAAACGGCAGTTCTGCGCATGCGGCGCAATGTGCACGCACGACGTACGGGCACAATGAACGATGTAGTTTTGCACAGGGTCTAGCGAAGCATTTCAGTCTTAGTGGTGGCCGCAGAGTAATTGACATGAAGTGGGCCTTTCTGGGTGTCAACTGACCGCTTTCAGGGAGTGTTCATAAAAACGCAGGCGTGCCAGGAAAAACGCAGGCATGGCTGGGCGGACCCCAGGTGGGTTTGTGATATCAAAACAGGAACTGAATTGTCTGAAGTGATCGCAAGCGCTGAGTAGGTTTTGAGCTACTCTGAAACTGCACAAAAAACTTTGTAGCCGCTCTGTGATCCATTCGTTCGCACTTCTGCTAAGCTAAAATACACTCCCAGTGTGCAGCGGCATAGCGTTTGCAGGGCTGCTACAAACTGCTAGCAAGCGATAAACTCGGAATGACCACCAGTGTTCCTCTTTCCCAGGGGGCTCACTAGTGTGTACTCAATGTAGTGTCCATTCCCATGCTAGCTGGGCAGAACTAGCATGGCTAGACTCCATTAGGGGAATGATTTCCACAATCTCTACTAAGTTATCTCAGACCGAGAAAGAGATGCAATACTTAAGACAATCTATGACTGAGTTTATGAAAAGATCCTCAGTACCCAAACCAGTGTCTCAGTCCCCTGCCATTTGTCCACAAAAACGCACTGTGGCACATATCCTGCAGTCTGATGATGAGGGGTCAGAAATGAAGGATGGTGGGATGGACTCAGAGGTGGGGGAGGGTACTCTGTTGCAGGGAATAGAGGCTCTCATTGAAGCTATTAGAGAATTTCTAAATATCCCTGATAAGGTGACAGAGAAAAGTGAGTAATCTTATTTTAATATAAAAAAGAAATCCTCAGCCACTTTTTCTGTGTCAAATGAACTAAATACCCTGTTTGAAGAACCGTGGGTTAGTCCTGAAAGGAAATTTCAAATCCCTAAACAATTGCATGTGGGGGGATTACGTGAGCCATTGATAAATGGTCGGGTAACCTATTTGAAGGGTTAGATACCTTGCCTAAGGGGAGATTATTTTGCTCCTGCAACATATACAGGACTCTGCAAACTTTATGGTAAAAGCCATAAAAGAGAGAGGCTTGCTTAATGCACGCACTACAGCTATGGCAGTGTCTGCTCGCAGGGGTTTATGGCTACACCAGTGGACTGCGGATGCGGACTCCGGAAAGGCGTGGAAGGCCTACCTTTCACAGGTGAGGCCTTATTTGCCGATGAACTAGAGACAAATGGATCTCCAAAGCTGCTGAGGGTAAATCCACATACCTACCTTCTACAGCTTCCCCAGCTAGGAAGGCTTATTCAGGATCTAACTTACAGTCCTCTCAGACCGACAAATCTGGGAGCAAGGCCAGAGGTTCTTCTACCGCCGCCAGAGGGCCTATTGGAAAACTATGCAAAACTGCGACTGCTGGTTAACAGTAACAGGGCTCGGGCACTGCTTCTTCAACACCTTCCGCATGACGGTGGACTGCAATGCCTGGAAGACTGGTGGGTGGGAGCCAAGCTAAAATACTTCAGTCCCATCTGGACAAGATCAGTCCAGGATCCCTGGGTCATAGACCTTCTCTCCCAGGTCTTCAGACTAGAGTTCCAGGAGCTCCCACCTCACAGATTTTTCAAATCAGGCTTACCAGGTTCACAAGAGGTAAGAATAACTTTACAGGAAGCCATTCAAAAACTGTTACAGACCCAGGTCATTGTTCCAGTTCCACCTCATCTACACAACAAGGAATACTGTTCCAGCTTGTTTGTAGTAACGAAACCGGACGGTTCGGTAAGACCTCAAGTCGTTAAATCCATACTTTACGAGTGTTCAAATTCCAGAAGGAGTCTCTGAGAGCGGTGATCTCAGGTTTGGAGGAGGGCGTACCTTCGTGTTCCAATCTGGCCGCCTCTTCAGGCTTACCTACAGTTTGCACTCCTGGACTGTCACTACCAAAAGGCAGTGGTGATCCACTCGATGGTTCGGGCTGTCCTGAAGCCGACTCGAATCTCAGTACACTTGTGCATCCGCCTTCTGGGGAAAATGGTGGCTTCTTATGAAGCTATTCAGTGCAGAAGTTTTCATGCGAGGCCCTTCCAGCTGGATCTGTTGGTAAGATGGTCCGGATCACATCTTCACATGCATCAGATGATTCATCTGTCGCCAAAAGCCAGGATCTCCCTCCTGTGGTGGCTGCAGACTTCTCACCTAGTCAAGGGTCGGAGGTTCGGGATTCAGAATTGGATTCTGCTAACCACAGACCCAAGCCTCAGAGGTTGGGGCGCAGGCACCCAGGGGGTGCAGTTTCAAAGAAGATGGTCAAGTTAGAAGTCGTCCTTCCATTAAACATCCTGGAACTCAGGGCTATATAATACACCCATCTGCAGGCCTCATCTCTTCTTCAGAATCAGGCCATTCAGGTCCGGTCAGACAATGTGACAGTACATAAATCGACAGGGCAGAACGAAAAGCAGAGCCGCAATGTCAGAGGTGTCAAGAATTCTCCACTAGGCGGAACAACACGCCGTGCATTGTCAGTGGTCTTCATTCCGGGAGTATACAACTGGGAAGCAGACTTCCACAGCAGACACGACTTGCACCCAGGGGAGTGGGGCTATCAACTGGAGGTGTTTCGGCGGTTGACATGTCGGTGGGGATATCCACAAATCGACATGATGGCCTCTCGACTTAGCAAGAAGCTCAAGCGGTATTGTTCCAGGTCGAGGGAGCCACAAGCAGTGGCAGTAGATACTCTGACAACTCCGTGGGTCTAAATAGCAAAAAGAACTAGGAAAGTAGTTATTGAGTTGGGCGCACAATTGAGAATTCATCGAGTTAATTTACATAGTAAAACTTAGCTTTTATTGCATAAATGTATTCTAAAAAAAACAACACATTTTTGGGGTGCATACAGCAAAATATAGAGGTTAAAATTACACATACAAACATAACAAGCTGACACATGTGAATGTAAAAAAGTTTTAAAAAGCAGAGCCACCACTATAACTGCTGCATGAATGCATTAATTGAAATAATGTGTTGGAGCCGATGAGAATTCTTCCATATATAACCTTCAGTGCACACTGCAACCTGAAAGTACAGGTATGGCGATGTACAGTATGTTCATAATCCGACCATTATTGTAATCAGTAAAAGTGTGCTAACTTATTCATATGTTACAATGTTTTATTTGTAGGAAGTATTGATTACACGGATGATTCCTCTGATTGGCTACACTTTCTTTTGTGTTGCCACCATATATAATTGGCACTATGCCATATAATCTAGGTTGAGGCGATTCCTCCTGTAGTGTTATTATTAAAGAGGGACGCTTTGTGGGCAAAGTGACTCTTTGAGCTGATCGCATCTGATCGTGTAACTCAGCTGTGTCCAGTATATATTTCACACAAAGATATGCAGTGTAGTAATACTATGGCTGGTGTAAAAGTTTGTGCTATCTGGAGAGAGTACTAGTTAGAGGAAAGTGACAATTCATTCATATCCTGTTATATATTCATAAGCAACAGTTGTTGCAAACTTGACTCCTCTGGCTAACCACACATTACAACCACACACAAATGTATCTCCTACCAATATCCCTTTATAACACTGTGCTAAATGCATTAATATTGAGGCAAATCCTCCATGCACTTAGGATATTGTAGGGGAACATTTGTTGGCAGGTTAATTCCTCTTGCTGATTATATCTCTCAATAGCTAAATACTTTATTACGTCTAAACATTGCGGTAATAGCACACTGAGCCAATTGATGTATATAGCAATGTGGTTTCAGATGTAGGCTAAATTGGCCACAAATTCTTAATATTCCAGGTGATTTGATAGGCTATCACTGGTCACACTTGGTAACAATGGTGGATCCCACCCTATAGGCCAAGTAAGCCGCTGATTCTGAGTATTAGTACAATACATTGCTCTTATCACTGGTTTACATTCATTGATATTGGTGATTTCCACCCTGCAGCATGGAACCATTCCCCCTATGAATCTTAGGCTCATTAGTGTAACCCACTAAGGCATCTCAATCATTGCTTATATAGCATCAATGCTGACGAGTGCTATTTTCGGGGTTACAGAAGTATTAACTTATTTAAATAACATGCAACATGCATTAAAAATATTAGGAGCATGGTGGGCCGCTGAAACGCCTACGTACACGTTTTGCCGTATGAATAGCTTTAACGAGGCTGATTCCCTGTTGCAGAACCTCTTCGCGAGAACCTTCTGCAACAAGGCCCGTTCATCTATCAAGACTTACCGCGGCTACGTTTAACGGCATGGAAGTTGAACGATTGATTCTAGCCAGGAGAGAGATTCCTGACAAGGTCATCCTGACTATGATCTAAGTCAGGAAGGGGGTAACATCTTAACATTACCACCATATTTGGAAGGGTCTACGTCTAGGTTCAATAAAAGTGCAGATTTGGGCCTTGTCTATTTTCTTTCAGAAACAATTGGCTTCTCTACCTGAGGTCCAGACGTTCTTGAAAGGTGTTCTGCACATCCGAGATCCCTTGTGCCTCCCACGGCACCTTGGGATCTCAATTTGGTGCTGCAGTTCCTCCAATCGAACTGGTTTGAACCGCTACAGGAGGTTGACGTACCTTACGTGGAAGACCGTCACATTGTTGCCTTGGCTTCAGCAAGATGTGTGTCGGAGCTAGGGGCGTTGTCTCACAAGAGCCCCTACCTAATTTTCCATGAGGAAGTTGGTGTCTGTGTTTCACATCAATCAACCTATTGTGGTTCCGGTTGTTATGGATGTAACGGACTCATTTCCAGCTGGCTCATGAGGAGTACTTTTTGCCAGCCTGTTTCTGGATTCAGTGCGTAAATGTAAAGAGGCAGTACAGAACTGTGTTATCACCTATACAGCAAGCTGCCTGGATTCCCAATAGAACTGTAGAACTGGACATCACATATTATTGTGAAACATAGGTGGTCATTCCTAGTTGATCGCAGCCAGCAACTTTTTGCTGCTGCTGCGATCAACTAGTCCACGCCTATGGGGGAGTGTATTTTAGCTTAGCAGGGCTGCGATCGCTTGTGCAGCCCTGCTAAGCTAAAAAAATTTCAAGCAAAAGACGACTAGGCCTGGACATACTTGCCCTGTGCGACGATCTCTGCGATGCTGGGGCCGGCTTTGACGTCAGACATCCGCCCTCCGTTCTGCTAGACACGCCTGCGTTTTCTTATACACTCCCCGAAAACGGTTTCCAACGGTCCGGATCCGCCCAGGTACGCCTTCTTCCTGTCAATCTACTTGCGGTCGTTTCTGCGACCGCTTCCTTTGTAGGACGTGACGTAACCCGGCGACCCCTGTCGCCTGACAACAGTGCGCACTCGCATTGCGGCCCCGCGCATGCGCATTCCGGTACCGTTCACACCGCAGCGACAAACCACTGTGTGCAAACGGGTTGGAATGACCCCCATAATCCCTCTGTTATATGTGTTTGTGCTGATCAGGGAATAATATCTCTAGCCTGATGTTTTGTACAGAATGCATATGACGATGTGTGTGTATATGTATATATGTATGTATATATATATATATATATATATATATATATAGAAAGAAGAGGTAAGCAGGCGGCACTCGTCAGGCTGAATAAACGTGGTGACTTTTTTTCTGGCCCTGAGGACGGAGAAGCTATCTCCGAAACATGTCGGCCTTTAGCCAATAAAGTCACCACGTTTATTCAGCCTGACGAGTGCCGCCTGCTTACCTCTTCTTTCTATCTGATGGGATTTATTTCTTCATGAGGAAGGCACCGCAGCAAGTTGTCATCTCACATGAGAGTGCCGGATACCACACTGGACATTATATATATATATATATATATATATATATATATATATATATATATATATATATCCATCCAGTGTGTACCGGCACTCACATACGTAGCATCAGCTTCCTCCGGTGCATGTCCTCATCAAAGATAAAGATCCAGCAATAACAGCACTCGTAGATTATTTGAGAGTATAAAGGTGTATTTAAAAGAATTAACGTTTCGGAGCAGCAAGCCCCGTCCTCAGAATAAACACCACAATAAAAGTGAACACACTTACCCACTTAAGTAGAGACCCATACCACCGGTGTCACCGTCCAAGCACTTCCGCCACCGCGTCCCGTTTCCTCAGGCTGCAAACGCCACGTCATATCCGGGCGCCAGCTCAGCGGTTGCCAAGGGAACAACCGCATGCGTTCCAGCTATGACCAGCGCTGCGGACCATCACTGACTGGCATACATTACTGGATGAGGGAGGGATCTGCCGAGGGGGAAAGAGAAAGAACGGCACACTGATTAAAAAAAACACATAAACAAAACATACCATAAATCAAAATAAAACAAGTATAGTGCACCAAAGGTATTACCTGGAGAAGTAAAGCATGAACATAAAACCATCCCAAATATGGCAAAACAAAAACATTGGACCTAACATACCCATAGTTAAATTAGCCTATATTAAGGAAAAAATACAGAACATACAGGGTTAAGTACAATTTACACAAGTGTATTCCAATTAATCTTCTCATTGAGACCACCTGGGGAGGTAGTACCCATCCTGGTGATCCACCGAGCTTCTTTGATTAATAATATTTTGGCCCTATCGCCACCCCTAAGTGTCAAGGGGACATGGTCAATCATAAAGTAACGAAGAGAATCTAAAGAGTGGCCTGCCTTTTTAAAATGTTTAGCCACAGGTTGGTCAACCAGTTTCCCCTCAAGGGTCAACTTGGTTGCCGATCTGTGTGCAGCCATCCGTTCTGAAAATGTCCGAATTGTTTGCCCAACATAGAACAACGTTCTATCCGACGTTGGATTGCGATACTTAATAAGTGCGCTTTCGACTTGATGATTTTAGTAATTGATGAAGCCAACAAAGAACTGTTAAATACCAGATCCAAGATTGACATGTTTGAGAAAGAACAGTATGCTACCCTTGAGGAGGACCGAACACAGGATTGGATTCTAAAACTGAAAAATCAGTGCATACAATACAAAAAGGATCTTTTTAAATTTAAAAGAAATAAGAAGCTCACGGTGGATACCGAGTATGAGGAAAACCAAGTATATTGGTGGCTGTCTGGGGCAAATCCTACTGAGCTCAATAAAAAACCACCTCGCATGAGAAGACCCTGGTTCCGGAGGTCGAACCGGAAGGATGGCTCCCAGAAATCCAGTTCTGAGAGCGAATTTGCTACTTCGGAGATGGATGAATGTGTGGTAACTGCGAATGTCCCTTTAGAGGGCAGTTCACGAGATTCCGCAACCCCCATAAAATCTCTGCCACCCGCAGGGGTGGCCAGAACAAAAGGGGTTAGAGCCGTAACACAACGCAAGAACCGCTGATTTTCAATTTATCTAAACGTATTCTTACTAACACCGAAGTGGCGGTTTTGAATAAAGGACTAAGTTTTGTCCCTACTAGCCTTCATGATTCCTTTAATTGGTCCAGAGACCTACATGCTTTTTCCCGTAGACTTCGCCTCAAGGAACATTTCCAGGATAATCTTGATCAGCCTGAGACGTCTATCTTTTCCAGTTTTCTGAGAAAGGCTTCCAGATCTACCTTTGACCCATATTCTATGAATGCTTCGTTAAAATCATTTCACAGACTCCTGGATGAGTCAATCACCAAATTTACCTCTGCTCCTTCCAAGATCAAATTTAACCTTTCCAGAGATGAGTCTTTAGCTCTGTCCTCGTTGGGGTCCTATGAGGACATAGTGATCAGGCGCGCCGATAAGGGCGGGGCAATTGTGGTCCTTGATCTGGAATATTATAAGGCAGAAATCTATTCACATCTGGCACAGGAGGAAGTGTACCGTAAGCTGACTATGGATCCCACGTCTCAATACCAGAGGGAACTTGAATCTATTCAAGTGGCTGTACAGGAAGGAAAATTGCCTTTGAAGATGCTTAAAGTACTATCTATACGATACCCCAAGGTTCCAGTCCTTTACACTCTGCCTAAATTGCACAAACATAGTTCAAAACCCCCTGATAGGCCGATTATTTCGGCCCCTGACTCGTTGTATAGATCTGTGGCACAATTCTTAGATTCAATTATCCAGCCGTTTCTCCCTCTTCAACCAACATTTCGGAAAGATACCACCTCCTTTCTGCTGAAATTACAGTGGATCGGTCATCTCCCTGAAGGGACGCTTCTCTGTTGTTTGGATGTTTGTAGTCTGTATACTGTGATCCCTCATGTAGAAGGCTTGGCAGCTATGTCTTTGTTTCTTAATACTCATCTCCCTATTGATTGGTTAAATCATGACCTTTTTCTGACCCTGTTAGAATTGACTCTCAGTCGTAACTATTTTTTGTTCGACGGACCGTTTTATTTACAACTCAGGGCGTGTGCGATGGCGTCCCCTGTGGCCCCATCGTACGCAAATGTATATATGTTTACACAAGAAAATGAGATGTTCTTTTCAGATCACAATATTAGCGACAGTATTTTACTATACTGTCGCTATATTGATGATATTTTCCTGCTATAGACAGGGGGTGAAAGTGCCTTTAGAGACCTGATGGCAACCATTGATTCCAGGGATTCTTCCATTAAATTTACCTTCTCTTGCAGCACCAGTGAAGCACATTTCCTGGATGTTGCTATTAAGATTAATAATGGTACATTAACCACTGATGTGTTCCATAAACCTACTGATAGGAATACCCTATTGACGGCTTCTAGTTACCACCCAGAAGCCCTCAAGAAGGGTCTACCGCGTTCACAGATGATGCGCTTAGCTCGGATCATTAGTGATCCCCTTGTACTTAATAGTGAAATAGACGTACTTATTTCTAAGTTTTTGGCTCGCGGTTATGATAAAGGGCCTTTATCGATGCCTAGACAATTGTTACTAGATCCCGTTAGTAAGAAACGCAAGTCTAGGATCCCGTTTCCCTGTGATTTTTCGACCTCTAACCCTATTATGAGACGTGCTACCCGGGCTCTTTGGCCAATAGTAGCCACTGATCCGGATCTTAAGGGGTTAAATCAATCTGCACCCATGATGGCCTTTAGAAGGGGTAGGAATATCAGGGATCGTATTGTTAAAACTGATATCACGGGTATAGGACCCCCTAAAATCCCTAATGTCCATTACAAAGCCCCAGGGTGTTATCGTTGTAGCGGTTGTGCTACCTGTCAGCTGATGTTTAATTGTATAGCTTTCCAACACCCTCACTGTCAGAAGAAGTATGACATCAGGTTTGTCTTAACCTGTTCTACCACCTACGTCGTGTACATCATCATTTGTCCGTGCGGTTTGTTCTATGTTGGGCAAACCATTCGGAAAATTTTCGGAACGGATGGCTGCACACAGATCGGCAATCAAGTTGACCAACCTGTGGCTAAACATTTTAAAAAGGCAGGCCACTCTTTAGATTCTCTTCGTTACTTTATGATTGACCATGTCCCCTTGACACTTGGGGGTGGCGATAGGGCCAAAACATTATTAATCAAAGAAGCTCGGTGGATCACCAGGTTGGGTACTACCTCCCCAGGTGGTCTCAATGAGAAGATTAATTGGAATACACTTGTGTAAATTATACTTAACCCTGTATGTTCTGTATTTTTTCCTTAATATAGGCTAATTTAACTATGGGTATGTTAGGTCTAATGTTTTTGTTTTGCCATATTTGGGATGGTTTTATGTTCATGCTTTATTTCTCCAGGTAATGCCTTTGGTGCACTATACTTGTTTTGGTTTATGGTATGTTTTGTTTATGTGTTTTTTTAATCAGTGTGCCGTTCTTTCTTTTTCCCCCTCGGCAGATCCCTCCCTCATCCAGTAATGTATGCCTGTCAGTGATGGTCCGCAGCGCTGGTCATAGCTGGAACGCATACGGCTGTTCCCTTGGCAACCGCTGAGCTGGCGCCCGGATATGACGTGGCGTTTGCAGCCTGAGGAAACGGGACGCGGTGGCGGAAGTGCTTGGACGGTGACACTGGTGGTATGGGTCTCTACTTAAGTGGGTGTGTTCACTTTTAGTGTGGTGTTTATTCTGAGGACGGGGCTTGCTGCTCTGAAACGTTAATTCTTTTAAATACACCTTTATACACTCAAACAATCTCCGAGTGCTGTCATTGCTGGATCTTTATATATATATATATATATATATATATATATATATATATATATAATAAAATAATGTATTGGTTGTTGTGTTATAGTTTTCAAAATAATGTTTCCCCCCCCATGTGACTGCTCAGATAACCTGTGTGTTTGCTGTTTGGTCGATACAGCCAGTCTCAGATGTCAGTCCATACACCCCCCCCCCCCCCCCCATTCTTCCCCACACAATGGATTCTAGGCCACATAATCAGATTCATTAAGTAAGGTTAATTTAGTTAACATCTAGTGTGGCCCAGGGGACATGCCTGGACATGTGACAGTAGGTCTGATCTGAAACTGTTCTGTGGTCAGCCCCTTAATGTAACTCTCTTAATACAGAGCCAGGGGATTTTGCCTCATGGTAGGAAAGACAGAGGTTTGTTGAGAGTAGAAACAGGGGCTATTCAGAGAGGGCACTGGAGTTCCTGGCCTGAGAGGAATAATGTGTTTGGCTTCTGAAAGCTACTGGTAAGATAGTGCTTCCAGTGTGCTGAGGCCTAGAAGCATTGTTGTGATCCGCTGGTTTCAAAAGGCTACCTGACGTGAACTGGGAGAGAGATCTACACATAAGGTGAGAGTGTGGAGGTACTTCTGGAGTGCATGCGCTGACTAGGCATTGTGGTGCCGTCAGTGGCGAGAATCCATGGCGAAGGGCATTGTGTGAGCTGGTATTCCAGACCAGGAGACACAGAACTACTGCTGGCATATTACATCAGGAGGCTGTAATCCTATACTACTGTGGCACTTAGTAAGTGAGATGCCACCCTGGCTTGCAATTGTTAATGTTATTGTGTACTGTGTGTGTGTATATTTACAATAAAGGGCATTTACCATTTTACTAAACTGTTTACCTGAGTGATCAGAGAATCCGTATCTTCACAATGGACACCTCTGCTATTTCAAAGTCTTTGGATGTTGTGAGGGCTTTGAAGGTGTATATAAAGAGGACAGCTCGTCACAGGAAATCGGAAACGCTGTTTGTTCTCTATGATCCCAATAAAATTGGGTGTCCTGCTTCAAAGCAGTCAATTGCACGCTGGATCAGGTTCACTATCCAGCATGCTTATTCCACAACAGGCTTGCCGGTTCCAAAATTTGTTAAGCCCACTCTACTAGGTCGGTGGGTTCTTCTTGGGCGGCTGCCCGGGGGGTCTCTGCTTTACAGCTCTGCCGAGCAGCTACGTGGTCAGGTTCGAACCCGTTTGCTAAGTTTTACAAATTCTATACTTTGGCCTCTGAGGACCTTCAGTTTGGTCAGTCAGTTCTGCAAGAACCTCAGCACTCTCCCACCCGGTTTGGGAGCTTTGGTACTTCCCCATGGTACTAAATGGATTCACAGTATCCCTTAGGGACATAAGAGAAAATAGGATTTTATTTACTTACTGATAAAAAAAACTATTCTCGTTCGTAGGGGATACTGGGCGCCCGTCTGGTGCTTCGGTCTTCCTGCACTGTTACACGGTTAAGTATTCTGGTTTGTTCAGCTGTTGCTGTTCCTGTTTCAAGTTTGGTTAGCATGGCTTTCCTCTTGTTTTGTGTTTGCTGGTTCGTAATCCCACCACTTTCCTTATCTATTCTCTCAACGTATGTCCGTCTCCTCAGGCACAGTTTCCTAAACTGTGTCTGGTAGGAGGGGCATAGAGGGAGGAGCCAGTGCACACTATCAATTTCTTAAAGTGCCCATGGCTCCTAGTGGACCCGTCTATACCCCATGGTATTAAATGGATTCCCATTATCCCCTTCGGACTACGAGAAAAGGATAACCGTTAGGTAATTAAAATCCAATTTTTGCTTACTAGTTAGATGCTGTCCACCGCTTCAGTTAGTGCAAGCGGCTGCAGAAAGCTGTTCTTAGCTTGCCATGTGGCGGCCGCTGCAGGGGTGCACTGACAGAAGAGATCCCCCACAGCACTGTGGTCTCTGTGAGACTGCCTGGACCCAGGGGCAGTGTGTGTTCTCACCATTACAGAGGGTGCAGTAGCCGCAGTGCTATCCTGGATGGCGGCACCATATTTTGCAGGGCGACTCCCTAATCGGAACGTGCCATAGACCAGCAGCCCCGGCTGTAGGGGCATACTAAGTGCTTTTGCCTCACAGGGGAGTAGCACTTGCAGCCACAGAGTTGAGGGGCGGAGCTTAAAGCTGCTGGTCCCTGCTCTTCAACTTAAAGTGGTACAGACATCCCTGCTGCACAGTAGTCTACAGAAGTGAAACTAAGTCTGCTGGACTCTGTATGGGAAAGTGGTTGGTGCAAGTTTCTCCTCCATGTGTGTGTGGCCGGGCAATCTCCTCTCCCCTTCTGCTTTTAGCCTTGGGAGGGCTGAGTATTTGTATTTTTTATTTATTATGGTCTCTACTGTTCTAAAGAATTATGCAGTTGCTCAGTGACTTGTAATATTTATGCTGTGCATAGGTATTTGTTTGTCTTGCGTCTGCTATACATAACATGGCTGTGTAGGGACTATCCAAAAAGCGCTATTAGGTCTTTAATATTATGCTTGGTGCAAGAAAAATACACAGTACTATGTGGACATATTGACTTTGGGGAGCTTGTGCATGGACTGTCAAGCACGTTCTAGTGTTGTGCAGGCATCCGGGACTGCTGCGTCTTCCCTGCTGGAGCCAGCATGGTTCAGTTGGTCTCTGGCTTGGTGAAACCTGTAGCGCTTCAGCAGGAGGATGAAGCTAAGGCAGTTGCTGCGCCTGTTCCCTTGATGTGTGGTTCTCAGTCACCAACTTCTGGTTGATGACTTCCCAACCAGTGTCTGATCAACCTTGGATCCATGCAATGGAGCATATGGCGTCAGGATTTGAACAGCTGCGTGTGATGCATAAGCGCCTTCCTCCCTCCAGGGCCCTATTGGAAGTTTTTTTTTTTTTTTTAACTCTTCATTTGTAATAGGAGAAACAATCAGGTGTACAAAATACGTTTATATGCACAACAAAAAGTATAAAAAGTTATCCTAGACATTTTTCAAGGATAAGTTTGACAGTTAAGAAGCTGGGGAGTCCCACTAGGGGGGGACAACAGATGTGGGGGACGAAAACAAAGGGGAGCAGAGGAGGAGGAAAAGAAGGAAACGGGGAGGGGAGAAGAAGAAAAAGGCAGATACAGTTGATCAAAACCAGGCCGAACTAAGCCATGGGTAGAAGGTTATACCAAAAATAACAATATGCAGTGTATAAAATACCAATATACATATAGGCATGTAAATAGGTTACTACTTATTTACCGAGAGACTGCTAGAGAAAGTAGGTGGGCGTCCGGAGGGAGGATCCAGGTATAATGTGGCGAATAGCTCCAGATGGTCTGAACAGAGGGGCAGCTAGAGTATCAAGTAGAGGGAGACATCTTAAGCAACCAGGGACTGCAAACGAGTTCAAATTTGTGTGGACAATCATGCAGAGAATAAGTGATCTTTTCCATATTGGCAACAAACCAAACATAATTATTTAGCGCAGCGGGAGTCTTCCAGTACTTGGCTATCAAGGATTCAGCTGCCACCACTATATGGGAAAACAATTAATTCAGAAGCGGGTCAAGACCTGGATACGGACGCGCCAACAAAAATACCCAAGGGTCCAACGCGAGGGGAGGCCAGAGGGACTTCAGTAAATCGAGCACCTTATTCCAGAAGTGAGCTATACGGGGACAGGTCCACCAAATATGGAGGAGAGTTCCCCGATGTCCACATCCTCACCAGCAAACCGGGGTGGTAGAAGGGAACATCCTAGACAATTTATCTGGGGTGTAATACCACCGGTATTACAGTTTATAGGATGTCTCCTTGAGTCTAGTTGAGATAGAGCTTTTAGCTATGCCCTCTCGTACCTCCTCCCAACAGGCATCGTCTGGCGGGGAACCCAAGTCCCACTCCCGCTAATGGCGAGTGGGCCCGCGGAATCCCCAACTAACATGGAGTATATTAGTGAAATTAGTCCTCTACATATGTTTTTTTTTGGTGCATAAAGATTCAAAAGGGGTAAGATCCCGCTGAACATCGGGTTGAGGTAAGGAAAATAGGAAATGTCGGATCTGGAAATATTCAAAGAAGGGTGGGTAGCGAGTGGAGATCTGACAATTGATATCGTCTAACGTCATCCAATGGTCTCGGAGATAGAGATCATGTACCACGTGAACCCCTGCACTATAGCAGGGAGTGAAACAAAGAGTTGAAACCCCAGCGGGAAATGCAGTGTTATCCCAGAGGGGGGTGAAAGGTGAGTAGGGGGAGGACAATTTATATTTCGTGACCGAGTTATGCCAGATAGAAAGATGGAATTTGAGAGAAAGAGGAGAGTTTGTCAGAGTGAGCTGGTATGGTTTGCCCAGACCACATAGTGAAGCCAATGAATGGATCCCCAAGGAGAGAGCCGCCATGTCCACCCAAGCAATAGAGCCACGGGGTACGAAGTAAGTCACTATTTGGCTCAGATGACTAGCCAGGTAATAAAATTTAACATCCGGGAATCCCCGGCCCCCTTCGGAACGAGGGAGTCGAAGAACTGTAAAAGCTATTCTTGGAGGTTTATCGTTCGATACAAACTTCACAAATGAAGTCTGGGCATCCCTAAGAGCCTTCTCCGGAACCTTGACAGGTAAAGTTTGAAAGAGGTAGAGAAGTTGCGGCATGACTGTCATTTTGAGGGCAATTATCCTACCCAGCCAGGAAATGATATGGGACTTCCATCTCGCCAGGTCATATTTTTTTTTTTTTTGGAATAGAGTATTTTTATTCAACAAGAATGAAATCGTTACAGACATTTCAGTGTATACTGGGAGCTTCAATTATTGTTATACAGTATATTCATGCACATATCTTTCTCAAACAATATATGTATATGCGTGATATAACAAGCAGTCGCAGGTCCATATAGTGTCAACCCACAAATACCAGATTCTCTGAAGTCTGCCAACAAGATTCAAAACACATACTAACATTTCTTGTTTTCTCCCCGAGATACTGTGATAAACCCCCCCAACTATGAGGCCTAATACAGCCTACAAAACACCAGACAGAAAGGAAAAGAAAAAGAAAAAAGAGATAGCGTAAACCATAAATAAAACAAACCAAAACAACTCCATCAAGCCTACAGATGTAGCCACCTTTATCTTGAGTGGCTGAGGCGTTTGTCCCGTTCGAGCATACGCAGCGTACTGGGGCGTAGCGAGGCGCGCCTAGTCACAGAGAGGCTATCTAATCGCACGGAGACAGACATTTGACGTTTGGCGTTACCTGTACGTGTAATACCAGCGATCATCCACCAGATGTCGCTTTTTACAATCACCACTGCGCATGCGTGTGGGCTCCCGTAAAATATAATACTGAAATACTGTACAGTACTGTATAGTAAGGACTACTTTACTAGTGCAACCTAAAACCAGTAGTGTACACTGACGCAAATGGACGTGTTAGAAGTTCATTATTGCCTAATGATATTAGGAATATTGTACAGTATGTTAGCATCCTAATCCCGTAGCCATTTGTCTTAATCAAAACTAATGGATTTATTCATCTGTCTGCGGCGAAGTGTTCCGCTTCCTACAGTATACTCAGAGTCCCTTGTTCGATTCCTAAAGTACAGTACGAACGCATGTTAGTTTTTTCCAGACACTTTATAATTTTTTTTAATCACATAAACCAGGGCAAAGCTGCAGCAGATGTACTGTTAAGGTTCTATGCACCATACGGTACACATACAATTCTGTAGCAGGGCAGACTCAATTGAAATGGCTACTGCCTGTGACTCCATGGAGGCTCTCAGCTATGGAGCGAGTGATGACATAGATTTTGCGGACAACGGGGCAGTGCTGAAGGTGCGTCACAATCCCCTCGCTAAAATACATAGGGGTGAGGTCTATGCACATTATGATACACCGGACTTGATCACATAGCACACTGTCAAAATGGCCGTCGCCCCTGAACCCCCACTACGTGGCAGCCAGCGCTCGGAGATGGAGTGAGAGATAGTAGTGGAGTGAGAGATACAGTAGCAGTAGTTTTGAAGGCTATGGGGCAATGCTGAAGAAGCGTCACAATCCCCTCGCCAAAGCGATAGGGATAAGCGAGGTCTATCATTGTGGTACACCGGACTTGATCGCATAGCACACTGTCAAAATGGCCGTCGCCCCTGAACCCCCACTACGTGGCAGCCAGCGCTCGGAGATGGAGTGAGAGATAGTAGTGGAGTGAGAGATACAGTAGCAGTAGTTTTGAAGGCTATTGGGCAATGCTGAAGAAGCGTCACAATCCCCTCGCCAAAGCGATAGGGATAAGCGAGGTCTATCATTGTGGTACACCGGACTTGATCGCATAGCACACTGTCAAAATGGCCGTCGCCCTTGAACCCCCACTACGTGGCAGCCAGCGCTCGGAGATGGAGTGAGAGATAGTAGTGGAGTGAGAGATACAGTAGCAGTAGTTTTGAAGGCTATGGGGCAATGCTGAAGAAGCGTCACAATCCCCTCGCCAAAGCGATAGGGATAAGCGAGGTCTATCATTGTGGTACACCGGACTTGATCGCATAGCACACTGTCAAAATGGCCGTCGCCCCTGAACCCCCACTACGTGGCAGCCAGCGCTCGGAGATGGAGTGAGAGATAGTAGTGGAGTGAGAGATACAGTAGCAGTAGTTTTGAAGGCTATTGGGCAATGCTGAAGAAGCGTCACAATCCCCTCGCCAAAGCGATAGGGATAAGCGAGGTCTATCATTGTGGTACACCGGACTTGATCGCATAGCACACTGTCAAAATGGCCGTCGCCCCTGAACCCCCACAGTCGGAATTCGACCGCAATTGCATATACCATGTGACATAAGCTTGTGTACAGTATCTGTCATGAGGTGTTTTTTTCACTGACACTATTATTTTTTTCTATTGTAATATACAGAGGCGGCAAACTAGCCAAACAGGAATAATCAGCTTCTGCTGAATAAAATGAGATGCTACAGTACATGCCTATATTCTGTGTGTGACTGCGGCTCTATGAAATGAAATCTGAAAATGTAAATATGAAATGCATTACTAATGTGCAGCATTATGTGTATAAGGTGTGCTACAATATTTTCTGGCGTAACATAAGGAAAGGGCACTACTGCATGGTCTAATGCAGTGGTTCTCAAACTCGGTCCTCAGGACCCCACACAGTGCATGTTTTGCAGGTAAGTTCACAGGTGTACTGTATTAATTACTCACTGACACATTTTAAAAGGTCCATACATTAGGTGGAGCTAATTATTTCAATTGTGATTCTGTGAGACCTGCAAAACATGCACTGAGGACTGAGTTTGAGAACCTGTGGTCTAATGTAAATAAAGATCAATGTGGTGGGGTGTAATGTGAATAAGGGGCAATGCTGTTAGGAGTAATGTGGTACTATCATATGATGTACTGTAACAAGAATAAGAGACACTACTGCATGATATAATGTGAATAAAGTTGCAGTACTGTGGTGTGTCATTTCATCTGGGGGTATTATTGTGTTCCATTGCCCCTTCCCAGCAAGAACTTGCACTGTTTTGGGCTGGCACTAAATGTGCACATTGTTCCTACAGTATTTAAATTATAGGGGGTAGGAGCGCCAAAATGGGTGATGGTGCTGGGAAAGTGGTGCAGGGTTATAGGCGGAACTAGCATCTGTGCAAGAGGGCATCAGCCGAAATGTAGCCTAGGTTGGTTAGGGACGGCTCTGGTAATACTGTACAGTACAGTACTTTGCATTCAATAGAGATACTGTTTGCACACAGGTTTTACATGAATCATTGGCAATGCTGCAGGAGTGTCTCATTAGGCAATCTAAAATATACCACGACTATGGGTGGGGATACAGTAGGTAAGTTCTGTCACCATAAGCTGTCTGCTGTGTATAGCAGATTTTCATCTGGGATGCATTTGTGTTTTTGTAATAAAAAAAACAAAAACATTTTACTGTACATTTAGTGGATACAGTATTTCTCCCCCATCTCCCCCATAACGGCACATCATACTGTACAGTTACCCCATGTACTGTACTGTACCGTACCATACTGTATAAGGTAATATTTATTGGAAAAAAATCAATATTAATGTAAAAAAAAGTATTTATTACAACATACGATTGCATGTACTGTACTGATCAAAATGTACAGTACTCTTATTCAGGACTTATAAAACAGAAAATAACTGTTCATACACATCAATAACATTACTATTGTATAATATTCAACATTAGTTTATGCAATAATCAGACAAAGGGAATTTTATAAACATTTTTAATAATGCACCAATTAAAAATGTTAAACATAAAATATAGTACAGAACTACATATTTGTGGCTTGACCATTTCTTTCGACTATAACAGGTAATACTTTATACAGGTGATTTATATAATTATTACAATGCTCAGGTGTGAGTACTTCTAGCCAAAATTTCTTAATCCCATCCAACAGCTGCTGTTTTGTTGTTGGCTTCGCAACACTCCTAATGTACCTCTTCAATTGAGCCCACACTAATTCAATTGGATTCATGTCTGGTGATCTATAAAAAAAAAAAAAAAAAAAAAGAGTATAGAAAAAAAGTTAGTCAATTAATGACATTAAATAGAGAAAATTAAACATACGGTATTGTACTGTTTATTAAACCAAAAAATATATTTACAGTACTAGAGTGCTACTCAAAATTTTACTTGTACACTGTTGAAAGAATACTCACTCTGGTGGTGTGCGTTCCCAATTCATACCCTTCTCTTCCATAAATTTGGCAGAGGCGGAGTGTTTAGGATCATTGTCTTGGAATATCCTATGGTGAGTTGGGTAATATTTATTCACAAATGGCACCATACATCCCTCTACTATTGTTTCTTGAAAAAAATTCTTATCCATGATCCCTACAGAAATAAAAAAATGTTGTTCATTAATAAGCAACTCATTTTATTGTGCAGTTACATGTACTCTACAGTACAGCATGTATTTTTACAGAACACAGGCACAGAATAAAGTATAGTACTGTACCTTCGAAAAATAATAGGGGACCAGCTCCTAATCGTGTTATGCCTCCCCATACATGGACTTTCAATGGATGCTTTGGGCGTGGTTTTAATGAGATATGGTTACGTTTCCGGAATGACATTCTGGAGAACCGCTCAAGGGCAACAGACGATTCATCTGTGAAAATGACATCATGAAATGTTTCGCCACTCTCAATCCATCGCCGTGCCTGTTCCACTCTCTTTTCTTTATTCACATCTCTTATCATGGGAGATATCCTGTGAAGAGCCAAAAATAATGAAATCAGATACAGTAATGAAATTACTGATTTACAGATTACTGTTTATACAGTAGACTGTATGTGCAGTATACTGTATTATATACCTACTGTATACATTAAACTGTACATACATTACAGTATATACAGAGTAATATATATATATATACATACATACACACACACACACACACACACACACACACACACACAAACACAGTATACAGTATGTAATCATCACAATAAGCCGGCAATGCTTCATCGCTGTCTCTGAGTGCCTATACAGTAGGTATCTCTTTTTGGATATATATATATATATATATATATATATATATACATACATACATACACACACATACTGTATATAGTATAAAGTACATACTCTGTATAATGATTTATGGCATTGTTATATCACTTATCAAGGGATTATTAACAGTGAATACGTGTGCATCTACTGTATGGTTTATACTGCTTTCAGTTTACCTTGTTGCGCCAAAGGTCCATCCCATTTTCCGTCGCATCCTTCTGACGCTGGTGGTTGATATGTCCAGGTCATACTTGGAATGGAGAATTTGTTTTATTTGCAGAGCAGTACGCTCATCATCCTCACGAGTTAGTTCCTCCACAATTTGTTGCACTCTCCTACAGTATGAAAAATATGAATTAATGAACAGCACAATCACAGTTAGATTACGTTTTTTTTTTTTTTTTCAAAAAATTGTCTATTGTATACAGCAAGTCATTTAAACATTACAGTAGTGTACAGTACGTACCATGTGCATTTTGTAGGAAATACAAATCTGGGCGTTGTTCTCTCGAAAGCATGATAGCGCACCGTTTCTAAAGTGACTATAATGCCACTTTCCTTGAGCCATGCATGGATCTCTTTGATGGTTTTATTTTC
The DNA here is from genome assembly GCF_028390025.1 of Pseudophryne corroboree. NCBI lineage: Eukaryota > Metazoa > Chordata > Amphibia > Anura > Myobatrachidae > Pseudophryne > Pseudophryne corroboree. The sequence goes on along the minus strand of NC_086445.1, from coordinate 657,309,991 downwards.
TTTTTTCATGTTGGCGATTATCAGGGAGGGAATTCAGGTCCCTGTGCAATACACGAACGCTGAAAATCTACAGTACTGTTTTGCTCAACTCATTGCCGCTGTGTAGTTGCATTTAGCGTAAAGAATCGCTCCTGCAGATGTACTCTGATTTATATGTATCTTGTGTGCACCCTTCCATTGACTGTCTTACAATGAAAATAACATAATACAGTATATTATTACAATAAACAAAAAAAAAACATCCGGTCTCGAACCTTGGACCCCCAGCGTGGGAGCCTTCATCGCTTGCCCACGACGCCCGCTGAGGATTCCCAATTTCATGTGTGAAAGTACAGCAAGCAGCGCCCTGCCCCCTCCCCATTGGTGTTGGTTTATGCCTTAGGGGACACGGACGCTCGCATTTGTAAAGCACAGTCTTTCCCATCGTCTCCCCCTACCCCCATCATCTTTCCCCCCTGGGAGCCTACAATACTGTTTTGCTCACTCAGAATACACTCAATTCTACTCATTGCCGCTGGGTAGTGGCATTTAGCGTAAAGAATCGCTCCTGCAGATCTACTCTGATTTATGTGAAACTTGTGTGCATCCTTCCATTGGATGCACAGTATTAGAGACAAAAAATATATATTAAAGTGAATGTCACGGGAACACATAAACAAAAAAAAAAGGCTGGCACTTCCTTCCCATTGGTGATGGTTTATGCCGTAGGGGACTCGGACGCTCATATAATTGCTTTTCAAAGCCACGGTATTTCCCATCGTCTCCCCCTACCCCCATCGCCCTTCCCCCCTGGGAGCCTGCACAGATCATGCAGTGGACAGGGAGGGAATTCAGGTCCCTGTGCAATACACGAACGCTGAAAATCTACAGTACTGTTTTGCTCAACTCATTGCCGCTGTGTAGTTGCATTTAGCGTAAAGAATCGCTCCTGCAGATGTACTCTGATTTATATGTAACTTGTGTGCACCCTTCCATTGACTGTCTTACAATGAAAATAACATAATACAGTATATTATAACAATAAACAAAAAAAAAAACATCCGGTCTCGAACCCTGGACCCCCAGCGTGGGAGGTGGGAGCCTTCATCGCTAGCCCACGACGCCCGCTGAGGATTCCCAATTTCATGTGTGAAAGTACAGCAAGCAGCGCCCTGCCCCCTCCCCATTGGTGTTGGTTTATGCCTTAGGGGACACGGACGCTCGCATTTGTAAAGCACAGTCTTTCCCATCGTCTCCCACTAGCCCATACCCAGACCCTTATTTACTGTACATGTATTTTAAAAGCACGGTGTTTATACATTGTATTGTGTGTTTATACTTTGTATTGTACATTCTTCCTTTTACACAATTACTGTAGTTGCGTCTCCATATAGTACAGTAGGTCACCATCTTTTTCCACCGCCTCCCGTTACGCCTACAGTATTGACATTACAGTCGTCACTGACCAATTGCCAGAGCTGTAGATCAATCCGCCGCTATACTATACGATCGAAAGTACTGGATTAGTGGAGCATTAGCCACCCAGTGGTGGAGATGTGTAATGCATGCTGAGTATCTAGACCGCCTCAACGCGTCTGCCTGCGATTAAACTCAGCTATCGCCCTAGCGTGTCTAGACGGCCGTCTAGCTGGAGAATCGGTCAAGATGAAGGTGGCTACATCTGTAGATTCCTACAGTTATGCGAGGTGAGGTGCATTATTCTTATAGTGTAGAATACGGGAGAAGAGCCTGGCTCGTTCCCAGGAGTCCCAGATATCCGGGCCGTTGTAAAAGGCGTACGGCAATTTAAATTAAATTATAAATCTATAAAATCTAAGTGCAGGGGAGGAATATATAGAGTTAATCCAAGAGGACCATATCTTCTCGTGTTTAGAGAGGGCATTAGTTTTCATATAAATGTACCGATCCTTCAATACTGTGTCATTCACCAGGGCCTTAAATGCAGACATCGTAGGGGAATGTGGAGCCATCCATGTCCGTGCAATGCACACCTTGGCGAGGGCGCAGATACTACGTGCATACAAGCCCTCCCACTTAGGCCCAGAGTCAGTTCCTCCCAATCCCAGAATGCAAAATCTTGGAGTCAGCATACCTCTCGGTATCCTCGTATGTTCCAGAATCGACCCAACCCCAGCCCAAAACGCCTGCAAGGATGGACATTCCCACACCAGGTGCCAAAATGATCTGCCAGCGGCCCCGCACTTAGGACAAGCGGCAGCGCCACCAGCCCCAAATCTGGCCATCCTGTTCGGTGTCATGTATGATCTAGGCAATATAAAGATTTGGATTTGTTGGAACCGTAGTGATTTGGTGACCTGGCTCGAATTCCCCAGTGCCACCTCCCAGTCTTCCACATCTATGGGGCCCAGATCACGCTCCCAGCATTCCCGAAGGTTCGAGAGCGGGTCTGCATGAATTGTTTTTATAAGGTACGAGTAAGTTAAGGAGATCATCTTGACCGGACCCAATGAGCATATAAAGGTCTTTATGGGGAAGGGGAGGAGCACCGGGGGAGAGTCCCCGAACTGTGATTGTAGAGCGTGCTTGAGCTGTAAAAATCTGTAAAAGTAAGAGTTTGGGAGACCAAACTCTTCCTTTAGTTGCTGAAAGGACTTCATTATACCATTGTTATACAACTGGAATATGGAAGTTACTGAGTACGGGGCCCACACCACCCCCCCTCCAGAGACCCCAGTTCATGGAATGATGCAGAGTGCCAAAGGGGAGTATCCGGGTCCATACTATCATACCCAAGCATACGCATCAAAGCCAGCCAGATCTTCATGGCCTGAAAAACAGTAGGAGGGGACAGCCGAGAGGCGCTCCCCCCACTAGAATCTGGGCCGGAGAAAGGTCTGGGTAGTAACATCGGAGAAACGCCCAGCACAGACCAGCCTCCTCTCCTCCCCGCAACCAGATACTGATATGTGCCAGCTGGGACGCATAGTAATATAGTTGGAAGTGAGGCAAGGCCAATCCGCCATCAACTTTTTGTCTAGTGAGGGTATTTATCTTTTATTCGAGGCCTTTTATTGGCCCAAATCAGAGATGTTAATATACTGTTTAATTTCTTAAAGAAGGCCGGGAATATGTATACAGGGGATTGCGAAAGAACATACAGTAATTTGGGCAAAACTGTCATCTAAAAAAGGCTAACCTTACCCGTCATTGCCAGCTGTACAAGTGGGTCAAGGTTCAAGGGTATAAAATCCGAAGGGTCATTAGTAACCTGGATCCCAAGATATTTGAACTGGCCTGTCCAGCTCAGCGGTAGGGAAATCCTTGGGACTCTGGGAGGAGAGCCCGTAATGGGCATTATAAATGATTTGGACTAGTTGATGCGGAGACCAGAGAATCCACCAAAGGTCTCTATGACCCGCAACACTACAGGCATATCCACACTGTAGTCGTGTAAGAAAAGTTACAGGTCGTCTGCATAGAGGGCTATTTTGTCAGTACATGGACCCGTGTCAACTCCCCCAATGTCCGGGTGCGATCTGACCAAACAAGCCAAGGGCTCAATGGCTATGGCAAACAAGGCTGGGGAGAGGGGGCATCCCTGTCTGGTGCCCCGAGTCAAAGTAAAGGAGGAAGAAACATAGCCATTAACCAAGATCCTGGCCGTAGGCTTTGATATAGCAATTTGATCCATCGTATAAAATTAGGGCCGAAGCCCATACATGTCATGACCCCCCATAGATATGGCCAGTCGACACTGTAGAATGCCTTAGCCGCATCCAGTGAAACCACAACCGCGTCTGAGGGGAAGTCATGGGGAGCCTGCAATATAGTGTATAGCCTGCGCAAATTAATGGACGTGGATTTCCCTGGCATGAAGTCAGATTGATCCTGGTGTATTATAGATGTAATGACCAAATTAAGCCGGACCGCAAGGATTTTTGCCAGGATCTTGGCATCGGTAGGGATAAGGGAGATCGGCCTATAGGACTCTACTAGTTTGGGGTCCTTACCGGGCTTTGGCAGTACTATAATTACGGCCTCGGACATTGAGGGAGGAAGTTGATCAGTGGCAAATATGTCTGTATACATGTCATGCAGTTTGGGATTAAAGAACTGTATGTACTGTTTATACAGCTCAGTGGGGATTCCATCGCTACCCGGAGACTTGCCACTGGGAGACATTCCCACCGCCGCAGTCACCTCCTCCAAAGTTAAGGGCGCGTCTAGAGTATCCCTAGCCTCGGGGGAAAGCCTGGAAAGGGGTATATTGGACAGGTACAGGTCTAAGTCTTCCATGGAGCACGTCGACTGAGAGTCATAAACCTCTTTAAAGTATGAAAGGAACATCTGCGCTATGTCGGGGGTATTATCTACTATGGAGCTGTCAGGGCCAGACATCTGCACTATCGTGGACCCAGGACGGTCGTAATGCACCAAATGGGCCAATAAACTACCTGGCCTGTCCGCCTGCATATAGATATTGGTGGCCCTAAACAAAAGGGAGCGTGCATTTTTATCCGAAAGGTGAGCCAGCCAGGCCTCCTGAGCTAACAGCCACCTTGCTTTTAGCGCAGAGGTTCCCTGAGTCAAATAGCGGGTCTCTAGATCCCTATATTCAGATTCAAGCTGTCTCTCCATCGCTCTGTACTCTGTAACTTGCGGGCAGCTATTTTGCCTATCAGTGTACCACGTAGATTAGCTTTGAACGCATCCCATACAACCGGTGTGGGGGCCGAGCCCGCGTTACCTGCAAAGAAACCTTCCCATCTAGATGGTAAATCCAGGCACACTCCCAGCTCAACCAGCCAGGACGACAACCCCCGTGCCTCATAATGAACATCCGTTATGCTAGGTAGGAGCTTGGGCGAGACCAGGGCCAGGTCGATTCTGGAGAAGGAGCCGTACGTACTGAAAAAACATGAGTACTGCCTAAGCGTAGGGTAGCGAGCCCTCCAGACATCCACCCACTGCATGCTATATATAAAATCCGCAAACTTAGACTGAGATATAGATTGGCCACCCCCCGCCCCCAAATCCCGAGAAGACCTCCATCTATCCAGAGAGGCATCCAACACGTTGTTAAAATCCCCTAAACAAAGAACAGGAGTATGTGGAGAGGAAGCAATAAATGAGGCCGCCTTCTGCAGGACGTCGTACGAGAATGGGGGAGAAACATAAACAGACAAAATAAAGAAATTACAGGAGTTTACCTTGCATTCCAGAAACACAAACCTACCATTTGGATCCGTGTTTACTGTAATTAATTCAAACTGTATAGTTCTCTTTATCATGACTGACACCCCCCTGGAAGAGGAGGAGTGGGAGGAATGATACGCCCTGCCTACCCAAGGCCTGTGGAGCGACAATAGTCTATTTCCCTCCAGATGAGTTTCACTCAGACAGATGATATCCGGGCCATATTTCTTAATCATTTGGAATACTAAGGATCGCTTCACTTTATTACTAATGCCCCGGACATTCCATGCCAAAATCTTTAAGTCAGACATATCGTCCTTTGTACCATCTGAGACACAGCATTCAGAGACCTCACAAGGTGAGAAAGGAACCCCCCATCACCATTATCCAAGTATCTATCTTCCCGTACTTAGTACCATCCCTGGAACCATATCGTCCGCAGGCCCCGAATCCCGAGCCAGACCCCCCTAAATAGCACAACTTCACCTCACAATTTGGTAAATAGCCATATGAAAAACAAAAAACTGAAAAAAAGAGGAATAGAAAATCAACAGAAAAACAAACTTCATCCCAACAACATCCCCCCTCCCCGTATACCTCCCCGAACTGTGGCATACACACATCCCAAACAGAGCTCTAACCTTGGTGATCTGAAAGCCTACGGCAGTGCTATGCGTAGCATACAGATTCAAACAAAAAAAACCAATACAAAACCCGATGCGTAAAAGTCACTACCCAGCAAAGTCCAGAACAACTAATTCAAAGGAAAGCTTCCCGGACTTATACTTGCATATTGTAGGCCAATGTAGAAAGGACACTGGATGTCAGTCCGGAGCCATCTGGCGGGCACCCGGAGCGTGTCTGTCCAGCCAGGCCGCCGCCTCCCTCGGAGAACTGAAGAACTTAGTTTCCCCGTCTGCCACCACACGCAGCCTGAAGGGAAACAGCATCGAATAGGGAAGATTCAGGTCACGAAGACACCGCTTGATGGGCAGAAACTGGGACCGATCCTTTTGGACATCCGCTGCAAAATCTGGAAATGCCGACACCCGAACACCATTTCGAAGCAGGGGGCCCTTCACTCGGCCCAGGCGCAGGACGGAGTCCCGGTCTTTATAGTGCAGAAACTTGGCAATAAATGTTCGCGGAGGTGCACCCGGGGGCAGAGGCCGGAATGTCACCTGGTGCGCCCGTTCCACCGCAAACTGGGGCGTAAAGGATTCAGCACCATACGCCTCTTTCAGCCAGAACTCCAGGAAATCCTCGGGTTGTGCCCCCTCCTCCTTTTCAGGCAGGCCCACGAATCTCACATTGTTTCTGCGAAGGCGTCCCTCTATATCCAGGAGTTTAGTTTGCATAGCCGAAACTTGCTGGGAGACAGCAGACACAGGTCCTCTAGGTTGGAGACCCGCGTCTCTGTTTCGCCCACTCTCTCTCGGATGCGCTGGACATCCTGGCGTAACAGTGATAGATCGCACTGCACCTTCTCCATTTTGTCCGACAGGCGTTGTTCACTAGCCGCTATGGCCTCCAGGACTTGTTGAATGGAAGGGGCAGATGGCTGCATGTCCACACTCGAATCGGCCCCGGCCAGGGGAACGGGTCGGCTAGAAGGGGAGGTTTTAGGAGAGGACTGCGTCGGCTGGGTGGGAGGCTGGCGGACGAACTTCTCCAATTTAGCCGCCGCGCTTTGACCACCCCTCACTATAATATCAATGTTCAAGCAGCACTCAAAGCCCAGGTATTCAGTGTCAGGAAGTTCAGCAATGGACAGTAGTTGCAGTGTCAGCAATGCACCAGGGCCCCAAGCATCCTTTAATGAAAAGAGAGGGGAGAGGGGCCAGGGGGATCCAAGGAGAAATGTTATAATAAAATATAGGCTGGGCAGTGAGAAACAGGGCAGCGTGTCCTGAATCACTCCATCCAGCCCTGCAGCCCCTTTAGAGTTCCAGAGCAGTGCAGTGCAGGAGGATTAGTGCAGGGAGGTACTTTCAAGATGGCCGCCGGGCCCACAGCCTCACCTCCCTCACTCAGTCACACTGATCCCGGGCGCCAGGGGACAGGAGCAGCCAGGTATGGGATCCAGGGGGTGCAAGGGGAGGGCGCTGCTCACCCCGCACCGCTGATGGCGGCAGTCTTCTCCGCGGGTCCGCGTGCGCCCGCGGCAGCGCGGCTATGTCCTGCAAATTGAGGCCGGGGATGTGCTGGCAGCCTAGGCCTAAAGTCCGGGCTCAGACGGCGCTGGCCGGAGACGCAGGCAGAGGTTACTCTGTGATGCCCGCCGCCTCCCCAGAGAGGCTAGGAGTAGTAGGAGCCGGAAAACAGTCTTAGGGGAGCCACAAGGAGAGGATCAGGATTAATAATCCGGGGATCTCCTATATCCTGCTTCCTACCCACTTGCTGCCGTGTTCTTAGTGAACATATGTGGGTAGTTTTCTGAATATAAAGCGCTATAGTGAGATGTAATATAGACTCCTAAGTACTTGATCTTATTTGTTTTCCAGCGAAGGTCATAGGAGGACTGTAGAGCGCGTCTGAGATCCCCTGCTATGTGTAATGACATAGCTTCAGATTTGACAAATTTGATTTTATATCCCGATAGGGAGCCATAGTCCTCTATAATCTGATACGAGGCGGGGAGCGAAGACTGTGGCTGAATGAGGAACAGCAGTACATCATCTGCAAAAAGTGAAATCTTAAACTCCTGCGAGCCCACCTTCACTCACCGAATTCTACCAGAGTTCCTAATCACAGCAGCCAGGGGTTCTATGACCATGGCAAACACCAGGGGGGAGAGAGGACAGCCCTGCCTCGTACCGTTGGATAGTGGGAAGGGAGCGGACAGCACTCCGTTAGTCAGAACCTTAGCTATAGGGGATGAGTAGAGAGCCGAGACCCCCGTCAAAAATTCGGCCGATATCCCGAACGCCTGAAGAGTCTGAAACAAGAAGGGCCATGATATGCGGTCGATCGCCTTTTGAGCGTCTAGCGAAAGGACAATAGTTGGGGTGTGACTGCAGTTCAGTCACTGTATTAGATCTATCGCTCTTCTAGTGTTATCCCTGGCCTGACGGCCAGGAATAAAACCGACCTGGTCATAATTGATCAGGCTAGGGAGCACACCGTTGATACGGGTAGCTAAAATTTTAGCATAGAGTTTAATGTCCAAATTCAATAGGGATATCGGCCGATAGCTAGCGCAATCTCGAGGGTCTCTGCGCTCTTTGTGGATAACTATTATTCTGGCCTCCAACATGGTGCTTGGAAAAGGGGTACCATGTAGTACATCATTGAACAATACTCTGAGATGTGGTATTAAGATGGGGGCAAATTTCTTATAATATGATGCTGAGAAGCCATCGGGCCCTGGAGCTTTAAAGGACTTCAGGACGGCTGCAATTTCCTTGTCTGTTAAATCTTTATTCAGTTCTGAGGAAGCACAGTAGACAATCTGGGGAGTTTAGCCCTACGCAAGAATTCTGAGATTAAGCCGTCTGGGGGTCCAGAACCTGGGTTAATAGAATTTAAATTATAGAGCTGAGCGTAAAATTCCTGAAATGCCTTGTTTATGGCATTCGGGGCATACGTGATCTCGCCTGACACAGTATGCACCACTAAGATATTATTCCGAGAGCGTTGTGCTCGGAGACGGGAAGCCAGCATCCAATCCGCTTTATCTCCTTTCTTATAAAAGGACTGATTAAGTCTCTGAAGGGTCTTAGCTCTACGCTCTGACAAGAAAAGCGACAATTCAGACCGCGCCCTCAGCAAAATCTCTAAATTAGCAGGGGTAGGGGGAAGCTTGTGTTGTCTTTCAAGCACCTGGAGTCTAGTGGATAGGGAGAGGAAATTAGATTCCTGTGACTTTTTGAACCTAGCTGACTGACTTAGCAAATGGCCTCGGAGAACAGCTTTATGTGGTTCCCATAAGATGACAGGTGAGGTCTCTGGAAGATCGTTAAATAAAAAATAATCAGTAATGTGACTTTTAATCAAATTAATAATTTCCGGATTATGTAATAGGGAGTCATTCAATCGCCATGAGGCCGGAGGGGGACGGGGGGCAATAGAAAGGAGCTCAGCAGTGATCGGACAATGGTCAGACCATACCATGTGGAGTATACGTGCAGACTTCAGTTTAGAGGAAAGGTCCCGGCTGAGTAAGATCATATCGATTCTAGAGTAGGATTTATGTACAGGGGAGTAGAAAGTGTAGTCCCTAGTAAGTGGATCAGTAAGTCTAAAGGAATCAAATAATAATTGGAGCTTCAAAAGATCCAATAGGGCAAGAGATCCCGGGGATGAATGTTTGGAGGTAGGAGAAAGAGAGGAGGGGGGAGGATCTGTCTAACGAGGCATCTAGAACCTCATTAAAGTCACCTGCCACTATGATCTCCCCTTGGCGGAGCCTAGTTAAGTGTGAGTTCAAACCCCTAAAAAAGGCAGCCTGATTTTGGTTCGGAGCATAGACATTAACAAGAGTACACAGGGTGCTGTTTAGTTTCCCAACAAGGATTAGCCATCTACCAGATTTATCTGCATGGCTGTCCAACAACTCGTACGTGAAGTGAGCAGCGAGCAAGATGGAGACCCCCCTTTTCTTGTGTGTCGCATCACATGCATGGAATGTAAGTGGGAAGGATTTAGATTTTAAGTCAGGGTGGAGGGACTTTTTAAAGTGGGTTTCCTGCAAGAAAACCAAATCACCTCTGGCCTGTTTAAGGGAAAGAAAGAGCTTAGTGCGTTTGGTAGGGCTATTCAAACCTTTGACATTATGGGAATATATCCTAAGAGCCATAACGAACAATTCTCCGGAACGCCACGTCTCCTCCCTATTGGAAGTTTTTGATTCATAGGAGGGTGAACTTAAGGAGACTGACGTCATCCTGGAGTGTGAGGACCTAGAGTCTTCCTACAGTAATGGCATGGAAGAACTCATAGCGGCTGTGTGCCATTGTCTGGGCTGCTCCGAGGTGGATTCCCAAGGAAAGGCTCTGGATCCATTCATGCTTCGATGCAAGAAGGTTACTTTCCTGTCTTCTTTGGATCTCTCCAATCACATTCAGGTGTCTGGAAGGTGCCGGATAAAAAATTAGCCGTTCATCACAAAATTTGCTTTACTTTAGCCACTCCTGTGTCTAAGTGGGAACTGCCTCTCAAGGTTGACGCTGCGGTACTTCCAATTTAGGGCTCTCTGCGTCTTTTAAAGATTCACTAGATAAAAAGGTTGAGGGCTATCTCAGGTCCATTTTTATGGTCTACAGAGTCGTTATCTGTCTTTTCTGCAGCGAGGTACACTGTGATTCCACAGGGAATTACATCGGGGTGTAGAGTTGAATCTTGATCCGAGGCACCAACAGGCTAAAAGCTTAGACTGTTCCCAGGATGCATAGCGCTGCTTCCTCTATATCCCCGTCTCCAAGCACTGGAGCTCAGTTTGTAAGTTGGTGCCTGCAGTGCAGGCAGCTAACTAACAGGGACGGCTGCGCTAGGCAGCCCTGAAAAGAGCTTTTTAAGAAGATAGAAGACTTCAAAGGCCGCAGCACAGGCACTTAGAAGTGCTATATGTCATGCTGACATATCATGCTGCAGCTCCCTCACCTCCCCCAGTGGCGATGTATACTCCCGCGCCGGGTACTTACAGCGGAGGGCTCCGATCTCTTTAAGGCACACACACTCGCCGCTGCTCTCCAGGATCGTGTGGCTGCATCATAGGGAGGAAATAAGAGGGTCCCCCAGACGGGACCCGCTGAAAATTGCGATCCAGCGCGGTCTCCAGGAGAAAGATCGCGCGCGCTGGCGTGGACACTGTGGACGTACAGAGACCCTACTAGACCAACAGGACAAGGGGCACAGGTCGGATTACATAAAAATCTGTTTCAATAGACCTCGCAGTACCCGGTGATGAAGTCCAGCAAGGGGATAAGGCTCTGACCTGTAGCCCCAGCCCCAGGCGCCATTTACTGCAAATGTTCCCGCCCTTGAGCTGCATGTCTGTCTCCCTCACTCCCTGTCAGCATTTGGGCGCAATTACACACAAGCTGAGCTTATTCTGGGACTGCTGGGCAATGTCTCCTCTGTAAAGCCGCCTGCATCATCAGCGCTGTGCATTTACAGGACACTTAAGTATTCAACATGTCATTTAGACAATGTTAGTTAAGAACAAGTGCATTACTACAAGTACCCTGTGTTATACATCCAGTCTTTACTGTGCATTGTTATGTCTATATACCTACATAGCTTTACTTGGTAGTACGGGTCTGGGACTCCAGGTCGACAACAAAAGGGTCGACACACCTTAGGTCGACGCCAATTGGTCAACACACCTTAGGTCGACATGGACAAAAGGTCGACGGGAACAAGGTCGACATGGACAAAAGGTCGACATGAGTTTTTAATGTTTTTTTTGGTGTCGTTTTCTTCGTAGATTGACCGGGAACCCCAATTAGTGCACCGCGTCCCCTCGCATGGCTCGCTTCGCTCGCCATGCTTCGGGCATGGTGCCTTCGCTCCGCCCCACTTCGCTCGGCACAGATTACCGTTCCAATCATAGTCCACGTGGATCGTTAAGTATGAAAAGGTTCCAAAAAAGAAAAAAAATTGTGAAAAACTCATGTCGACCTTTTTACACGTCGACCTTGTTCCTGTCGACCTTTTGTCCATGTCGAACTAAGGTGTGTCGACCAATTGGCGTCGACCTAAGGTGTGTCGACCTTTTTGTTGTCGACCTGGAGTCCGGATACCGGTAGTACACTTACTTAGTATTGCTAGTCCAGTGCAGTTTTATTGTTGTTTGTAATAATTTCTGCATTGTACATGTGACTGTGTGTGTGCCAATAGCTGCTGTGTGATCTATATTCCGTGTATCTCACACATATTGCTATCCCTATATTCTGTACCCTGAAGGGGGCTAAGTGCGTCAGGGTTCTCATATAATATAGTGTTTCACAGGATATACTGCTTTGGTATTTTTCTCTGTGTATTACAGTCACCATACACCTCTTAAATCCTCTGTTTGTGCTCTGCTTGCAGTCACACTATACAGGTTTTTTCTTTCAGGTACTTTGTCTGCTTATATTGTACTACTATGCCCTAAGGTTACGCTTTCATATAATGTCGGCTAAACAGGGCAATAGATCCATGGCTGATCCTGCACCATGCAGTGCTGATGCCACGGATTGCTCAGAGGAAAACATAGCAGCTGAGGGTTCAGGTACTGGGGGTTCTATACCCCCCAGTCAGTCTGCAGCAACGGGGGCACATCAAGACCAGGGATGTGCAGGCAGGGGAGGCAATGCCTTCCCTGTCATTAATGATTAAAATAATACAAAGAAGATACATAAGACACACATTCTCTTTATATTATTATAATCGTTTTAGCTCATGTAATAAGTTTGGGAGGCACTGATAGCCAGTGCCTCCCGTAGCCAGTGGGAACGGGACAAAGCGGGGGGCGGGGCCATGCGCTGGGCTGGAAAAGCTCATTACAAAAAGATTGGAATGCGGCACTTATACAAGTGCCTCGCTTTCAGGGAAAGCACGCCCCTGCTAGCGAGGCACCTGTGGTTGGACAGCGGATCCAGTGCTGGATCCGCTGGCCGAATCACATAGACGCAGCCGGGAGAAGCGGCGGCGGGACCCGTCAGGTACTGCTCCAGCTGCGGCGGCGTCGGGATGCCCAGAAGTCCATGCTGGGCTGACTTCATTAAGAGCAGCTCCCCCCTCCCTGCCTCCTTACTCACAGCACTGTCCTTGCCATTGCTGTTGCTGCCGGTCCGGCGCCTGTCACACACAGGCAGAGCCAGAAGATGGTGCGGCAGCAGTGGTACAGGGAGGAGGGGGAGAGCGGAACGGCAGATCTTTCTACTGTAATCTAGGTAAAGTGTGTGCCATGCCCCCCCTCCCCCTACTAGCTAAAGTGTGTGCCATGTCCCCCCCTCCCCCTACTAGCTAAAGTGTGTGCCATGTCCCCCCCTCCCCCTACTAGCTAAAGTGTGTGCCATGTCCCCCCCCTCCCCCTACTAGCTAAAGCGTGTGCCATGTTCCCCCCCTACTAGCTAAAGTGTGTGCCATGTCCCCCCCTCCCACTACTAGTTAAAGTGTGTGCCATGTCCCCCCCTCCCCCTGCTAGCTAAAGTGTGTGCCATATCCCCCCCTCCCCCTGCTAGCTAAAGTGTGTGCCATGTCCCCCCCTCCACCTACTAGCTAAAGTGTGTGCCATGTCCCCCCTTCCACCTACTAGCAAAGTGTGTGCCATGTCCCCCCCCACTAGCTAAAGTGTGTGCAATGTCCCCCCCTCCCCCTACTAGCTAAAGTGTGTGCCATGTCCCCCCCCCGCCCCCTACTACCTAAAGTGTGTGCCATGTCCCCCGTCCCCCTACTAGCTAAAGTGAGTGCCATGTCCCCCACTTCCCCTACTAGCTAAAGTGTGTTCCATGTCCCCCCGCTGGCCCAATCGCTGGCTAATGTGCACGGCGACAGCGGTGGGAAGCCGCAAACCCAGCGTGAATTGAGCGGTGCTCGGTGCTCTCCTCCTCCGCCCTCTCTCAGACAGAAGCCCCTGCTCGGCGGCCGGCGGCTGTGTAGAGCACACAGCCGCTCACCACTTTCCGCCGCCAGCCGCCCACCATTCACCGCCGCCAGCCGCTCACCGCCACCAGGCACAACAAATGAGTCAGGTAATGTTCACCTGCTGTCACCCTCTCTCCCTGTTGTTACTGTCCCTGTCCCTATTGTCACACTCTCTCACCCTGTTGTCACTCTCTCTCTCCCTGTCGTCACTCTCTCTCCCTGTCGTCACTCTCTCTCCCTGCTGTCACTCTCTCTCTCCCTGCTGTCACTCTCTCTCTCCCTGCTGTCACTCGCTCTCTCCCTGCTGTCACTCGCTCTCCCTGTCGTCACTCGCTCTCCCTGTCGTCACTCTGGCTGTCCTTGCTATCACAATTTCGGCTCATTCAGTGTGCTACAATGTGAATTTTGGCTCATTCAGTGTGCTACAATGTGAATTTCGGCTCATTCAGGAGGATATTCAATTTGGCCCAAAGAGACATCGGGAGTAAAAACCCCCGATGTTTCTTTGGGTGCAGCGGTTGGGCTATTTAATTAGCTCGGCCGGTAAAATCTGCTTTTTCATCCGTAAATACACAGGTTCAGTGAAACCTGTGTGTTTTCGGGTGAAATAGCCCCGTTTTCGGATGAAAACGGGGCTGTCATCGGGCATTTTGTTTCGCATGCCGGATGTGAATGTCGGCTCGTACCGTGTGCTATGAGGTTAAATGGGCACCAGTACTAGATAGTAGGGGTTCTACTACACTGGACATGCCCCATATTGGGTGACCACGCCCACTTTTCTTGAGCACTCCCCAGCCAATGACCTCACCGCACGTTACTGATCAAGACCCACCTTGGGCTGCTTTGTCTAATTTACTGACTACGCTAGTAACTAGACTATGGGACCTCCCGTTCCATTACAGCAACATATTGTCCCTGCAGTTAATCCCCCATGGGCAGATACTCTGTCCTCTCAGTCACAGCAATTAAATCAGTCTTTGGCTAAGCAAAATCCTAACCCTCGCTCGCCTAGGTCCAAGGGGTCTTATAAACGGGCCATTACTTCCTCACAATCCACACGTTTCGGATACTTCATCCAACGAGGATGGCGCATATATGGACTCCTCAGACACTGATGCAGATGCTTCTGATGGGGAATCTATGACACAAGTGGATGTTCCTGACCACTTGGAGGCTATCAGGCTGATTCTTCAAATTGATGATGACGCAGAACCTCCAGATACCTCTAAGAAACCAGATAAGTTCAAGCAATCAGAAGGTTCCTTCATTCAGGCCACTTAGTTGACATATGTCAGGAATCATAGGAGTATCCAGGAAAGAAATTCTCCCTGTCTAAGAAGATGCTGGCTCGTTATCCCCTTGCTGCGGAGTTAAGTAAAAATTGGGAAACACGCTGCCGGTGGACTCACAAGTCGTGCGTCTGGTGTTGTCATCTGCTCTGCCTGTCACTACCATCACCTCTCTGAAGGAAACAATTGATAACCGTGTGGTGGGTTGCTTGAAGTCTATTTACACTCTTGTTGGAGCTTCACATAGGCCCACTATTGCGGCTTCTTGGGCTGCAAAACCTATTGAAGCCTGTGTTCAGGAAGTTGAAGCGGAGCTACAGTCTAATTTTCCTGATAATGCTAGACAGTGTCTTTCATATATTATTACAGCCTCTCATTATATTCAGGAGGCAGCATCTGATGCAGGTATCCTGGCGGCCAAAGCGTCTACTACGTCCATTCTGGCTCACCGGATTCTCTGGTTGCGGTCCTGATCTGTAGATCTGGGCTCTAAAAAGACTTTGGAGGAGATCCCCTTTAAGAGAAACATCATTTTTGGGGAAGATCTCAACAAGATTGTTGCTGACTTAGCATCCGCTAAGACTTCCAGGCTGCCTAGTACTACTCCTTCGACTCCGAAGGCTTAGAGTACTTCCTTTCGTTCCTTTTGACCTCCGGGTAAAACAAAGGGTCAGGCATACCCGAAACAGGCTCGCACTTCCAAATCCACTAAGCTCAAGCCTAAACGTGCCTGGGCTGTCCGTCAGCCTGCTTCCAAAACAGACAAGCCTAGGGAGGATACCAGGGTGGGAGGCCGACTTCTACGGTGTGCCCAGGTATGGTTACAGACCACTTCGGACGCTTGGGTAAGGGAAGTCGTCGCTCACGGATACACCATCTCTTTCAAGAAATGTCCCCCTCGTCAGTTTTGCTCGACGAACACCCCTTCGGATCCTGTAAAAGCAAAAGCTCTACAGTTGGTGGTACTATCACTCCTGGACACAGGTGTGATAGTGCCGGTGCCTCTGGCTCATAGAGGCAGGGGGTACTATTGAACGCTGTTCCTAGTTCCGAAACCGAATTGGTCTTCCCGGCCCATTCTCAACCTCAAGTCTTTGAACAAATTTGTGAAGGTGTCCAAATTCCGTATGGAAACTTTTCACTGTATTGTTCTGTTTTGGAGCCCAAAGACTATATGGTATCCCAGGACATACAGGATGCTTACCTGCATAGACCTATAGCAGTGTCGCATCAGCAATACCTGCGGTTTGCTATTGGCAACCTACATTTTCAATTCCAGGCCTTATCTTTTGGTCTGACCACGGCGCCAACAATTTTCACCAAGGTCATGACGGCTCTGCTCCACTGTCAGGGTATCAGGATCCCGGCGAAATCTCCAGAATCTGGAACTGACTGTCCAATTCCTGCAAGCCCACGGGTGGCTCAACAACTGGAAGAAATCTTCCCTGGTCTCTGCTCAGAGCATCGTGTACCTGGGGCCATTATTGGACACCCACAACTAGCAGTTGTTTTTGTCTCCGGAGAAGGTCCTGGAACTTCAGGACAAGATAAGATGCTTCCTATCTGCCCACGTGTGTCGATACACTCGGCGATGCAAGTACTAGGCTTCATGGTGTCGGCTTTCGACATGGTGGAGTACGCTCAATTTCCCTCCCGCCCTCTACAGAGGTTAATCCTTTCCAAATGGGACTGCCTGCCTCACCGGATCAGGACTCGCATGATCTCCTTGACTCCGAAGGTCCGCCTGTCACTGACCTGGTGGCTACAGGTCCAGCAATTGAGCAGGGGTCATCTGTTCTGGATCGCCAACTAGGTCCTCCTAACGTTGGATGCCAGTCTGCGGGGTTGGAGCACAGTGTTTGTTATGCAAAACAAATGGACTCACAGACAAACTGGGGAATATGACATAACGTACACAGAAGGTGATAGGGTAACAAAATACACACACAGTGAACAGAGAAGCCCAGAGGCTAAGGAACTGGGTATCTCCCTTGTATTAGAACTGCTCAGATGTAAAAAGCAAGATGTTGTGTTTTAATACGTAGAGAACCCGAAATGCTGTTGCTAAGGGCAACAGCAAAACCCTAAAGGGTTACCAACGGGTGTGGCAGTAAACTCCTTGGTCAGAGATGGAATGATAGACACAAGGAGAGCCTCCACAATCCTGATTCTCACTTGCAGTGCACAGGTTTAAGCTTACTGCCACTAAACTGACCCCTGACACCTAGCACAGTGAGACAGGATTAGACAGGCAAGTGTTAGAATACAGCCGCAAACTTGCTAAGTTCACAGAGTAATAACAGAACCCCAGCAAGCTAAACGACTGACTCCAGTCTTACTGCTAGGTCTGGATTGGCAGAGTGTAATACCAAATCCCCAGGCCTATTTGCAGTAAGCAACAAACAAATACAAAGCTACACAGTACTGGCTAACTTTCATGAACTGACTAACCAACAGAGATTCAGCAGCATCTGCTTACCCTGAAAAGAGGCCTTATAAAGCAGGTGCTGTCCACGCCCCACTCAGACCTCACAGACTGTGAGCACAAAAACCAGCACCGGATCCCCTGCCGTGCACAGAGCCTATAACCACTGCACAGCAAAAGACCCGAACCGGAGTATCAGCTGCGCTCAGGTTACTCCACTAGCACTTGTCTCCCGGTTGCCATGACGACGTGGCAGCACAGGGCAGGAGACCCTAACAGTACCCCCCCTCTGACGAGGGGTCAAAGAACCCCTACCACCGGGTTTATCGGGGAACTGCGAGAAGAAAGAGCGTATCAGTCTGGGGGCATGAAGATCACAACTGCGCACCCACGACCGCTCCTCCGGGCCATACCCCTTCCAGTGCACCAAAAATGACAGCCGACCCCGAACCACCTTGGAGTCAAGAATCCTTTCAACAACAAACTCCCTCTGGCCACGTATCAGAAGAGGGGAAGGTCTTCCACTGGAAGAAGGATTACTAATCGCCCGTTTTAAAAGGGAACAATGAAATGTTTTATTGATACCCAAAGAACGGGGCAGATCTAACTGAAAAGCCACCGGATTGATAACCCTGGTGATCTTATAAGGGCCGATGAACCGGGGCCCTAACTTATGAGATGGCTGTCTCAACTTCAAATTCTTGGTAGACAACCAGACGAAGTCTCCTAATTTGAAGCTGCAGGGTCTTTTCCGCTTATCAAAAACCCTTTTGGTCACTAATGACACAGACACAAGGGCTTTCTTCACTTTCCGCCAAATACCTCTAAGGACCGAAACCACAGAGGAACCACCAGGCGTGGAGTCCAGGGGGTCAAAAGAATTGGCCTTAGGATGATGCCCATACACACAAAGGAAGGGAGAGATCCCTGTAGCAGAGTGAGCCGCGTTGTTATAGGCAAACTCCGCCATGGACAGATGAGCAACCCAGTCAGTCTGACACTTGGAGACATAACACCTGAGGAACTGCTCCAAGGACTGGTTCACCCTTTCAGTCTGCCCATTAGACTGCGGATGGTAGCCTGACGACAAGCTGACAGAAATCTGGAGATCGGAACAAAATGGCCTCCAGAATTTGGCCACAAACTGGGATCCGCGGTCAGAGACCACATCAAGTGGCAACCCGTGGAGACGCACAACATGCAGCATAAATAATTCAGACAGGCGTCTGGCTGATGGCAGCCCAACCAGTGGAACGAAGTGCGCCATCTTCGAAAACCTGTCAACGACAACCCAGATGGCTGTCATCCCCGAGGATTTGGGCAAGTCCACCACAAAATCCATTGAAATGTGGGTCCATGGCTTAGATGGGATAGAGAGTGGATGTAATGGGCCAACAGGAACCCCTCTAGGAGTCTTATTTCGGGCACAGATGTCACATGCCCGAACCCACTGATCCACATCCTTAGCCACCGAGGGCCACCACACCGCCCTAGATAGCAACTCCCGAGTTCTGGCAATACCCGGGTGACCTGCCGACTTCTTGGCATGGAATTCCAGGAACACTCGCTGTCTTAACCTAGGAGGCACAAACAAAAGACCTACCGGAAGGTTTGGAGGAGCCTGCTCCTGTGCTCTAAGGACTAATGATAAGAGGTCCTGGGTAATGCCCACTTTAATACATGATGGGGAAACAATGGGCAACGGCTCCTCGGTGGTCTCCTGGATTGGAGCAAAACTCCGCGAGAGCGCATCAGCCTTGATGTTTTTTGACCCAGGGCGATATGTTATCAAAAAATTAAAGCGAGCAAAAAACAAAGCCCATCGTGCCTGCCTGGCATTGAGACGCTTCGCTGACTCTAAATATGCCAGATTCTTATGGTCAGTGAGAATTGAGACCACAAACTTAGCCCCCTCAAGCCAGTGTCTCCACTCCTCGAGTGCATCCTTAATAGCCAACAATTCCCGGTTACCCACGTCATAATTCATCTCGGCAGGCGAAAATTTACGGGAAAAGTAAGCACAGGGATGAAGGCGATTATCAGACACTCCCATCTGAGAAAGCACTGCCCCAATACCCATCTCAGAGGCATCCACCTCCACAACAAAAGGACGCTCTGGATCTGGGTGTCGCAGCACCTTGGCCGAAACAAATGCCCTTTTGAGACGGGCAAAAGCCGCTTTAGCCTCACAAGACCAGTGAGCAACATCCGCCCCTTTCTTAGTGAGTGCCACCAAGGGCGCCACTATAGACGAAAATCCAGCGATAAATCGTCTATAAAAATTCGCAAAGCCCAGGAAACGCTGAAGCGCCTTCAAACTAGTGGGCTGCACCCAATCCTGGACTGCCTGTACCTTGGAACCCTCCATTTGGAAACCTTCTGGGGAGATAATATATCCTAGAAATGCGATTTGCTGAACTTCAAATTCGCACTTCTCCAGCTTCGCCCCAAGCCGGTGGTCTCTGAGTTTCTGGAGGACTAAGCGTACATGCTTCCGATGTTCCTCCAGGGAATGGGAGAAGATTAGGATGTCATCTAAGTATACAACTAAGAATCTATCCAAATATTCCCTGAGCACATCATTCATGAAATCCTGGAAGACTGCCGGGGCATTACAGAGCCCAAAAGGCATCACCAAATATTCATAATGCCCTGAGTGGGTATTAAAGGCAGTCTTCCATTCATCCCCCTCTCTTATTCGGATTAGATTGTACGCACCGCGTAGGTCAATCTTAGAAAAAATGGTGGCAGTACGAAGCTGGTCAAACAAGACCGAAATGAGAGGCAGTGGGTATGAGTTTTTAATCGTGATACGGTTCAATTCCCTGAAGTCGATGCAGGGTCGCAACGAACCGTCCTTTTTACCCACGAAGAAGAACCCCGACCCAACTGGAGACTGTGAAGGTCTGATAAATCCCTTAGCCAAGTTCTCCTGAATGTACTCTGCCATAGCCTGAGTCTCAGGACGTGACAGGGAGTACAACCTGCTCTTGGGAAGCTTAGCATTTGGCAACAAATCAATGGCACAGTCATAGGGGCGATGGGGAGGTAGTACCTCTGCAACTTTTTTGGAGAACACGTCCGCAAAATCTGCATAACACCCTGGCAATCCTGGCAAACTTAGCTGCGAGAGCCTGACTGGAAGGCTCAAGCAACTCCTGAAACAATCAGTACCCCAACTAAGAATCTCCCCAGAGACCCAGTCAAATTGAGGATTGTGGGCCCTTAACCAGGGTAACCCCAACACCAATGGGGCAAAAGTACAGACAGTCACATAAAAGGACAATTTTTCAGAGTGTGTAGCTCCAATAAACAAAGAAATCTGGCTAGTGCAAGAGGTAATTTTACCTTGGGATAATGGTTCCCCGTTTAACCCACAAATCTCAATTTCCGATGCCAAGGATACTAAGGGAACAGAGTGTTTTAGGGCGAATTGGCGGTCCATAAAAACCCCGTCGGCCCCACTGTCCACAAAGGCCTCAGTCTTGACAGTTTGACCGAGGATCTTCAAGGTCACCGGAATGATAAAAGTCTTCTTGGGAAATTCTGACTTCTGGCCTGACAGGATATTTCCCATCACCCTCAGGCCCTGAAGTTTTCCGGCTTTTCTGGGCATGATACTACCACATGACCTTTATTCCCACAGTACAAACACAACCCCTGCTGTCTCCTCCGCGTCTTCTCACGCGAGGAGAGGCGGGTAGCCCCAATCTGCATAGGCTCCTCAGAAAATTCCTCAGAGTCTGAGGTTCCCTTGGGAAGGAAGGAAATCTCAGTCTCCCTTTCAAGCCTACGCTCTCTCAGCCGTCTATCCACCCGGATGGATAACTGCATGAGCTGATCCAAGCTATCAGGCAAGGGATATTGTACCAGTTGGTCCTTTATCTGGTTAGAAAGACCTCTTCGGTACTGGTGTCTCAGGGCTGGGTCATTCCACTGGGTATCATGGGCCAACCTCCGAAACTCCGTACAGTAAACCTCAACTGGCCTTCGCCCTTGCTTAAGGATCGAAATCTGAGCCTCGGCTGAGGCCGTCTTGTCAGGGTCATCATACAACATGCCCAGTGCCGTAAAAAAAGCATCAACACTTTTAAGCGACGGACAGTCAGGCTGCAACCCATATGCCCAGACCTGTGGGTCTCCTTGTAGCAAGGAAATCACTATGCCCACCCGCTGAATCTCCGACCCAGAAGACTGAGGCCTAAGCCGGAAGTATAGCTTGCAGCTCTCCTTGAAACAAAAGAACTGCGAGCGATCTCCAGAAAAACGATCCGGGAGATTTACTTTCGGCTCCTTAACCCCTGAAGGTGCTGCTGCTGCGGGAGCTCCGCCAGCAGCCTGGGAGGTGTGCATTTTAATGGACAAATCATTAAATTGTCGAGTCAGGACCTGCACCTGATCGACCACCTGTTGCAACGTATTTTGAGGGGTATGCTCCATATTCCCACAAAATTTCAACAGGAGTATTAGGCTGCTGAATATGTTATGCAAAACAAATGGACTCACAGACAAACTGGGGAATATGACATAACGTACACAGAAGGTGATAGGGTAACAAAATACACACACAGTGAACAGAGAAGCCCAGAGGCTAAGGAACTGGGTATCTCCCTTGTATTAGAACTGCTCAGATGTAAAAAGCAAGATGTTGTGTTTTAATACGTAGAGAACCCGAAATGCTGTTGCTAAGGGCAACAGCAAAACCCTAAAGGGTTACCAACGGGTGTGGCAGTAAACTCCTTGGTCAGAGATGGAATGATAGACACAAGGAGAGCCTCCACAATCCTGATTCTCACTTGCAGTGCACAGGTTTAAGCTTACTGCCACTAAACTGACCCCTGACACCTAGCACAGTGAGACAGGATTAGACAGGCAAGTGTTAGAATACAGCCGCAAACTTGCTAAGTTCACAGAGTAATAACAGAACCCCAGCAAGCTAAACGACTGACTCCAGTCTTACTGCTAGGTCTGGATTGGCAGAGTGTAATACCAAATCCCCAGGCCTATTTGCAGTAAGCAACAAACAAATACAAAGCTACACAGTACTGGCTAACTTTCATGAACTGACTAACCAACAGAGATTCAGCAGCATCTGCTTACCCTGAAAAGAGGCCTTATAAAGCAGGTGCTGTCCACGCCCCACTCAGACCTCACAGACTGTGAGCACAAAAACCAGCACCGGATCCCCTGCCGTGCACAGAGCCTATAACCACTGCACAGCAAAAGACCCGAACCGGAGTATCAGCTGCGCTCAGGTTACTCCACTAGCACTTGTCTCCCGGTTGCCATGACGACGTGGCAGCACAGGGCAGGAGACCCTAACAGTGTTAGAGCAACACTCTCTTCAGGGTCGGGGGACCAGGGAGGAATCTCTTCTCCCGATAAGCATTCTGGAATTGCGGGCAGTGTTCAATGCGTTTACACTATCTCTGCCTCTGGTACAGAACAGGCCTGTTCAAGTACAGTCGGACAGTGCCACCATGGTGGCGTACATAAATCATCAAGACAGCACTCGAAGACGCATGGCAATGATGGAAGCGTCAAAAATCCTTTAATGGGCGGAACGCCATCTGCCAGCCATATCGGCAGTGTTCATTCCGGTGGTCCTCAACAGGGAAGAGGACTTCCTCAGTCGTCGGGACGTATATGCCGGAGAGTGGATTCTTCATCCGGAAGTCTTTTAACTTCTAGTGGACAAATGGGGCCTAACAGATGTAGACCTGATGGCGTCTCGACACAATCACAAGGTTTGGTCTTCGGAGCAAGGACAGGGGATCCTCAAGCAGCGTTCGTGGACGCGCTGGCAATTCCATGGAACTTTCGGATGCCGTACGTGTTCCCTCCGGTGTCACTCCTGCCCAGGGTAATAAGGTAGTCCAAGTAAGAAGGAGAAATGCTACTTCTAATCGCTCCGGCGTGGCCCAGATGGCATTGGTGCTCTGACCCGCAGGGTCTCTCGACAGAGCGTCCTCTTCTATTTCCGCAACACCCAGACCTCCTCATTCAGGGCCTTTGTGTCTACCAGGATTTGGCCCGGCTGGCTTTGACGGCGTGGCTCTTGAAGCTTCAGTACTGAGGGCCAAAGGGTTTTCTGAGGTGATCATTCAAACTACGTTGAAGGCCCATAAACCGGATTCTGCTCGGATTTATCATAGGGTCTGGAATTCTTATTTCACCTGGTATGCGGCAAAGAATTAGGATGCATACAAGTTCAGTACTGCCTAACTTTTGTCTTTCCTGCAACAAGGCATGGACTTAGGCCTTCGTCTGGCCTCCCTCGAGGTAAATATTTCTGACTTGTCGATATGATTTCAAAAAAATTGCAACTCGGTCTGGTGTTCATACATTCACTCAGGGTGTTTTACGGATTCAACCTCCCTATGTATCTCCTGTGGCTCCTTGGGATTTGTCGGTTGTTCTGGATGCCTTGCAAGAGTCTCCGTTTGAACCTCTTGAGTCTGTGGACCTAAAATGGCTTACTCTTAAGGTCTTGTTTTTTTTGGCTATCACCTCTGCTAGATGGGTTTCAGACTTGGGTTCCTGTCTGTAACCCTTTCTGATTTTTCACCGTGTCCGGGCGGTTCTCCGAACTCGTCCTGGTTATCTGCCTAAGGTGGTGTCGTCTTTCCACCTTAACCAAGAGATTGTGGTTCCGGCCTTTACATCTCCAGGTTTATACTCCAAAGAGCGGTCTTTGGATGTGGTAATGGCTCTCCGTAGGAGATCTGATTCCCTCTTTGACCTTTTTTGTTTTCACAAACGTAGCTGGTCTGCTAACAAGCAGACCTTGGCCAGATGGATTATAATGGTGATTGCACATGCTTATGTACAGGCTGGCCTTCCAGCTCCTGCTACCATCAAATTCCATTCTACTCGGTCTGTTGGACCTTCTTGGGCGGCCCGTAGGGCTCATTGGTTCCACACTTGGTCTGTGGATTCAGGATCAAAATGTTCCTTGGAAGATCTTCCGTTTTGATGGGGGTGTTTCTTGTAGGCCAGACCTGGATACCGTAATTGCTCCGGCTACAGTTGGGCATTTTTCTTCTGGTGGCTGCCCCCAAACAGTGGGGTCCACATTTCCAACCTGTTTATTGCTCTTTCTATGGTGGACCATCCACTAAAGGTCATCCAGCCAGGGTCCGCAATTTCCCCCTGGCAGGGGCTCGGCATCGAAGGGCAGATTTGCTGGTGCCAACCGACGATCAGGAGCCAAGGCTTCGGAGAAGCCTAGCACCTGAAAGGGTTCTGTCTTCACCCAGTACAGTCACTAGTAGAGTCGTCTGTTCCAGGATGCTGTGAAGAGGGTGGCATTGAATCAGGCTATCTAGTCTCTCCTTTCAACCGGTGTCATTGCTCCAGTACAGATGTGTCCTCATACATCTTGCTTCAATACGCCATGTAGCGGGAGATGCCTGGCATGAGTGAGCTGACAGACAGGTCCTGTGCAACTCCATTAGCGTTGAGGGTCTTTTTTGCAGAAAATGCATGTTATAGTAAGCACAAGCACACTCTGCGGATTTAAAATTATATGCGGCATGCCTATATTCTCTGTGCGTCTGAGGCTGTAACTGCATACAAAACAATTTGCCACATATTTTAATCAGCTTATGCTGCTTGTGCATCCTATTGTAAATGTTGATTTACATACAGGACTAAAAGCAACACTTTAAAAACACATTAAATAAACTTTAAAATGGAGCTGCTGCGGCCGCTGTGATCAAACCTTAGCCTACGTACTTTTTACACCGTTAGCGTACAAAGCCCCATACCATGGGGGTAATTCCAAGTTGATCGCAGCAGGAATTTTTTTAGCAGTTGGGCAAAACCATGTGCACTGCAGGGGAGGCAGATATAACATGTGCAGAGAGAGTTAGATTTGGGTGTGGTGAGTTCAATCTGCAATCTAAATTGCAGTGTAAAAATAAAACTGCCAGTATTTACCCTGCACAGAAACAAAATAACCCACCCAAATCTAACTCTCTCTGCAAATGTTATATCTGCCCCCCCCCCCTGCAGTGCACATGATTTTGCCCAACTGCTAAAAAATTTCCTGCTGCGATCAACTTGGAATTACCCCCCATGTACGCACTTTGCGTACAAACGCCGTGCTGGCCATACAAAGTACACGCAGTGCGTATACACCCAAAGACACGCCGTGAGCACTTTGCAGCTACACGTGTGACTGAAATACACTTATAACCTTAGCAGGGAAAAGAGACACGACACCAGATTGTATTTAAGATGCTCGGTTCCGACACACCAACATATATTTGCTGAAAGGGGGTTACAATAAACTACAATACAATAGAAAAATGGCTACAGTCAATGGTACATATGTTTTGGTTTCGCATGCGCTTCCCGGCCCGGTCCTCAGTCATCAGGGTAGATGACCTTTAGAGTCGGTGCGGGACTAGGCATGCAGCTGGCTTTTTATACAATAGTCCAAAACCTAACACAATGGAAACTGTAATCTCTTTGTGCATTGGACACAGGGATGGTCATTTACAGTACAGGAGAGGTCATAGGTCGGTTTGAATAGGTGGGCGATGTCTGTTCCAGGTGCACTTACAGATGGTCTCCTCTGGGTTCCCGCCGCATACCAAGTATACAGTGAATACAGTTAATATTTTTATTCTGCTCCTGCACATAACTATACACAGGAGCGTGCGATCTTCTGCAAACCACCACCGGAATATTGCCCTTAATATACCCTACAGCTGGATACCAAACACCACCTTAGAACCTTGTTCTGTCCGCTCCTATCCTGTAAAGGTGAATCCCTTTGTTCTTATACCATTTAAACATGTGTAACTCACTGGTGTGGTGCAGGGAGACTATGTGTACACTGTGCACTTTTTGGATTAAATATGTAATGTGTTTTTATGGCTTTTCCATGTGATTGCAAACACTACCGTAATTACCCATACCACGCGCTAATACGCAGGACCGCAGGAGCGACCATATGCAAATTGCGAATATGTGCACGCACGGCAGAGCAAGTACGCGCACAGAGGCCATCTGTGTGTAGTTTGTACGTGATGTGTGTACTGAAATATTTTTCGACTTCGACACTATTCACATCGTTTTGTAAATAAGACACATTTTAATGGATAACGTTACATGGCATGACCAGAAGGGCTGTTTAACATTGCAACAAGGGATTGTGGATCCGCACTAGCCGAGCGCAATAATTTATGTCAATAATTGTATAATTATATAATGACCAATATCCAAACTGTTAGTTTCAATAAAGAACAGTATCTGATTGGTGGTGCTCCCAATTATTTTGTAGACAACTACAATTTAAAGTGAGAAAGTCAGACAAAAAAAAACTCTTTTTGGGAGCACTCTTTTGTAATAAAAAAGTAAGTGAAATAAATGAAAAAATTCTGAATGTGCCAATAATATAAAACTTGACCTTTTAATTGATTCCCCAATAAAATGTGACATTATTGTCTTAGAACAATTATATAAAAACGTGATTACCTTTTTAACACATAAAGGTCAAGTTGCAGAATTAACTGCAGGTGAAAATCTGTGGAATGTATTATGGATCCCTATATTAATGAAAAGTACTCTTATTGACCACTGAGTGGTTTGTAAATATGTGATTTCTTTAACTGACAATCTTTGTTGACAGTAACAGTATCTAAAGATGGATCATATGGTAGTATATATGGGATGTTTGTTTCTTGAAAAATTGTCCACGACACCTAGTATTCCCAGGTGGTCTCCCATCCAGGTACTGACCAGGCCTTACCTACTTAGCTTCCGAGATCGGACGGTATCGGGTGTATTCAGGATAGTATGGCCGTGGGCAGTTAATTCAAGAATGGGAGAAATACTTCTGCTTTTTGTACTTGACACAAACCGTGTCTTTTCCAAATGAGAGAGTGTGAACACTTCTGCTTTCTGTTGTTACAGTAATTGGTGTACTGGGAGAGGCGAATCGCCTTAGCCAGAGTAACTGTCAACCAGATAAGAGAGTGTTAAAATGAGGGTGATGTGTGATGATTTGGTGGCAAGTGTACCACTTCTGCTTTCTGGTAAGAAAGTGACTCGAGTGCTATGTACACATGAAATTGAAGTGTAAAGAAATGGTGTGCTGAAATTCTATCAGAGAGGATCCACATCTCTGGTTAACCTGTGTGAAAAAAAATATGGGATTTAAATTTTGGTACACCTGGAGCTCAGAGCTGGTTCAAAAACAAGAAAAAATATAAAAAAAATGGTGAAGCTCAAAGGCTCCCTAAATATAAGGATAAGTCATCAGGACTGACATAATAAATCACAGATACCATCCAGGGAGTCAGGACTGATATGATGAGTCACAAACATTTGTCTTTGACATGATAAATCACTATTACCCCTTTCACATCTCCAATGCCGGATCCCACTCGGGAATTAGAAACATGTCCTTCCTGGGTGGGAGCCGGCATTGGAGACTATGTGCTGGCTTCCCAACCTGGCAAATTGCCAAGTTAGTTGCCATAACAGCAGGGGCAAAGGTGGAGGTGGCACTGGGAGATGAGCTCGTCTCCGCGCCGCATCTCCCTATCTAGTAAACGGTCCCGGGAATCCGTTTACGCAGCCACTGACCCGGTATTCATCCCGGGAATAACAATGCTTATGACCAAGGAAATCCGACATGGCACTTTCACACCGCACACTGACCCGTGTTGACCCAGCAATATGCCGGGTCGATACCGGGTTATTTGTGCGGTTATGAAAGGGGTATATATGTAAAATAATCAGCTATTGGTTGTCACACACACAAAAAAAATCGCCATATGTAAGTAAATAATCAGCTATTAGCTGTCAAAATAAGTAACCATATTTGGGTAAATGATCAACTATTGACTGTCAAGATAAATCACCATATGTAGGTAATCAGCTATTGACTGTCAATAAGTCACAGACATTTGGCTTTGACAAGATAAATCACCTTATGTGGGTAAATAATCAGTTGTTGACTATCGAGATAAATCACCATGTGTAGGTAGATATATGTGTGTAAATGATCAGCTATTGACTGTCGAGACAAATCCCTATATGTAAGTAGTCAATCAGCTATTGACTGTCAATATGTCACAGACATTTGGCTTTGACAAGATAAATCACCATATGTAGGTAAATAATAAGCTGTTGACTATCGAGGTTAATCACCATGTGTAGGTGGATAATCATCTATTGACTGTCAAGATAAGGATAAATCACCATATGTAGGTGAATAATCAACTATTGATGTCAAGATAAATCACCATATGTAGGTATATAGTTAACTATCAAGAAAAGTCACCATATGTAGGTAATGATCAGATATTAACTATCAAGATAAATCAGCACATGTGGGTAGATAATCAGCTATTGACTAGCAATAAGTCACAAACGTTTGACTTTGACAAGATAAATCACCATATAAAGGTAAATAATCAGTTATTAACTGTCAAAATAAATCATCATATGTAGTTAAATAATCAGCTAGTAATTGTCAAGATAAATCACCATATACTTACCAAGCAATGTAGGCATGTATTAATAGCTGTCCTGCATGTCATATAGCACATAGCATAATATGTAGTTAAAAAATTTAATTCATCAATAGTGAAGGGGAGCAGCGGAAGACCAGTGCAATTAGCATGTATAAATAAATGTTTGTCCCCGGTTGGTAACACTGTGCACAATAGGTGGACTGCCACAGATGCGAACTCCATTCACAAGATACTGTGGGAGCTCCCAGTATAGTTACCATTCCTGGGGTTCATATTGCTGAAATAACCGCTCATTGGTGTCCCTGGTTCCCCAGCTCAGTGTTCCCGCGGCCACTCACTTCCGGAAGGGGTGGGTGCAAGATGACGTCACTCACTGACGTCCAATCTCGACGTACGTTTCACCGCTGAGTATGGGGCTTGTTCACGAGAGCCTCTCCCTGATGCTCTCTGGTGGGTCCTATAAAAGGGAGGTGCTGTCCAACCGTAGCACACTTGTATTGATGGACACTATATTTGTCCAATCACTTCCCTGCTTAATAGGTGCTGAATCTCCATATTAGTTATAGGTAGATGTAAATGTACTGGTGCCCGAGAACTGTAGTCAGGAACCATGTTTAATAAGGGCAAATGTATCTTGATATAAAGTGCCAGAGCCCATGAGTCCCAATCCAATTAAAGTTAAATGATATACAGTAGTAATACCGTTCAGACTTATATCATTAGATGGAGTCATAAGGGTATATTTTCATGGATAAATCTCAGATTAGAGGAAAAACAGTAAAATTATATTGATGGAATAATTATTAATAAGTATGAATGAACAATAAGATGTTAGTTATATAAAAAACAAAATATACATGCAAGGTGGCTAAATGTAAGTGGACACATCTGTATCTTTGCAGAACAGGAACTGGGGTTTTAATCCAATTTGTTCCTTGTTCGGAAACTGAACAGCTCATTAAAGCCAATCTTAAATCATTGTGCCTTGCACTCCAGGTAATCATTCTCTCCATTCTGATCACCAGTTCCAGGCACTACCATTCAGAATAGTGACGGCTTTTGCAACTTTTCAACAAGATCATGTTAATGACGGTTATACCTTATGTAGACGATTTGCTCCAGTTCAGCTACACAATTACAACAGTGAATCCTGAATTTCAAAAAGTCATACTTACAGTAATTCCTTGTCAGCACCTTCAGTTTCTTTTTCGACACCTGTCTCCAGAGTTTTCTTGTGGGATTCCATAGCATGTAACCTGCAGAACTTGGCCATGTCAGTATCTTATTTGTCCGTTGTTGCTGTGCTTGAAGCTGTTGGGGACGATGGTCTCCACATTCGAGACCGTTTAGTACACCAGGTTCCATTCGCTGGAATTCCAGTGGGATATTCTCCAAAATTGGACAGATTTCTCAGCATCCCTCTTGTCTCAGTTTCTCGTTCTGTCTGATACCACTTGTCAATCTCTATATTGGTTGTGGTTTCCGATCATCTCCTCCTAGGTCGTTCCTTGATCACTCCGGATTGTGACCATAGACACGAGTCTACTCGTATGGGATGCAGAAGTATTACATTTTCGGCTGCAGAGCATTTGATCACCATCTGAGACTGCTGTGTCAATCAGTGTGCTTGCGCTTCGGGCTATCTTTATGGCTCTCTTTAAAGCTCAGTCCTGCCTGGCTGGCCAGCCCGTTCGTTTTCAGTCGGAACAACGCCGCGACAGTGGCATATGTAAATCACCAAAATGCACAAAGAGTCAGGCAGCGATGGCAGAGCCGGCCTGTTCGGCGTTGTCTATGGAATTCATCCCAGGTGTGGAAAATAGGCAAACAGACTTCCTCAGCAGAACCACATTTCATACAGAGGAGTGGTCTCCCAATCCAGAGGCATTCCAACAGTTAGTTCGGAAGTAGGGCCTTCCCGCAGGTGGATCTCATGGCCTCTTGACAAAACGTCAAGGTTCCACAGTTCTGTGTGAGATCCAGGGACTCGCTGTCTTTCACAGTAGATGCCATGATGGTTTTGTGAGATTTTCGTCTTACACGCCGGTTTCTTCTGACCCCAATGTTGCCTTGGGTACTCAGTCGCTTCAAAGATCGACGGGTGACTGCAATCTTAGTGGCTCTGGTCTGGCCACACAGGTGGTGCCTTCTATCTTCTTTCTTCCATTTCTACATGAGGACCATCCTCGGTTGGCTTAAACAACCTGCTTTTTGAGACCCAGCTTTTGAAAGTTAATGGTTTCTCTCCCTCGATAGTGCACACTATGCTATGAGCCTGGAAACCGGTTTTGTCACGCAATTACCACAGAGTGTAGAAGATGTACATCTTGTGGTGTGAACAGAGAAGGGTTCATACATTCAGGTTTAACATATCTTGTTTTTTGGCCTTCCTTCATGAGGATTTGGAAGCTGATTTAAATCTTTGTTCTTTGAAAGTAGAGATTTCGGACCTGCCAGTTTGTGATTTTGGCATGGCAGCTGGAGAGAGGCATATGGAGACTAGATGTATGGGCACAAATCTGTACCTCTGGTACCATTCTTTTTTGCAGTTTAAGAGCTTCCACTTGTTCTACTTTCACCTATACTGCAGCTTCCAGAATGGTTGAATGCAATTGCCAACATTAATTTTAACAAAAAAAAAAAAAAGTTATTTTTTATTTGACATTAGAGAGTATTTTGTCTTGAGCAGACTTAGCTTTCAGTGAAATTAGCATTTCAGTGCAGCAGCTGAGTAGGTTACCCACATGGAAGCACTGAATAGATGCATTTTGTGGGAGTGTCATGGGACTGTCGTGGGTGTGTAGCCTGTTTTAGATTAATTTTGTTCCTGGAATATATGCGAGTGGTTTGACTATACACATGAAGCAGCATGGATGTGCACCGATGGACTGATAACTGCATTAGCATAAGGCAGTACATCTGGCTGAATCCTGCTGCAGCTAATGAGAGCCCTTGTGTTGCATCTGTGGGAAACCAAATCTTTGGGTCTGTGGTGCCTGCTCTTTCGGGAGTACTCAGAGTCCTGGTGGCTGAGCCACCGAGGAGGAGGCGATATCATGATGAGTGGGTGGCACCACATAGGGGGAGGAGGCCAGGATTACCAGAGACGGAGGTGGTACGATGGGGAGAAGGAGGAGCCTAGCACCATATAAGAGGTGAGACTGGTGGCCGCTGGGACCAGTTACCACCAGGATGGGAGGTGCATCATAGGAAAGGGCTGCCACTGCACGAAGGATATAATATGCTGACCTTCACTTGAGAGCACACCACTCCTCCTCTCGTCCTGTACATCGGCGAACAGCGGCTCTTTCATGTTTAGGGGAGGACGAGCTTCCCCCTTGTGCCACCTCCCCCCGCATTGCTCCATGATACTACATAATAGTAAAAGTGTCCTATTCAGAACAAAAAATATTGTACTGACAGTAGTACAGGGTGAATATCCCATATGCAAATATTCCGAAATACGGAATTTTTTGAGTGAGACTGAGATTGTGAAACCTTTGTTTTCTGATGGCTCAAAGTACACAAACTTTGTTTAATACACAAAGCTATTAAAAATATTGTATTTAATGACCTTCAGGCTGTGTGTATAAGGTGTATATGAAACATAAATCAATTGTGTGAATGTACACACGTTTTGTTTAATGCACAAAGTTATAAATAATATTGGCTAAAATTACCTTCAGGCTCTGTATATAAGGTATAAATGAAACATAAATGCATTCTGTGCTTAGACTTAGGTCCCTTTGCCATGATATCTCATTATGGTATGCAATTATTCCAAAATACGGAAAAATCTGATATCCAAAATACTTCTGGTCCCAATCATTTTGGATAAGGGATACTCAACCTGTAATAACAACTGCAAAATTCATGTATTCCACATCAAATTAAATCTGAGCACAAATGAAATTCGCCACTGAGTCTGCCTATCACAAAATTAAGGATGTCTCTGAAAGAAACATCTTTGTAGTGCAAGTGTTGGCTGTGGAATTTATAAATCACATTTTTATCTAAAGGGCTGGGAAATGGGTATTGGTGGTGGTTGGAGGCAGTAGGCAAGTGTTGCCTAGGATGCCAAGAAACCTTGCACCGGCCCTGTGTATAGCGCACGGACAGAAATGCTTCCTAAAAGATGCGGTTTCTGCTTACATGATCCATCTCTCTCCCATTCCTCCTCTTTTATGTGTATGAGAGAGCAATTCCACTATGTGCAAAAATCTGGATTTTAATGAAAATAAAATAGCACATTAGAAATAATGTTACATCCATTTGAAAACGGTGTGTTCTTTCATACCATTTATGGTGGTTTCTTTGAGGTTTTACATCTGTCTCCTATTTACTTGCTCATATGTTCATTCTAACA
Organism: Pseudophryne corroboree; assembly: GCF_028390025.1. Classification (NCBI taxonomy): domain Eukaryota; kingdom Metazoa; phylum Chordata; class Amphibia; order Anura; family Myobatrachidae; genus Pseudophryne; species Pseudophryne corroboree. The sequence continues at coordinate 657,276,691 of NC_086445.1, read as the reverse complement.
AATGTCTGTGTTCTATGCTCATTATCGTAGATGTTGCAGTCTTTGCTTGGAAAGGAGAGTCAGAAAATGATTTCTGGTGGTCTATAGATCGCTGTGTGAATGGAGATGGTTGGCAGCCAAATATGGTAAGTTCATCAGCTACTGTTTTCTTTTGATTGGTCAACCTGCTGCTTGTTAAAGCCTTCACTTTTTTTTTAGCACTCAACAAGTATGTTCCTCACCTTCTGGCTAGCTGCTGTTTTTTTCCCCTTAGATTCTGGATGATGGAGGAGATTTAACTCACTGGGTCTATAAGAAATATCCAAATGTTTACAAAAATATCCGTGGTATTGTGGAGGAGAGTGTGACTGGAGTGCACAGGTGAGTTACATTTTGTAATTTAAGTATACATTATAGCTTTAATTGAGAATGCTATACAGTTTACAAGCAACAGAGTAAGGGCCAAGTTATACCAGCAATAGTTCACTATGATAGGTCCTGTAAAAAAGCATGTTAGAAAAGTCATCTGATTTGTGCAATTATATGACATAGTGTTTGATGGTATACCAATGGTTAAAAGTTTTAGAACACCTCATATTTTTCCTGTATTTAAATCTACTGAATGGTAAAATGGTCCAAAGTAAATGCTAAACTGCTAGATGTTAAAGAAAACAAAACTGAATAATACATTTCAGAGCTATAAAAAAAGGCAATTTTCATGAATGTAATAAGTTAAGAACTTTAAAGCGATTCTTCAGCAATGACATCCCCTATTTTGGCCAGGAGGACTGTCAGTGGACTACTGAAGACTGCAATAAGGTATTATAGGCTGATCATCACGCAGCGTTTTTGTACGCTGTCGAAATAGATGGAAGGATGGTTCCTTAATGTGTTGGGTGTTTTGCTGTATATGTAAGCCCAAATTGTAAAATGGTAATGCATTTAATAACAAAACGCCCCATGTTTATCTATTAAAAGAATTGCTTTTTTAAACTTTTGGACTAAGCTGCAGTTTTTCTAAGCTGACACTTTTAGTAAATAAACCCCTGTGACATTAATTGTCAGACATGGAGTAAGAAGCAAAAAAGCCATTTGTTTCCCCCAGCACCCTGAATCATAATCGTAACCAGATATAAATTCCACATGATAACAGAATTCAGAGATCTTCGTTACACATATTTGCGCAAATGTGTGAATAAGCCCCAAAGCTTTGGGGCTTATTCACACATTTGCGCAAATATGTGTAATGAAGATCTCTGAATTATGTTATCATGTGGAATTTATATCTGGTTACGGTTATGATTCAGGGTGCTGGGGGAAACAAATGGCTTTTTTTCTTGCTTAGAAATACCCCTCCCTTTCGAGCACCTGAATGATATCACTAAGCTAATTGAGCATCTACCAATATATATGGAGTAAGAAGCATCTGGGCCACTTTTGCTTTGTCCCAAGTCGGTAACTTGCTTGACTTGTTCCCCGAACCACAGTGTTTTGCTGCGCCATGCAATAATCTCTGGTCTCTGCAGTATGCAGTTAGAAAGACGACAGTGACAATGTTGACATTCATATTGTCGACACCAGCAGGACGACATTCGTGATATTGATATGGTTAAAATGTTGACATAATACATTTTGACATCTATGGAATGTCGACATTGTCAAAATGTCAACAGTTGCATTGGATTTAGGATTGCAGTTATGAAAAGAAAAATGACAATGTTGACATTACAATGATTTCGACACACTACATCAGTGTGGAAATGCTGACTGTTGACATTGTGAATATGTTGACGTGCTATTAGAATGTCTGGGGCAAAAATCTGTGTGTCCCTCATGTAACACTAACTTTACACCTTCCTCACAGAGATCTTTACTGTGTACCCAGTGTGCTCTGCCTTCACAGGCCAGTGCTATGCAAGAACCTGAGTGGTTAGAATGATTTAAAACAATGATTGCTAATATTAATACTGAGTTGGCTATGGCTAAGCAGGAAAGACCCTAAAACAGTCTATGGATGATTTCCTAGTTAAGGCTGTATACCACAGACAGGCTTCTAAGCCCCCTCTGGTGATCTCTCATAAACGTACGCTTCCACAGGAACTCCAGTCTGACTCTGAGACTGACTTGCTGGAGTTGGATGAGGCAGAGCTGGAGGTGGACGAGGATAATTCCCTGCCCCCAGCAGTTGAGGCCCTAATTTATGCCATTAGGGAGGTCCTCAACATACAAGATAAGGAGGCAGAACCAGAGGAGGAATTGTATTTTAATGTAAAGCCAAAATCCTCTGTCACCTTTCCTGTCTCAAAGGTGCTAAACTCCTTGTCTAAGGAAGCGTGGTTAAACCCTGACAAGAAACTCATTATCCAGAAACGGTTATTGAGTTCCTTTGCCTTTCCTGCAGAGGACAGAAAAATTTGGGAAAATCCTCAGTCAGTGGATACTTCAGTACAATTGTACTGCCTGTAACTGGGGATATCTCCCTCAAAGACCCAGCTGACCGTAAAATTGAGACTACACTCAAATCAATTTATTCTGCAGTGGGTGTAGCTCAACGGGCCACTATTGCTTGTGGCTGAATTTCTAGGGCCATGTTAAAATAGTCTGAAAATATAGTAAGTGGGTAAGACTCCCTGATACAGGAGGAGATCATTACCCTATTGCACCACATACAGGATGAGTGAAGCCGTTAAGGAATTATGCCTCATCAATGGCCATACTACGGCTATGGCAGTCTCAGCCCGCAGGGCTCTATGGCTGCGACAATGGTCCAAAAAAGTCTTAGGAAACCTTCCTTTTACAGGGTATGCCCTGTTTGGAGAGGAGCTGAACAAGTGGATCTCCCAGGCAACGGCGGGTAAGTCTACCTGTCTGCCGTCTGCTGCACCTCCTGCTAGACGTCCCTCTCCTGGGCCCTCTTTGCAGTCCTTTGGTGCGGCATGATTCAGAGGCAGGGCCAGACGGTGCCCCCAATGCTGCTAGAGGATCTCGTTGTAAGTCAGCAGCTGCTGGATCTCTGGATCAGTCCTCCGGATCCTCATCCACGAAGTACTCCGCGTGACGGTTGGCCCCAGCAGCAAGGCGACTTCCAGGTAGGTTTTGACTTCAACACTTTGCCCAGGTCTGGGCACTGTCCTGCTGGGATCCTTGGGAGAGGGACCTCATATCCCAAGGATACCGGTTGGAATTTCAAGCACTACCTCCTCTCAGATTCTTCAAGTCAAACTTGCCAGCTTTACCCGTAGCAAGGGTTACCTTGCAAGACGCCATTCAAAAACTACTGCAAACAGAGGTTGTGGATACAGTACCTGCTACATCACAGAAACAGGGGTTTTACTCCAGTCTGTCTGTTATTCCAAAACCGGGCGGTTCGGTTCCACCCATCCCATCTTGAATTTCAAATCTCTGAACCCATACCTATGTGTGTTCAAATTCAAGATGGAATCACTGCGTGCGGTGGTTCACGGTTTGGAGGAGGGGGAATTCCACATATCTCTGGATGTCAAGGATGTTTACTGTACCTGCATATTCCCATTTAGCCTCCCCATCAGGCTTACTTTCGGTTCGCTCTCCTGGACAACCACTTCCAGTTTCAGGCATTACCTTTCGGTCTTTGCAGAGCTCCGAGGGTATTCACGAAAGTCATGGCGGAGATGATGCTCCAATTGCATAGGGGAGTCAACATCGTTCCCTACTTGGACAATCTCCTAATAAAGGCGATGTCCAGAGAATGTCTGCTGCACAGCATTGACCTAATGACTCGCCTGTTTACGGATCATCGGTGGATCCCAAATTTCCGGAAATCTCACATGAAGCCATCACAAAGACTTCAGTTCCTGGGAATGATACTGGCTTGACTATCCAGGCTATGGTTCGCTTGGTGCTCAGACCCCACAAGATTTCGATTCATCTTTGAATTTGCCTACTGAGCAAGATGGTGGCCTCATACGAGGCCATCCAGTACGGCAGGTTTCATGCCCTTCCATTCCTTCTGGATCTGCTGGACAAATGGTCTGGGTCTCACCTACACATGCACCAGATGGTAACTCTGTCATCAAAAGCACGGATTTCTCCAGCAGGGTCCACAGGTTATCCACAGGATAACAATGGGATATGACGGAGCGACCACGGATTGGCACCCATCAGTCAAAGCTTCCGGCCTCCCAGCATGCAATGGGCCCGTCCATATATCCCCGCCCCCTGGCTCAGGCAAATCAGTTTTTTGTTTGGTGCGCCAGGAGCCGGACCATGGTCAGAGGGCTGCTGGTTTTAGAAGCAGCCCTAATCTTTATTATGTTATTTTTATAGTCTTACTAGTTTTTTTTGAGTGATCTTTCTAAACAGTGTCTTATACGCTTAGAAAGAGTCGCTCTGGCAACTCTCCACCGGGTCGCGACAACGCTTGCCCACGAGTACAGTGCTGTTCAGCGGGCGTCTGTGTTGGATATACTAGCAGGTCCAGCAGACGTTACCAGGCTGTGGACGAAGCACGGGGAGAAGGTAAGGCATCAGTACTGCTTAGTAGATGGAATACGGACACACCCGCACTTTATTGGGAGGTGACTACCAAACAGTCGCTGACGCGGCTGCCACTATGGGTGCACCAGCGCTAGGCCTTAGGGATTATAGACACCAGGAATAACGTGAGGCCGTGATCCCTAGGGTTGATGTCAGCAGGGGGAGTCGGACGCTCTCCTGGTCGCCCCTCCCCCCGGTTCATGACCAGTTTCCGCCGAGTCTCCCGCCATGAACTGTTTCCTCGCTTACGTCCCAGACGCTACCACGAGGGGACCCGGTCGCAGCATAGGCGGCTGTGTGACCGGTGCGTCTGTGTTTACTGAGCCGCTACCATGAGTGGACCCGGTTGCAGCATAGCCGGCTGTGTGACCGGTGCATCTGCGTTCATTGAGCGCTACCACGAAGGGACCCGGTCGCAGCATAGGCGGCTGTGTGACCGGTGCGTCTGTTCACGGAGCGGCAGTGTACACTAGTAGCGTCTGGATCCACTCAGCGTTCGCTAACGTATTGATCGATCCTGGAAGCGAAGTGAGTCTCCCTGAATCCCACTGTACTGAGTACGGGTTATACAGCACTAAATCTCTATCTACTGTTTTGTGTACAAATAGTTAGATAAGTGCCTATTGCATATGAGTCTGTATACCATTACTGTGTTTTCTGTCGCATTGCGTCTGAATACGTTAGATACAGTATGTTAAACATGATTCAGTGAACGTGTTCTCCTACATTCTTAAAGTATTATTGTAGTTGATGATGTACTCATATTGCTTATTATACTAATGTATAAACATGTAACTGACTGCTAGTATGATGCTGACTTTACTATATGTTTGTCAGTTTGTTTTGCAGATCCTTAATGCTGATGCATGAGTAGGGTCGGATGGATATAATTTAAAAGAAAAAAGGTTAAAGTGATAGTCACAAAATTGTGTAGTACACTTGGGAAGTGCTGATTATTTATCATGTATTAAAGCGGCAATGGTGAGGACACTTATACCATGTTTGAAGCTGTATTATCCTCTTATGATCTGGTTCAGGATGGCTTGTATGCATAATGTTTTAGCTCAGCAAGGATACAAGGCGGATACAGGTACGAGTGTATCCACCTGGGGCTATCTTTGTACAAGCTTTATCCTTTAATTTAAATGGATAATCCCCCCAAATCCTGTACCAGGGAAAGGGTTACACTATTAGTCCTTACATACAGCAGCAACTTCTCCGAACCAGTGGTAAGTAAACCTTCACTCTCACAGGCTACACATTGTTTAGATTCATCAGAAGATGAAAGCCCAATTTATTCTACTTCATCATATGAAAAAGAGGTAGGTCTCAGCTCTTGAATATAGTGGAGTTAATTAAAGCAGTGAAGCCATCTTATCCAAATTACCTGTGTTTAAACATCCCAAAACTTGAGTTTCCAGGGTCAGATCAGCTTATAGAACTCATGGAAGAGGTTTGGGCTACGCCCAGTAAGAAGTTAGAATTCCTAAGAAATGGAATTCCAATGATCTGCTTCCAGCTGCGGATTGCTTAAAAAAGGGGAGATGGCTCCTAAAGTAGATACAAATAATCTACATTGGCTTTGCTTTAAATTTTTCTTGGCTAGGGCTGTCATGAAAGCCAAGCCTTGGCTTCGGCTTGAATGGCAAAGGCAGTGGTTGCCTGGGCTGATGCAATGGAAGGAGATTTTTCGGTACAGTAAGAATCTCATATGGCTCATATAAAAAACTGCAATGTTCTTGGAAGCATTGGATATGTGCAAAATATTTACTCCAGGGCATCAGCCCTAACTAAGCCTGCTCGTAGAGCAGTTTAGCTTGGTACGTGGAAGCTCGACAGCCACACAACACTGGATATGCCCAATCTCACCAGATCTTGGAAGCTATGCAGTGTGGGGCCTGGTGAGTACTTGGATGGGAAACATCTGCGAATACCAGGTGCTGTAGGTGGAATCATTGTCTTTCTATTTCGTCCTAGAGGATGTTGGGCACTCTCAAAAGACCATGGGGTATAGACGGGATCCGCAGGAGACATGGGCACTTTAAGACTTTCAAAGGGGCGTGACCTGGCTCCTCCCTCTATATCCCTCCCCAGACTCAGTTTTAGAAATGTGCCCGGACGAGACACAGGGCACTCGGGGGAGCTCTTAGAGTTTCTCTGAAAAGACTTAATGTTAGGTTTTTATTTTGGGGAGATCTGCTGGCTACAGACTCCCTGCTTCGTGGGAAAGAGGGGAGAGCAGTCTAGACCCACTTCTAATGAGTTTCAGGGCTCTGCTGCTGCTGACAGGATGTCTTCAGCTCCTGAGGGGAGATGCTCCCTCCCACAGCTTGCCGTCCCCCCTCTTCAGCCAAAAGTCAGTAGACAGGTGAGTATTGAGGAAAAGACATCTTCTTCAAAAAGACGGCATATAAGAGGTACCGCACAGAGGCTTGCTCAGTGCGCGCCAGGCTCCCGTTCAGGTCACACACCGCTGGGTGCAGGGCGCTGGGGGGGGGGCGCTGCCCTGGGGAGCTGTCCTGGGGAGCTTGTTACCTCTATAAACTGGCTGGCAATGATATTCAGTGCCCAGGCACTGTCCGCAATACCCCCGCCAGGATAAATATATAAAATTAAGTGGGACAAAGCGCGCCAAGTTGGGGACGGGGCTTCTTCCTCACTGCTCACTGGCGCCATTTTCCTCCTCCTCAGTGAAGTCGCTGGTCCTTCCTCACCCGCAGCAAGTACCAGGGAGCTCAAAACAGAAGGGTGGGGGGGGGGGGATATTTGATTATTATAAGTAAAGCGCAGCAGCTCTGGGACATTTATTAGTGTGGTCAGACCTGCTTATTTGGCGCTGGGGTTTGAGCTGGCTATTTCCCTTTGTGTTCCCTCACAGACTTGGTGTGTGTGCTGTCTCTGGGTAGTCGACATGTCTGATCCTCAACCTGAAATCTCTCAATTTCTTCCTGGTGAAATTCAAATTCAAGATGGAGTCTCTCAGAGCGGTGATCTCCAGTCTGGAGGAGGGGGAATTCATGGTCTCATTAGACATCAAGGACGCCTACCTTCATGTCACCATTTATCCTCCTCATCAAAGTTTCCTGAGGTTTGCTATCCAGGATACGCACTACCAGTTTCAGACGTTGCTGTTTGGTCTATCCACGGCTCCGAGGATTTTCACCAAAGTAATAGTAGAAATGATGGTTCTCCTGCGCAAGCAAGGAGTTACAGTTATCCCGTACTTGGACGATCTCCTGATAAAGGCGAGGTCCAAGGACAAATTGTTGCAGGACATTGCACTGTCCCTGTCAGTTCTACAACAGCACGGCTGGCTCCTGAACCTGCCGAAATCACAGTTAATCCCGACAACCCGGTTGGCATGATACTGGACACGGTCCAACAGAGAGTGTTCCTCCCCATGGAGAAAGCTCGGGAAATTCAGAGTCTGGTAAGACTCTTGCTAAAACCAAAAACGGTCTCCATTCATCAATGCATTCAATTGCTGGGAAAAATGGTGGCGGCATACAAGGCCCTCCAGTTTGGGAGGTTCCATGCCAGAGTGTTCCAGTGGGACCTGTTGGACAAATGGTCCGGATCCCACCTTCATATGCACCAGAGGATAATTCTATCTCCCAACACCAGAGTCTCACTTCTGTGGTCGCTCCACAGCTCTCACCTCCTTGCGGGACGCCGGTTCGGGATCCAAGTCTGGATCCTGGTAACCACGGATGCAAGTCTCCGAGGTTGGGGGGCAGTCACTCTAGGGGTGAGCTTCCAAGGAAGATGGTCAAGTCCGGAAACGCATCTTCACATAAATGTTCTGGAACTGAGAGCCATTTACAACGGCCTCCTACAAGCGGAACATCTTCTTCGGAAACCTGCCGGTTCTGATCCAATCAGACAATGTCACGGCAGTGGCTTACATCAACCGCCAAGGCGGCATGAGAACCAGAGCAGCAATGGCAGAAGCCACGAAATTTCTTTGTTGAGCGGAAAAACATACAAGCGCTCTGTCGGCAATATTCATTCTGGGAGTGGACAACTGGGAAGCAGACTTCCTCAGCAGACACGACCTTCATCCAGGAGAGTGGAGCCTTCATCAGGAGGTCTTCACACTGATAACAGTTCGATGGGGGGTTCCCCATATAGACATGATGGCGTCTCGCCTCAACAGAAAACTTCTGAGGTATTGTTCCAGGTCCAGGGACCCTCAGGCGGAGGCAGTGGATGCGCTGACAACACCCTGGGTGTTTCCGTCGGTGTACATTTTCCCTCCAATTCCTCTCATCCCAAAGGTGTTGAGACTTCTAAAAAGAACAAACATTCCAGCTCTCCTTGTAGCCCCAGATTGGCCAAGGAGAACGTGGTACCTGGATCTTCAGACGTTACTAGTCGACGATCCCTGGCCTCTTCCTCTTCGCGAGGACCTGCTGCGACAGGGGCCGTTCGTCCACCAAGACTTACAGCGGCTACGTTTGACGGCATGGCGGTTGAACGCCAGATTTTAGCCCGGAAGGGTATTCCCAGTGAACTCATACCTACTCTTATTCTTGCCAGGAAGGCTGTGACGTCAAAGCACTATCACCGTATTTGGAGGAAACATATTTCCTGGTGCGAGTCCAAGAGAGCTCCAGTGGAGAAATTTGACCTTGGACATTTTCTCCATCTTCTACAGAATGGAGTGGATGCGGGCCTTAAATTAGGCTCCATTAAAGTGCAGATTTCTGCCTTGTCCATTTTCTTTCAGAAACAATTGGCCTCACTTCCTGAAGTGCAGACCTTTGTGAAAGGGGTGTTGCACATCCAACCTCCTTTTGTGCCCCCTGTGGCTCCTTGGGACCTTAACGTTGTATTATCGTTCCTTCAGTCACATTGGTTTGAACCTTTGCGTAAAGTGGAGTTAAAATTCCTCACTTGGAAAGTTGTCATTTTATTGGCGATGGCATCCGCAAGGCGGGTGTCGGAGTTGGCGTCCTTGTCTCACATGAGCCCTTACTTAATTTTCCATGAAGATAGAGCAGAGTTGCGAACTCGGCAACAATTTCTGCCAAAGGCAGTTTCCTCTTTTCATATCAACCAACCTATTGTGGTGCCAGTGGATACTGGCGCTTTGGCTGAGAATAAGTCTCTTGATGTGGTCAGAGCTTTAAAGATTATGTAGCCAGGACGGCTCCATTGAGGAAAACAGTCTCTGTTTATTTTGTATGCTCCCAATAAGATTGGGGTTCCTGCTTCCAATCAGACCATTGCCCACTGGATATGTCAGACGATTCAGCAGGCTCATTCAACGGCAGGCTTGCTGTTGCCGAAATCGGTGAAGGCCCATTCCACTAGGAAGGTGGGTTCGTCCTGGGGTGTCTCGGCATTGCAACTTTGCCGAGCTGCTACTTGGTCGGGGTCGAACACGTTTGCTAAATTCTACAAGTATGATACCTTGGCCGATGAAGACCTTAAATTTGGTCAATTGGTGCTGCAGAGTCGTCCGCACTCTCCCGCCCGCTATTGAGCTTTGGTATAAACCCCATGATCTTTTGAGAGTGCCCAACATCCTCTAGGACGAAATGGAAAATAGGATTTTAAGTACCTACTGGTAAATCCTTTTCTATGAGTCCGTAGAGGATGTTGGGCGCCCGTCCCAGGGCATACTGTATCTGCAGTTTAGTTCTGGTTACACACAGGTTGTGTTTTTGTTTTTTTCTTCAGCTTGTTGCTGAGGTTTTGTCCATGTCCGTTGACATGTGTTCAGTTATCTGCCATGTTATACGGTATGCTTATGGCGTGAGCTAGTGTTGGCTCACCTTGTTTGTTAAGTCCTTTCCTCGTAATGTCCGTCTCACCGGGCACAGTTACAAACTGAGTCTGGGGAGGGATATAGAGGGAGGAGCCAGGTCACGCCCCTTTGGAAGTCTTAAAGTGCCCATGTCTCCTGCGAATCCCGTCTATACCCCATGGTCTTTTGAGAGTGCCCAACATCCTCTATGGACTCATAGAAAAGGATTTACCGGTAGGTATTTAAAATCCTATTTTTTCTGAAGAATTCTTTTTGGTAAGAATTGATAGATATTCTGGAGTCAGAAGCAGACTCCAAGGAGGTCAGGTTCCTTCTACATACAGTTCAAGCCTAAAAGATCTCCATTGTGGCTCTTTTGTGGTATCTAACAGGTCGTGTTGGTCTTACACTATCAATGAAAACCTGTCATAGGTTTGAATCCCACGTCGGTGTCATTGGAGACTAGGAAAACATTGGGATACCAGAATATCTACAGTGTTGAGCCAGGTTAGTACTCAGATGGAAGACCATCTGGGAATACCAGGTGCTGTAGGAAAATGAAACCATCAGCTGATGGTGTGAGCGCCGCCTGGGAAACCCCAGGTTGGGGGGCCGACTTCCTCAGGTCACACAGATCTGGCACGGTATCTGTAGTTATGCTTTCACCTTCAAAACAGCCTGTATCGGTTGTAGATGAAGGCCTGGTTTTGCAGCAAGCAGGTCAGAAATTTGCTTCGGTCAGGAATAGTCATTCCAGTTCCTCTGGCAAACAAGGACAAGGTTTTACTTCAACCTGGTTTTAGTCGGAAGCCAAATGGGTCATTTCGGCCCATGCTCAATCCTAAAATGCTGAACAAATACATTTGGAAACGTGGAATCATTTCGTTCCTTATATGTGGCATGGAGCCAGGCTTTTATGGTGTCCCTGGATATACAGGATGCTTACCTACATGTTCCTATACCACTGTCCATCAGTGTTATCCAAGGTTTGCTATCCTCCAAACAGCATTTTCAGTTCTAGGCCTTACTCTTTGGGTTAGCCACAGTCCCCAGAGTACCAGGAATATGGGAGTAATAATCTCCGCCAGCAGGGGTTAAGGTTTTTCCCATAACTAGACCATCTTTTTCCTGGCACAGTCACAGATATTGTGCTTTGTCATCGGCAACAGCAGTAACGTGTTTGCAGGGGCAAGTGACTCCTAACTTGGGGAAAAACGTCTCCAGTTTCGCCACATCGGATGACTCACTTGGGGGCTGGATCAGGTCTGCAGAGAGTAATTTTTTACCTCACAACAAGATATCCAGGGGTCACTATAGGATTCAGGACTCGCCATACAGTCAAACGGTATACATTCACGCAGTATCGGATTCTTACCAAGTAGAATCTACAGTCACACCACACTGGATATGCCCAGATTTCATCTGATCATGGAAGATCAGCAGTGTGGGCCTGGGGTACCTGGAAGGACCAGCTGGGAATACAAGGTGTTGTAAGTTTTAATGGATTTCATCAGACAATAAAGACGGACTATGGTACTTACGAGAAAAGTAAGAAGGTCGTTAGCCTGGTGGCAACAACATCCCAGCTGGACAAAGGGAAATCCTTTTGATATCAGATTGGGAAGATTCTGACACTAGGAAGATTGTTTTCCCAAATAGCTGTCTACCGATAAAGGTTGAAAACCAGGGTAGGCACGGGACAGTCTTCAGTGAAAACCAGTCCAGTTCCGCTCGGACAATGCGACGGCCACAGTGTACCTCAACATCAGGGAGGAACTCTCAGCCGAAAAGTGATGAAGTTAAGTCGCATACCTAAGTGGGCAGACTTCATCATCCAATCTTGTCCGCCGTTCTGATTCCGGGAATTTTAAACGGGGAAACGGACTTTCTCAAGTTGACACACCATTCAGGGAAGTGAATGGGCTCTACATCCAGAGATCTTCCGGACTCTAGGTGCTTGCTAGAGATATATTTCATAGCGTCTTGGTTGAACAACAAAATGCTCACATACGGGTAAAGAACAAAGGATCCCAGGGCGATCGTTGTGGATGCCTTATCGGTGAGATAGGACTGATAATGTCAATTATTATCTTAAAACATAAAGCTATACACTATTACCGTGGAGCCGCTATGGCCGCTAGACTTATTACACACACTACGGACTAAGTACGCTATTTGCGTACTGAGTACCGTATGGGTACGCACTTAGCGTAGCAGACGCTAAGCCGTGGGCGCGACGCACGAGTGGCACGTACGCTCACGGATTCGCGCTTCGTACCAAGCACGCTATTGGCGTACTGAGTACCGTATTGATACGCTAATAGCGTAAGAGACGCTGTGCCGTGGGCGTGAGACACGGACGCTCACAGAATGATATACAGTAAACCTTGTTAATAAAACAATGTAAGGATATGCTTATACTCTAAACCTTAGTAGTCAAATATTGTAACGATGTAACGCCTAAAAACCTTAACAATGCTTATGCTGTTATAGCGATTGAGACGCTAAGAAAGCCCTTTGCAGAAAAGTGAAAACACCACACCGATTTGTATAAACCACTGGGCTCTAACCCCTGCAGCGGATTATTCAGAGAAAAAGGGTAAACGGATACAAGTTATACACTACAAGCTAACAAGGAAATCTAACAGAATAACAGAAAATAATGATGATAATGGCTACAGAGAATATACATATGTGGGGAATCGTTCGCAAGCGCGACCTGGATCCAGTCCTCAGCTATTCAGGTAGAAAGCCTTCAGAGTCTGAGTCCGGCCAGGCAACAGTGGTCTTTATATACACAAAATACATTCACAATACAATGGTCCCTGTAATCTCATTGTTCATTGGACACAGGAATGTGTCTCTACATTACAGGAAAGGTCATAGGTGGATTTGAACAGGTGGGCTGTGTCTTTCCCCAACTGCTCTTGTGGGTGGTATCAGGATTCCCGCCGCATGTGTAATTTACAGCAAATACAGTTAATGTTCATAATCTACTTCTGTACATAACTATACGCAGGAGCGAGCGATCCTTTCCTAACTACCACCGGAATGTTACCCTTAAAATACCCTACAGCTGGATACTAGACACCACCTTTCATCCTTTATCTGACCCTTCCTATCATGCAAAGAGGAATCCCTCTGTCCAGGAACTGTTTAAACTAACATTACTCGCTGACATGGTCTAGGGGAACAATATCTACAAAATGCACTATTTGGGTTAAATATGCTACGTTCGAGTCGCACGCTACACGCTCACAAACTCCGCCGTAAATACACATATCATGCGCACGAGTCGCTGGAGCGTCTCTTACGCAACTTGCGGGTATGTGTACGCACGGGGGACCAGGTGCACGAGCAGCGTGCATGTGCATGAGGGGTTAGTACAAGGGATATGTATCATGATATTTTTCGACTTTGACAGTCCACCCTTTGGCAGTCAACAATAACTGCCACTATCTAAACAATTAAGCAGAAAAATATACAATACAATGAAATATCTATAAATGATTGGGTGGAGGGAGGAGAGGAGAAGGTGGGAAATGTATGACCTAGTGGGATAGTAAAAAGCATGTATGTATGAAATTCATGTCTGAGGGGCATGTATCACCGTGCCGTACATGTTCTAAATAAGCTTCGAGGTATTGCGAAGTATACATTAAATCCTTCTTATCCCGTATTAAGGGTCTGTAAGTGGGCCAACAAACACTACCGAGCTCTTTTCGGCTTCTTGTTCCAACAAATGGGGTGCACATTAGTTGATGATACATGGAGGGGGAGAAACATGTGAGAGCTAATATATGTACCTATATCACCTGTCGACTATGTGTGCCACTACCTGAAGGTTGTAGAGATGAAGATAAGAAACATGTGTCACAAATGCATTCATATGATAATGTTTGCAGTTGTCCTTGGGTGTCTGTTGAAGTCTTGTCCGGATAGGTGTATCCTTGCTGTGGTTGATAATCAAAGTCTTTCAAGTGTCCATAAAAAGTCTTTTAAAAGTCTCTAAAGTGTCTCTTAAAGTCTGTGGAAATGTCCATCAAAAGTCTGTAGAAATGTTCATCAAAATCTTCTTCCGAGTGGATGTCTTTTTACCTTGGAGAAAAACAAAGGAGAAACGGGTGAAAGAAACGGACCGTGGAATCACGTCTTATCACAACATTGTCTCAATTGATGGGTCATAAATTAAACCAGTTGTTGTAACAATGCCCTCGCTCCTCAAACTCATCACTTTGGTACTGCGCTTGCACTGCATTAAAATCCAAACACATCTAAATATCATACCAATCATTATGACAACTCCCAGGATACACAAGAGAAACTTTCCTACATTCACGATAACATTTTGAGCCCATTCTCCTAAACCTGAGAACCAATTTCGTGGGTTCAACCATGAAACCCAGCCGGTCAGTTCATTACTAACAGCAGTAAGGGTAAGGTTGTGTCTCCTTCGGAACTCCCACTTCAATTGCAAGATATCGTCCATCTTTTGATCTATGACCTCGGTTGGGTCATCGGTGCTGTTTGTAATATACGTACAGCACTTCACACCATACTGAGTTGCTAGGGTAACACAATGCCCGCCTGTCACCGCTGTGATGTCATTGAGAACCATCCTGTGCTGGATCAGTTCCGTTTTGTAAGCTTGCAACTCCCTCCCAGTATACCTGAAGGTGTCATCATACATCTCGGCGATATTGTCTATCAGGTACGCTAGCGCATTAATATACCTAAAATTTATAATTCCTCTGGCGGTACGGGTGATATCTATCGCGAGTAGGAATTGAATCCCGGTGGATTCGTGGATCAAATCAGAGGCTGCGTGCTCTGTCCTATCTATAAGGTGTCTCTTAACGATGTGTTCGTAGTGAGTGTGAGTGTAAGGAGCTTGAGCATTGCGGTCAACGTCTTTCATGTTATCATGGGTAATGGTCATTACATCTGGCAACACTCTTCCAATGTAACACAATCCCTTTGAGTTTGGGGCAAGTCACTTATACGCCTTCCTCCCACATATGAAATATGCATCATCGGGGAGGACATATGGGAAAGAATATGACATCACCATATTGCAAACCTTCCAGGTGAAAAATCCTATCCCTAACTCTCTCATCTGTTCAGTACACGTATGAGGCTGTATGATATGCGCACAGTATCCTGGTGATACTTCTCCAACCCGCATGGTCCTACTTCCTAGAGTATACCTATACCGAAAATATCTCCCACCGTCGGCTATTTGGCGTATAAGTTCAGTGTCTACGGGCATTCTATCGGCTCTGTGTGAAAATGCCATGGTTTGGTTATTCCATGTCACTTCCCAATTTCCCGGCTTTCGGGGATTGGAAATGTTGAAACATATTAAGGACCTATCCACATGATATTGGTGGAGCTTCAAACTAGGAGGCCTAGAAATATTAAATTTCTTGTCTACCGGTCTCCCACCCCTTAATTCAAGTACCTCATCTAGTGTTAAAGGGTATGGTACTAGTCCTGACTTGCTCTGACCTTGAGGTACTTGTGAGCACACCCAGCATTCTGTTGGTTTAAAACCTTCCCCACTAATGAGTGATAGTCACTCAATGGATGACAGTCCATGTTGATATTAAGGCTGGACTGACATCTCTGGATGCACCCGTCCTCAACTATGTTTTCACAATTCCTACAGATACAATTCTCCTCCGCTAACAATCCTTCACAATGTCTCCTAGTGTCATGACTACCAGATCGTTTTCTGATACTCGCCTTTGCTCGGTGACTGTGTTGCTCTTGGAATTCCACTAATCCGTCCTTGTCATCAGAACCCATTCCAGATCCTTTCTCGACCTCTCTGGTACTCTCACCGAAATAGACTGCTCTGGTCAACAACAGGCTCAACAGGAAAACCCGGAACGCAGTCTCTTGGGGCAAGTCCATCTTACAGGAGGAGAAAGAAAGGGTGGTAATGGGAGGTAAAAAAGTAATAGAAGGGAAAGAAAACTGGTACGATAACCACCTCTAGTCTTGTTGTTCTTCTTGCTCAGATGCCATCTCAACAGTGCTGCCTCTCAGTCTTCCCGAAACGGACACTCCAGTGATACGATATTCTTTCCGAATCAGCGACTTTTCTATAGGTAACATAAATCTTGCATTACTATTTGTTTAACTGTTGTGTGACATACCATCCGTAGAACATGAAAAAACAAAGAGAGAGAGAATAATAGAAAAAAATTGTCAGATTTCCGTTCACCATCAGGCTGTCACACCAACATGTCTATCGGTATCTCTGCACAGTCTTCCCCCACCAGCATTTCCACTCTCCACCCTCTGTGCATGGCCAGGCACAATGATGCTGGTAAGATATACTGGGGTTGGGCAGACCTCTGAAAAGACCAAGTAGACATGTGACGTTTGAGCTATAGTTCTGCTGGTGAACGTCAGAGATGAAAAAAACAGAAACTTTTAAAGACAAATTACAGAGTTTACCTGGCCGTCCCTGTATCTACAAAATGTGATCTACCAACTATACTTCACTGACTGCAGACTACAGGTGCGGCCCACAATTTTTCCTATATGATCCCTGATTACAATTACGTGTGTCATAACTTTGCTCGTTTTCTGGTCTAGGGGGTCGATATACCTTATGTGGGTCTCTAAAATTACAGTTCCGTGCGTAATGTCCTTCCCTCTGGCAGTTATAACATAACATTTTACCACATACGACTTACCATCAGGGGTCTGGGGTTTAGTCTGATGTGGCTTCGTTGTCAGGACTTTTATACTTGCTGTCATCAGCCTGTGACTCCCTGGGGTAAATTTACTAAGATTCGTATTTTCCCGTTTCAGGTCAAAGTTCAATCACGAATGACATCGAAAGTGTAAAACTGCAACTTTTTGAATTTATTACACCTAATTTACTAAGCTGTCGTATTCGGATTTTTCATTTGTGTCGATGTCATTCGTGTTTTTTTCCCGTTTTTTTACGGCAGTGATTAGCAAAACACTGCCGACTTTTTAAAAATGAATCTCGGCCAGATCTGTGTGATCCGTGCTGGGGTTCTTTTTTTTTTTTTTTTAAATTAAACAGTGTAAAATCAAAAAAAAAAATTGCGTGGGGTCCCCCCTCCTAAGCATAACCAGCCTCGGGCTCTTTGAGCCGATCCTGGTTGCAGAAATATTGGGAAAAAAATGACAGGGGTTCCCCCATATTTAAGCAACCAGCATCGGGCTCTGCGCCTGGTCCTGGTTCCAAAAATACGGGGGACAAAAAGAGTAGGGGTCCCCCGTATTTTTAAAACCAGCACCGGGCTCCACTAGCTGGACAGATAATGCCACAGCCGGGGGTCACTTTTATATAGTGCCCTGCGGCCGTGGCATCAAAAATCCAACTAGTCACCCCTGGCCGGGGTACCCTGGGGGAGTGGGGACCCCTTCAATCAAGGGCCCCCCCCCCAGCCACCCAAGGGTCAGGGGTGAAGCCCGAGGCTGTCCCCCCCCATCCAATGGGCTGCGGATGGGGGGGCTGATAGCCTTTTGTGATAATGAAAATATATTGTTTTAAGTAGCAGTACTACAAGGCCCAGCAAGCCTCCCCCGCATGCTGGTACTTGGAGAACCACAAGTACCAGCATGCGGCGGAAAAACGGGCCCGCTGGTACCTGTAGTACTACTACTAAAAAAATACCCAAAAAAAGACAATACACACACACCTTGAAAGTAAAGATTTATTACATGCATCCACACAAACATACATACATACTTACCTTATGTTCACACGCAGGTCGGTCCTCTTCTCCAGTAGAATCCAAGAGGTACCTGTTGAATAAATTCTACTCACCAGATCCAGGGTCCGCGGGGCAACCATTTGTAATCCAGATACTTGAATAAAATAACAAAACGGATACCCGAGCCACGCACTGAAAGGGGACCCATGTTTGCACATGGGCCCCCTTTCCCCGAATGCCAGAAACCCACTCTGACTGATGTCTAAGTGGGTTTCTTCAGCCAATCAGGGAGCGCCACGTTGTAGCACCCTCCTGATCGGCTGTGTGCTCCTGTACTGTCTGACAGGCGGCACACGGCAGTGTTACAATGTAGCGCCTATGCGCTCCATTGTAACCAATGGTGGGAACTTTGTAGTCAGCGGTTGACCGAAAGTGACCTCACCGCTGACCACAAAGTTCCCACCATTGGATACAATGGAGCGCATAGGCGCTACATTGTAACACGGCCGTGTGCCGCCTGTCAGACAGTACAGGAGCACACAGCCGATCAGGAGGGTGCTACAACGTGGCGCTCCCTGATTGGCTGAAGAAACCCACTTAGACATCAGTCAGAGTGGGTTTCTGGCATTCGGGGAAAGGAGTCCCATGTGAAAACATGGGGCCCTTTTCAGTTCGTGGCTCGGGTATCCGTTTTGTTATTTTATTCAAGTACCTGGATTACAAATGGTTGCCCCGCGGACCCTGGGACCCTGGATCTGGTGAGTATAATTTATTCAACAGGTACCCCTTGGATTCTACTGGAGAAGAGGACCGACCTGCGTGTGAACATAAGGTAAGTATGTATGTATGTTTGTGTGCATGTATGTAATAAATCTTTACTTTCACGGTGTGTGTGTCTTGTCTTTTTTTGGGTATTTTTTTAGTAATAGTACTACAGGTACCAGCGGGCCCGTTTTTCCGCCGCATGCTGGTACTTGTGGTTCTCCAAGTACCAGCATGCGGGGGAGGCTTGCTGGGCCTTGTAGTACTGCTACTAAAAACAATATCTTTTCATTTTCAAAAAAGGCTATCAGCCCCCCATTCGCAGCCAATTGGATGGGGGGGACAGCCTCGGGCTTCACCCCTGGCCCTTGGGTGGCTGGGGGGGGACCCCTTGATTGAAGGGGTCCCCACTCCCCCAGGGTACCCCGGCCAGGGGTGACTAGTTGGATTTTTGATGCCACGGCCGCAGGGCACTATATAAAAGTGACCCCCGGCTGTGGCATTATCTGTCCAGCTAGTGGAGCCCGGTGCTGGTTTTAAAAATACGGGGGACCCCTACTCTTTTTGTCCCCCGTATTTTTGGAACCAGGACCAGGCGCAGAGCCCGATGCTGGTTGCTTAAATATGGGGGAACCCCTGTCAATTTTTTCCCCATATTTCTGCAACCAGGATCGGCTCAAAGAGCCCGAGGCTGGTTATGCTTAGGAGGGGGGACCCCACGCAATTTTTTTTGAGAAAATTATCACTTTCCCACCCCTTCCCACTGATATACATGCACGGATCTCATGGATCCGTGCATGCCTATCCAATCACGGGGAAAAAAAGCAGGTCTGTTTTTTTTAAGCACTTTTTTACGAGTTGTAATTTTTCACGGCAGTGTTTTTTTTTTTTTTTGCTTTGCACTTCTTAGTAAATGACCGAGATTCATACTTAAACAGCCGCGTTTTGACCGATGGTGTATTCATTTGTATTTTTTTTGTTGGACTTCCATAAAATTACGAATGCCCTCATCACTGCCGTGATTATTGCTTAGTAAATTACCGAGATGACACTTTGATGAAAAAACGGCATCTCGGTCAAAATCGGGACCTTAGTAAATTTACCCCCCTGTGTTTAATGATGTTCCGATCGTGCTTAACAGCGGACTCTCTTAAGGCAGCCACCGAGATACCTCTCCAGTTAGGTTGAGTGGTTTGTACCCTGGTTCTCAACGCTTCCTTTAACCCGTCAATTATTGTGGACACAGCTACCTCTCTATGATGCACATTATCCTTAATGTCTTTGATCCCAGTTTATCTAGCCATTTCCTGCAGTGCTCGGTGGAAATAGTCAGAAGCAGTTTCACCTTCTTTTTGTCTAATGGAGAAAATTGTATTCCACTTGACAACAGTTGGGAAATGTACTCCTAATTGCAGATTGATTTGTCGTACATTCTCCTGAGTGTACTCTTCAGTGAGAGGTACTTCTGCGTCTAATTTACAATCAGTAATACATTTTGCAGGGTCAATGTTGGAGGGTAGACTCGTAGCACTGTTCGCCAATCTTTGTTTGTGGGTTCGGTGGCATTACCTAATTCTTTAATAAACCTCTGGCATGCGACTAGATCTTTCCTGGGATCGGGAAATTCAGACATAATTGTCCTCAATTCTGTCCGGGACCAGGGACAATGCATAGCAATGTCCTTGACGGGAGTGACTCCCTGAGCGCCAGTCCTCCCATTGGGGACTGCGATCACCCTGACAGGATTTAGTTCAATTACACCATATTGTGTTGACTCTACAATGTGAGGTGCAATTGTCGGTGCATAATGTACAATACCGTACTTACCTGTGGACACGACCTCACCTGACCCTCCGCTAGGGGGTTTTACTACTGTCCTTACCGATTGGGCCGTGCCCACCTGTGTGTCCTGTCTGGTGGCTGCTAGAGAAAGTGCCGATATCGTGCTGGGCTCACTTTCTTGCTTGTAATCCTGAGGGAAGTTTAAAATGGGGTGCAACTTGCACGGGTTAGAATTAATACATTTATCAGTTTTACTCTTATCGTCATTAATACATTTATTAAGTTTACTCTTATCGTCATTAATACATTTATTAAGTGCACTCTTATCGTCATATACCAGTATGCCATTCTCTGTAGCCATTATCTCTCCTGTAGTGTACGGTGGTGGTGTGGTTGCTATCAGTTTCCTGCTAGGGTTAGAACCAGCGGTGTAAGCTAGTTCCCTCTGCATATCACTCTCTTGTTGCCATAGATGTAAACAGTTTGTGTGTCTGATCCTTTGTTTTTGGGACTTTAACAGACAGATCCTAAGCCTTAGATTATGTAATACCTCTGAGTCAAAACTACCTATCCCAGGAAAAGGTGCTTTATCCCCCACAGTCATTCGTATCCATTCATCACAAAAGGTCTCAATGTGGGGACCATACTTTCCCCACATTACTAATCGAGCTGACCCCCGGGGTCTGAAATCTGCAGTCTGAACCCTGACTGAAAAACGTCCCTGTGTTGTGCACTTGGCTTCCATTGTGGACCTTTTTAACACGGGAAAACTTCCTAAAATGCACTAAACACAGTAGTCTACGGTGGAAATCCTTAAAGCTCTACCACTGAACTTCTTCCGCTCCGAGTACCACGGATCCGCCTTCTTTAGCAGACACGTGTAGCCGTTGCAGGCCCTACCTCGGCCTATATCCCCTGGGCCTTTAGGTACCCAGTGAATATCTGCCCCTGGAGATTTTCCTGAGAGATCAGCGAAAACTCCGTAAACCTTTACTTTACACAAATCACGTTTGCATGTGCTTCCTACAACGCGTATGATGACAAGATTTACGCACAAATATGCAAAACCTCATATCACGTTGCGTCACGTGTTGCCCATACAACCGTGCGGTCCAATCGTACCGCTTATAGACACTTGCTATCTATAAATGGTAGGATCACTGGAGTCTCCCTACTGTGCTCCAAAACAGCCAGAGCGTAATACCACGAAAACTTTACCACACTCCGTCGCACACGTACACCAGGACCGTGCTCCACACGTTTTCACCTAGACCGTGCTTCACCAAGCTTCACCAAGTTTCACCAAGCCTCACCAAGACCACCAAGCGGGGTTCACTATATTCACACCCTATTCAGCCCACACTAACATTCTATAGTTTTCTGATCAGAAAAATCCTTTCCTGTTAACTGATAGCTCTCCTCAGAGGTACTACAGTAAAGTAAGGTATTTAAACTAAATATTGGAAACTGAACAAATTTGTGCTATTATCGCGTGGCTACCGTCTCGCCTAAACTGAAACAATGCTATTGTTTGATTTGTATTTAGTGGGCGTCTCTGTACGCACGTTGCGTAAAATGCGCCATGTGTATAGGCCTTTGCGAGACACGTGTACAAAGGCCGGATACATCCGCAGTAATACAAATAACACACTTCTATAAATGTAAACGATATTTAACTATGATCGCTTACTTAACACTACACAGATTCCACTGTATCAACCTTTAAAACTAGGCCAGGCTGTGTGTGTGTTTTACACGTACTCCATTAAATATTACTCCTATATTTTAACTAAATAGCAACAAATTGTCTCAGTACAGGTCAAAATAAATCTAGTAATCAGTAATTACGGCAATCATGTGAGCAGATATGCAAAGTACACAAATAAAATACCGGTGTGTGCGTGTCTTGCGTGCGCAGTTGGTACCAAACAGAAATTTAACAGATTTAAAAAAACAATAGCTTTACGTTCTTACCTTTCGGATCCCACCAGCATCCCTTCAAACCAAGCGGAGCAGACGCTTATCTAATCTAGTGTATCCCCGACCACAAAGAGCCTAACAGGGGATACTACCTTCCCGCCCTTTGCTGATGGATAAAGTCTGCCTTGTCCTGCTAGGCTGCGGATACGAGGAGAACCGGACGATGCCCCCAATTGATAATATCAATTATTATCTTAAAACATAAAGCTATACACTATTACCGTGGAGCCGCTATGGCCGCTAGACTTATTACACACACTACGGACTAAGTACGCTATTTGCGTACTGAGTACCGTGTGGGTACGCACTTAGCGTAGCAGACGCTAAGCCGTGGGCGCTCACGGATTCGCGCTTCGTACCAAGCACGCTATTGGCGTACTGAGTACCGTATTGATACGCTAATAGCGTAAGAGACGCTGTGCCGTGGGCGTGAGACACGAGCGGCACGGACGCTCACAGAATGATATACAGTAAACCTTGTTAATAAAACAATGTAAGGATATGCTTATACTCTAAACCTTAGTAGTCAAATATTGTAACGATGTAACGCCTAAAAACCTTAACAATGCTTATGCTGTTATAGCGATTGAGACGCTAAGAAAGCCCTTTGCAGAAAAGTGAAAACACCACACCGATTTGTATAAACCACTGGGCTCTAACCCCGCAGCGGATTATTCAGAGAAAAAGGGTAAACAGATACAAGTTATACACTACAAGCTAACAATGAAATCTAACAGAATAACAGAGAATAATGATGATAATGGCTACAGAGAATATACATATACGTGGGGAATCGTTCGCAAGCGCGACCTGGATCCAGTCCTCAGCTATTCAGGTAGAAAGCCTTCAGAGTCTGAGTCCGGCCAGGCAACAGTGGTCTTTATATACACAACATACATTCACAATACAATGGTCCCTGTAATCTCATTGTTCATTGGACACAGGGATGTGTCTCTACATTACAGGAAAGGTCATAGGTGGATTTGAACAGGTGGGCTGTGTCTTTCCCCAACTGCTCTTGTGGGTGGTATCCTCAGGATTCCCGCCGCATGTGTAATTTACAGCAAATACAGTTAATGTTCATAATCTACTTCTGTACATAACTATACGCAGGAGCGAGCGATCCTTTCCTAACTACCACCGGAATGTTACCCTTAAAATACCCTGCAGCTGGATACTAGACACCACCTTTCATCCTTTATCTGAACCTTCCTATCATGCAAAGAGGAATCCCTCTGTCCAGGAACTGTTTAAACTAACAACACTCGCTGATATGGTCTAGGGGAACAATATCTACAAAATGCACTATTTGGGTTAAATATGCTACGTTCGAGTCGCACGCTACACGCTCACAAACTCCGCCGTAAATACACATATCATGCGCACGAGTCGCTGGAGCGTCTCTTACGCAACTTGCGGGTATGTGTACGCACAGGGGACCAGGTGCACGAGCAGCGTGCATGTGCATGAGGGGTTAGTACAAGGGATATGTATCATGATATTTTTCGACTTTGACAGGACCTTCATCTGGCGGATGGTTTTTTCTCTAATTACCCTATTACCCAGGGTGGTGAGAAAGATTAAACAGTAAGACCAGCAGAGAATAGCAATGGATGCTCTACTTCTGCTCCCTCAATGTTCAGACCTACTAACGCAGGGTCCTGGTTATCACAGGCATGTGGATCGACTGTCTTTGACAGCATGGCCATTGAAACCTCTATCCTGAGGTCAAGAGGATACTTTCAAACAATGTTCAGAGCAAGGAAACCTTCTTTAGCTCGCATGTATCACCAAATAGGGCAAGCCTATATTCATTGGTGCAGTGAAAGAATATCTGCAGCCACACCACACTGGATATACCCAATCTCACCAGATCTTGGAAGCTATGCAGTGTTGGGCCTGGTGAGTACTCGGATGGGAAACATCTTCCAAAACCAGATGCTGTAGGTGAATGGGACCCTAACATTTTTTTCAGAGTTTCCAGGGTCTTAGCATTCTTTCAGGCAGGAATGGATGGCTTCCTTGAGAAAGCAAGGGTCCGCATCGACTGTAGAGTTCCAGAATTAAATGAGCTTACAGGATGTGCGTACTTTTTTTCCAGGGTATGCTGCACATTCAACCTTTGGTTGTTTCTCCTAATGGGCTATGGGACTTGTTTAGTCCTGAAAACCCTTCAAGTTGCTCCATTTGAACCACTTAATAATATGGACATAAATGGTTGACAGCTTTAGTGTCTTTCTGCTGCGGGGTACACTGGGCTCCACAGGGAAATGACATTGGGGTGTAGAGTAGGATCTTGATCCGAGGCACCAACAGGCCCAAAGCTTTGACTGTTCCCAGAATGCCTAGTGCCACCTCCTCTCTAGCCCCGCTCAGTTTTGTTGTTGGTGCCATGCAGTAAGCAGGCACTTAACAGGGGGGCTGCTCCAGCAGCCCTAAAAGAAGCTTTTAAAGAAAAATGAAGACTTCAAGGGCTGCAGCAGAGGCACTGTAAGTGCTGGATGTTAGTGAGACATCTCCTGCTGCAGCTCCATCACCTCCCCCAGCGGCGCTGTACACTCCCGAGCCCTGGTTGCTGGGTACCTACAGCGGAGGCTTCGGTTGTCTTCTAATGTTAGTCACACACACGGCCGCTGTTCTCCCGTATCGTGTGGCCGCACTACAGGGAGGAGGTAAGGGGTCCCCTCAACGGGGCCCGCTGTAAATCGCAATCCAGCGCAGCCGGTGGGAGGCGGGCCGCGCACACTGGCTTGGACACTGTGGCAGTACAGGTACCCCACTAGACCACCAGGGCATGGGCACAGGTCGGTTTTCTCTCACAAAACCATTTTATTAAGCCCCCAGTACCTGGTGGTGAAGTCCAGCTTTGACCTGTGACCTGATAAGGCTTTGACCTGTAGCCCCTCTTCCAGCCCCAGGGCACCATTTAGAGTTAATGTTCCCGCCCTGGAGCTGCATATCTCTCTCTCCCTCACTCCCAGTCAGTGTTTGGGCGCCATTACACAGAGCAGCACTGTTCCTCGGACTGTTTGGGCAGATCCTCCTCTGTAAGGCTTTTACAGGACACTTAAGTATTCTACATGTCTGCTGACCGTGTTAGTTAAGAAAAAGTGCATTTAGGGCCTAATTCTGAGTTGATCGCAGCATCAAATTTGTTAGCAATTGGGCAAAACCATGTGCACTGCAGGAGGGGCAGATATAACATGTGCAGAGAGAGTTAGATTTGGGTGGGGTGTATTCAAACTGAAATCTAAATTTATGTGTAAAAATAAAGCAGCCATTATTTACCCTGCACAGAAACAAAATAACCCACCCAAATCTAACTCTCTCTGCAAATGTTATATCTGCTACCCCTGCAGTGCACATTGTTTTGGCCATTTGCTAACAAACTTGCTGCTGCGATCAACTCAGAACATACTTGCCTACCCTCCCGGAATGGCCGGGAGGCTCCCGAAAATCGGGTGACCCTCCCGGCCCCTCGGAAAGGTGGGCAAGCCTCCCGCTTTCCCCCCCGGCCGCCCGCAGCAGAGAACAAGTGGGCGGCCCGAGAGGGTCCAATGACGCGATTCGCGCTGACCACACCCCCGAACAGCCCATCCTGCTGCCGGACACGCCCCCATGCACCTACAACGCTGCCTCCTCCCGGAGGAGGAGGCAGCAAAGTAGGTAAGTAGGTAAGTATGACTCAGGATATTTAGTGCAAGTACTCTGTGATATACATCCAGTCTTTACTGTGCATTGTTATATCTATTCAGTGTATAGCTATACATAGTACTACTCTGTATTGCTAGTCCAGTGCAGTTTTATTGCATGTCATCATTTCTGCATTGTACAAACTGTGACTGTGTGTGTGTGCATATAGCTGCTGTTTGACCTCCATTTCGCGTCTCTCACTCAGATGCTATCCCTATATTCTATAACCTGAGGGGGCTAAGTGTGTCAGGTTTATCATAATATAGGCAGTTCACAGGATATACTCAGTGTGTATTTTTCTCTGTGATTTTTAGTCACCACATACCTCTTGAATTCCCTGTTTGTACTGATACACTGCACAGGGGGTTCTTGTCAGGTGTTGTGCTGCTGATATTGTACTGTGTTCCCTTGCATTGAGCTTTTGATTATGTCAGCTACAAAGGGCAATGGAGCTTGGGCTGATCCCACATTGCGTGGTGTTGACGCTGCAGACACATTTGAGGATAACATAGTAGCTGAGGGTTCAGGTTCTGGGGGTTCATTGCCCCCCAGTGGGACTGTAGCACCAGGGGTGCAAAATGACCCACCTTGGGCTACCTTCTCCACGCTATTGAATACGCTGGTAACTAGACTAACACCCCCTATGGGACTTCCTGTGCCGGTATAACCGCTTATGGTCCCCGCGGTTAACCTGCCATGGGCAGATCAACTGTCCAATCAGTTACAGCAATTGAACCAATCACTGACTGCTCAAAAGTCTAACCCTCGCCCGCCTGACCAAGGGGTCCTCTAAGCGGGCAATTACTTCCTCACAATCTACCAACGTCCCAGACACTTCGTCCGATGAGGGTCGCGATTATACGGATCCCACAGACTCTGATTCTGATGGGGAAGTTGTTTCGCAGGTGGATGTTCCTGACTTGTTAGAGGCTATCAGGCTCATTCTTCAGGTTGATGATGAGCCGGAACCTGACGCGGCCCCTAAGAAACCGGACAGGTTTAAACGTCAGAAGGTGGTTAAACAAGTTTTACCTCACTCAGAACATTTAGCTGACATACGTCAGGAGTCCTGGGAAAATCCGGGAAAGAAGATGCTGGCTCGCTACCCCCTCGCTGCGGAGCTTAGTAAAAATTGGGAAACACCCCCGCCAGTGGATTCGCAGGTGGCGAGGCTGGTGGTCTCCGCAGATCTGCCTGTAACTACTGTCACGTCATTGAGAGAGCCGACGGACAATCGTGTGGAGGGTTGTTTAAAGGCAATCTACACACTAAACGGTGCGTTGCATAGGCTCACTATTGCAGCAACATGGGCTGCAGAAGCTGTGCAAGCGTGAGCTCAGGAGCTGGAGGCGGCGTTGCCTTCCAATGCTTATGATCATGCTAGACATTGCCTGTCATATATTGTTACAGCGTCTCATTATATTAAAAAGGCGGCTTCTGATGCCGGTATTCTGGCTGCCAAGGCTACTACTACGTCCATTTTGGCTCGCCGAATTCTGTGGTTGCGGTCCTGGTCTGTGGACATGGACTCTAAGAAAATCCTGGAGGTACTCCCTTTCAAAGGAGATATTCTTTTCGGAGAAGACCTCAACAAGATAGTGGCTGACTTAGCGTCTACTAAAACAGCATGTCTTCCTAGTACCGCTCCGTCGGTGCCGAAGGCTAAAAAGTACTTCCTATTGCTCCTTTTGTCCTTCAGGCAGAGCAAAGGGTCAGGCGTACTCAAAATAGGTTCGCACTTCCAAACCCAACAAACCCAAACAGGCCTGGGCTGCCCATCAGCCTGCTTCCAAGACTGACAAGCCTGCTGCATGACAGGGCGGGCTTGCCTCTGTGGGATCCCAGGGTAGGGGGCCGACTTCTAGGGTTTACCCAGGAATGGTTGAAGACCTTTTCCAATGCCTGGGTACGGGAAGTTGTCACTCGAGGTTACGCCGTATCCTTCAAGAAATGTCCCCCTCATCGATTTTGCCTGACAGATGTCCCTTCGGATCAGGTGAAGGCAAAATCTCTTCATTCGGTGGTACAGTCCCTCCTGGACACAGGAGTGGTAGTACAGGTGCCTCTGGCTCAGAGAGGCAAGGGGTACTATTCACTGATGTTCTTAGTCCCGAAACCGAACGGGTCTTCCCGGCCCATTCTCAACCTCAAGTCCTTTGTGAAGGTCTCCAAGTTTTGTATGGATACTCTTTGCTCTATTGTTCTGGCCTTGGAGCCTGGGGACTATATGGTCTCATTGGACATACAGGATGCTTACCTGCATATGCCCATTGCAGTGTCTTCACCAAGGTCATGGCGGTAATGACGGCTGTACTCCGCCGTCAAGGGGTCAGGCTCCTACCGTACTTGGACGACTTGTTGATCCTGACAAAACTCCCCAGAGAGTCTCCTACGTCATCTGGATCTGACGCTCCTGTTTCTGCAAGCCCACGGGTAGCTGATCAAGTGGAAGAAATCCTCCCTGGTGCCGGCTCGGAGAATGGTGCACCTGGGAGCGTTGTTGGACACTCACAACCAGCGGTTGTTCTTGTCTCAGAATAAAGTACTGAAGCTTCAGGACAGGATTCAATGCTTCCTATCTCGTCCGCAAGTGTCGATACATTCGGCAATGCAAGTGCTAGGTCTCATGGTGTCGTCTTTCGACATGGTGGAGTACGCTCAAATTCCATTCCCGTCCTCTCCAGAGGCTGATTCTTGCCATATGGGACAGCCTGCCTCACCGGATCAGGTCTCAAATTATCTATTTGTCTCCAGAAGTCCTTCTGTCACTGAGCTGGTGGCTTCAGAACCAATGATGGAGCAAGGGTCGTCCCTTCTGGATCTCCAACTGGGTCTTTCTGACGACGGACGCCAGTCTGAGGGGTTGGGTCGCGGTGTTGGAGCAACATTCTTTTCAGGGTCGGTGGACAAAGGAGAGGAGTCTTTCCTCCCGATAAACATTCTGGAATTGCGGGCGGTGTTCATCTCTCTGAACTTAACCCAGCATCTAATACAGAACAGACCTGTTCAAGTACAATTAGACAACGCCACCACAGTGGTGTACATAAATCATCAAGGCGGCACTCGAAGCTGCATGGCAATGAGCGAAGTATCACAGATTCTTCAGTAGGTGTAACGCCATCTACCAGCCATATCGGCAGTGTTCATTCCGGGGGTCCTAAACTGGGAAGCGGACTTTCTCAGTCGTCAGGAGGTACACACTGGAGAGTGGAGCCTCTATCCAGAAGTTTTTCAACACCTCGTGGACAAGTGGGGTCTTCCATATGTGGATCTGATGGCATCTTGGCACAATCACAAGGTTCCAGTCTTCGGCGCAAGGACAGGGGATCCTCAAGCAGCGTTCGTGGACGCACTGTCAATTCCATGGAACTTTCGGCTGCAATACGTGTTCCCTCCGGTGTCACTCCTGTCCAGAATAATAAGGAAGTTCAAGCAAGAAGGTGGAATCCTACTTCTGATCGCTCCAGCCGGGACCAGACGCCATTGGGTCTCAGACCTTCAGGGTCTCTCGATAGAGCGTCCCCTTCTACTTCCACAGCGCCCAGATCTCCTCGTTCAGGGCCCCTGCGTATATATCAAGATTTAGCCCGATTGGCTTTGATGGTGTAGCTCTTGAAGCCTCCATCTTGAGGGCCAAAGTATTTTCTGAGGCGGTCATTCAAACCATGTTGAAGGCCCGGATACCGGCTTTTGCCCGGATTTATCATAGGGTCTGGAATTCTTACTTTTGCTTGGTGCACATCTAACAATCATGACACTTTCAAGTTTAGTACGGCCAAACTTTTGGCCATTCTACAACAAGGCGTGGACTTTGGCCTTCGTCTGGCCTCCATCAAGGTTCATATTTTTGCCTTGTCGGTTTGGTTTCAGAAAAATTGCGACCATACCTGATGTGCATACTTTCACTCAGGGTGTGTTGTGGATTCAACCTCTTTATGTCCCGCCGGTGGCTCCTTGGGACTTGTGGTCGTTCTGGAGACGTTGCTAGGGTCTCCGTTTTAGCCTCTTGAATCTGCTGACCTTAAGTGGCTTACTCTTAAGGTAGTGTTTCTGCTAGCTATTGTTTCCACTAGACGGGTGTCAGATTTGGGTTTCTGCTAGCTATTGTTTCCATTAGACGGGTGTCAGATTTGGGTGCCTATCTTATTTTTCACCGTGATCTGGCGGTTCTTAGAACACGTCCCGGATATTTACCTAAGGTGGTGTCTTCTTTCCACCTTCATCAGGAGATCGTGATTCTGGCCTTGGCCTCTCCTGATTTTACTTCCAAAGAGCGGTCTTTGGATGTGGTACGGGCTCTCCGTATCTACGTGAAGAGAACTGCTTCCATCAGAAAGTCAGATTCTCTCTTTGTTCTGTTTGGTTTTCACAAATGTGGCTGGCCTGCTCAGAAGCAGACCCTGGCCAGATGGATTAGAATGATGATTGCACATGCTTATGTACAGGCTGGCCTTCCAGCTCCTGCTACTATAAAGGCCCATTCTACTTAGTCGGTTGGACCTTCTTGGGCAGCCCGCCGTGGTCAACCCTTGAACAATTGTGCAAGGCGGCTACGTGGTCCTCAGTGAACACGTTCATAAGGCTCCTATGCCTTTGATACATCCGCCGGGTTCTTGTGCCCGCAACAGTGCGTCCCCTCCCATAAGGAACTGCTTTAGGACATCCCCAATGTCATTCCCTGTGGAGCCCAGTGTATCCCGCAGCAGAAAACGAGATTTATGGTAAGAACTTACCTTTGTTAAATCTCTTTCTGCGAGGTACACTGGGCTCCACAGGGCGCCCACCCTGTTGCACTTAGCTTCTTTGGGTTGGTATGGCATTAGACGCTGACACCCTCTCCTGTCGTGAGTGTGTGGTATATGTGGCTACTAACAGTTGTCGTCTTTTTTGCCTGCTACTGCATTGGACTGGTTAACAAAAACTGAGCTCCTGTGCATGGAGGCGGGGCTAGAGAGGAGGCGGCACTAGGCATTCTGGGAACAGTCAAAGCTTTGAGCCTGTTGGTGCCCCATATCAAGATCCTACTCTACACCCCAATGTGATTCCCTGTGGAGCCCAGTGTACCTCGCAGAAAGAGATTTAACAAAGGTAAGTTCTTACCATAAATCTCGTTTTTGTACTGACTAGGGCGTCAGCTAGAAGAATGTCAGACTTAGGGATATTGTCATATTGTTCCCCATTTCTGATTGTTTATCTAGATAAAGTAGTTCTCAGAACTAGATCTGGGTATCTTACTAAGGTGATAACTAAGTTCCACCTTAACAAAGAAAATGTTGTCCCAGACTTTTAGGTTCAGGGCCTTTTATGCGGAAGATGCATCGCTGGACGTGATCCGGGCATTAACTATCTACGTGGCTTTTACCAGTGTCATCAGAAGAGCATATTCTCTCTTCGTTCTCAATAGATTTCACAAGAGAGGATGGCCTGCTGGTAAGCAGACGCTGGCAAGATGGCTTCGGATGACGAAGCATATTCTCAAGCTGATCTCCCTTTTCCGGCTAATGTCTCTGTTCACTCTACTCGTAAGGTAGGTCCTTCATGGGCAGCACAGTGTGGGGCTTAAACAGAACAGGTATGTAAGGCAGCCATATGGTCTTCCGTTTACACATTCATTAAGACATTATGCCTTGGATATGCCTTGGACATTTTGCTTCTCACGATGCTGAATTCGGGCGAAGGAATGTCCTGGGCATCAGGAGCGTCCCAACCACTAAACTGCTTTGGGAAATCCCATTGTTATCCTGTGGATAATCTGTGGATCCTGCCGGATAAATATACGTTATGGTAAGAACTTACCGTTGATAACGGTATTACTCCTAAGTCCACAGGTTCCACAGGGATCCCACCCTGACGCACCTGATTTGAGGATCGTTTTTACTCACTGACCTCTTCCTTCTTGTATGGAAGGGTGTGCATGTGTGTTATTCTCGCATGATTAGGGTTCTACATGATGCTCCTGCCTTGAGCTTTGGAATACAACTGATTTGCCTGAGCCAGGGGGTGGGGATATATGGACGGGCCCGTTGCATGCTGGGAGGCCGGAAAGCTTTGACTGACTGGTGTAAATCCGCTGTCACTCCATCATATCCCATTGTTATCCTGTGGAACCTGTGGACTTAGCAGAAATACCATTATCAACGGTAAGTTCTTACCATAACATATATTTCTCTTACATCTTAGAGGATGCTGGGGTCCATATTAGTACCATGGGGTATAGACGGGTCCACCAGGAGCCATTGGCACTTTAAGAGATTAATAGTGTGGGCTGGCTCCTCCCTCTATGCCCCTCCTACCAGACTCAGTTTAGAAAATGTGCCCGGAGGAGCCAGTCACAGTTAAGGGAGCTCTACAGAGCTTCTTTAGAAAAGTTTATTTTAGAGTTTGTTTTTTTACAGGGAGGCTGCTGGCAACAGCCTCCCTGCATCGAGGGACTGAGGGGGGGAGCAGTGTCCGCTCTGCGGGGTCTTGAGCCACTGCCTCCACTGACTGGACATTAAGCTCCAGAGGGGACAGATCGCGCCCCGCCACATGGGAACGCTCACCCCGGCAGCCGGCCGCCACCCCCTCAATGAGCTGAAGTGTGGCGAGTTAGTCACTGCCCCCCCTTACAAGCGGGGGATCAGTGTGAAGAGAGCGGCTTAAGAGTGTGAGCGCGGTATTAACCGCGCTCCCGGACAGCTCAGCGGTACTACGGTGCGGCGCTGTGAGGGGCACCCTGACCTAACAAGGTACCCTACTCTGACCTTTTCCAGCCTGTCGGGGTCCGCAGATCTCAGCCAGTACAAAAATTCCTCAGGCCAGTATAATCTTCAAGAGTGGGAAGACAGCGCCATTGAAGGGGCGGCTCTTCTCCTCAGAGCGGACCCAGCAGCGTTCAGCGCCACTTTTCCTGCCTGCAATCACTTCTGGTGGATGTCCATGTCCCTCCAGTGCAATTCCAGCTATCTGTACGGTACCAGGGGGTTGTAGAAGAGGGGGGGGGGGGGGGGGGTCTGTGTATAGGCTGTGTCACCTATTAAGGGACACAGTCAGCGTAGGTTGGGGTCTCCCCATACCTTTAATAGCGCTGCATGTGGGTTGGCTCCAATCTCTGTGTCTCTCTGCCATTCTTGGGTGG
Source organism: Pseudophryne corroboree (assembly GCF_028390025.1). Lineage (NCBI taxonomy): Eukaryota > Metazoa > Chordata > Amphibia > Anura > Myobatrachidae > Pseudophryne > Pseudophryne corroboree. The sequence goes on along the minus strand of NC_086445.1, from coordinate 657,243,408 downwards.
AAACTCTGTCTAATAAATACCCTGTATGGTTGTGGGGTGTTTGGTGTGTGTGTGTGTGTGTGTGTGTGTGTGTGTGTGTGTGTGTGTGTGTGTGTGTGTGTGTGTGTGTGTGTGTGTGTGTGTGTGACAACATGTCTAGGGACACTGTTTCATATGCTGCAGAGGATTTGTCTACCCAGGAAGACTCCATACCATGTAATCAGGATTGCACTGTTGTAGCGCAGATCCCTGCTAGAGAGCCAGAATGGTTAGTCTCTCTGAGGGGGACTATTTCTCAGATTTCTGACAGGGTTGCTAGGACTGAGCATGGCACTCAGATCCTACAATCCTCTATGGTTGTGTGGTCTGATACTGCTTCCTCTGGGTCCCCTGCAGTACATTCTCACAAACGTGCACTTGCATTGCTTACGCAGGATGACTCGGACACAGACTCTGACACTGCAGACGGTGACGGGGATGTGTCGAGGGGGACAGCATCACTTGCTAAGGGGGTGCTGTTGATGATTGAAGCTGTTACGGATATTTGACATATTTCTGACACAGCTCCTGAACAGGTGGAGGAGGCCTTTTTTACAGATAATAAGAAGCCCTTCCTCACCTTCCCGTCATCCAAAGAATTAAACGCTATCTTTGAAAAAGCCTGGGAAACTGCAGGAAAAGAAATTTCAGATCCCTAAGAGGGTCTTGGTTGCTTTTCCCTTCCCAGAGGAAGATAGAAAGAGATGGGAGTCTCCGCCGATAGTCGACGCCTCTGTCTCCAGGCTGTCTAAACAGGTGGTGTTGCCAGTCCCGGGAAATACCGCGTTGAAGGACCCGGCAGATCGCAAGGTGGATGCTACGCTAAAATCTATTTACACGGCTTCCGGGGCTATATTACGGCCTACTATAGCCTGTGCTTGGATTGCTAAAGCTGTTGCCAGGTGGTCAATCGCACTGCAGGAGGAATCGACTGCGATGGATAAAGGTGACGTTGATTTATATTTACGCCATATTCAGGATTCTGCAGGATTGCTGGTAGATTCCATGAAGGACCTGGGTTCCATTGCTACGGGGATCTCCTTCATGTCTGTCTCGGTTCGCAGGGGTCTCTGGCTGCGCCAATGGTCTGCGGACGCGGAATCCAGGAAGAGTGTGGAGGGCCTACCATATACAGGTCAGGCTCTCCTTGGGGAGGTGCTGGATGCGTGGATTGCCACGGCTACCGCGGGTAAGTCAACTTTTCTCCCCTCAGCTGCACCGGCTACGAAGAAGCCTTTTACACCAGCCACATCACAGTCCTTTCGGCCCGCGATGTCTGGAATAACCAAGCCTTCGAACACCTTTTTCAGAGGTGGTCGTGCCAAAGGTAAGAAACCTGCTCCCGCAGGTTCCCAAGCCCAGACGTCCGCTTTTGATATCCCTAAGTCCTCCGCATGACGGTGGACAGCTAGGCCTGGAGGGAGTGTCGTGTGGGGGCAAGACTCCATCAGTTCAGCCATTTCTGGGTGTTGTCTGTCTTGGACCCCTCGGTCCTGGATATAGTGTCCAGGGGGTGCAGACTGGAGTTTCAAGATCCCCCGCCTCACCGTTTCTTCAAGTCAGGCTTGCCAGCTCTGCTGCGGACAGAACAGTCCTTCTGTAGGCCATCAGAAAATTGATGGTGTCAGAGGTCATTGTTCCAGTTCCACCTCAACAGTGGTACAAGGGTTATTATTCGAACCTTTTTGTAGTACCAAAACTGGATGGATCGGCACGGCCTATTCTGAATTTAAAGTCTTTGAACCCTTATCTCGGGGAGTTCAAATTCAAGATGGTATCTCTGAGAGCTGTCATATCAGGACTGACGGTGGGGGAGTTCCTGGTGTCGCTGGACATCAAGGATGCTTACCTCCACATTCCCATTTGGTCGCCACATCAGGCATATCTCAGGTTTGCACTGTTGGACGATCACTATCATTTCAAGGCGCTGCCGTTTGCCTCTCCACATCACCAAGTATCTTCACTAAGGTGATGGCGGAGATGATGGTTCTCCGCAAGCAGGGGGTGAACATAATTCCATATCTGGACGATCTTCTGATCAAGGCATCGTCCAGGGAGAGGTTGTTTCGATCCATCGCGCTGACGACACAGCTGCTCATGGATCACGGTTGGATCCTAAACCTTCCAAAGTCTCATCTGGAGCCAACAGGGAGGCTGTCTTTCCTGGGAATGATCCTCGACACGGAAGTGCAGAGGGTTTTTCTCCCGGTGGAGAAAGCATTGGTGATTCAAACAATGGTCTGGGATGTCTTAAAGCCTGTCTTAAAGTATCGGTTCATCAATGCATCTGGGGAATATGGTTGCCGCCTATGAGGCTCTGCGGTACGGCAGGTTTCATGCTCGACCTTTTCAGCTGGACCTATTGGACCAGTGGTTGGGCTCTCACCTATACATGCACAAGAGGATACGCCTGTCTCCGAAAACCAGGATTTCACTCCTCTGGTGGCTACAACTTCCGCACCTTCTGGAAGGCCGAAGGTTCGGAATTCAGGACTGGATCCTTTTAACCACAGATGCAAGTCTAAGAGGTTGGGGCGCAGTCACTCTGAGGGAAACCTTTCAGGGAAGGTGGTCGAATCAAGAATCCCTTCTCCCAATAAACATCCTGGAGCTAAGGGCTATGTACAACACCCTTCTACAAGCAGCACACCTTCTACAGGATCGGGCTGTTCAGGTGCAGTTGGACAACGTGACCATGGTGGCCTACACAAACCAACAAGGCAGAACAAAGAGCAGGGCTGCCATGTCAGAGGTGTCAGGAATCCTCCTCTGGGAAGAAAGACACGTGGTGGCGATGTCAGCGATCTTCATTCCGGGAGTAGTCAACTGGAAAGCAGACTTCCTCAGCCGCCACGATCTCCATCCGGTAGAGTGGGGCCTCCACCCGGAGGTGTTCGAGGAGGTAACCTTCTCAACAAGAAGCTGGGGAGGTACTGTTCCAGGTCAAGAGACCCACAGGCAGTGGCGGTGGACGCACTGGTAACACTGTGGGTGTTCAAGTCAGTGTATGTGTTCCCTCCACTTCCTCTGATACCAAAGGTCCTTCAGCTGGTGAGAAGAACAAAGGTTCTGGCAATCCTCATTGCTCCGGACTGGCCAAGGAGGGCTTGGTACATGGATCTGCTGGATATTCTGTTAGTAGATCAAAGGCCCTTACCTCTTCGGGAGGATCTGCTACTGCAGGGGCCGTTCGCTTATCAAGACTTTACCACGGCTACGTTTGACGGCATGGCGGTTGAACGACAGATCTTCGCTCGGAAAGGTATCCCGAGTGAGGTTATTCCTACCCTGATACAGGCTAGAAAGGGGATAATGTCTAAACTTTACCATCATATTTGGAAACAATATGTTTCTTGGTGTGAATCCAATAAATTTCCTGCGGTGGAGTTTCAACTTGGACGTTTGCTCCTTTTCATGCAAGCAGGTGTGGATATGGGCCTGAGATTGGGCTCCATCGAGGTCCAAATCTTTGCTTTGTCCATCTTCTTCCAAAAACAATTGGCTGTCCTCCCTGAGGTTCAGACATTTTTAAAGGGGTTCTGCACATCCAGCCTCCCTTTGTGGCGCCTACGGCTCCCTGGGATCTGGACGTGGTGCTGCAGTTCCTGCAATCTGCTTGGTTTGAGCCTCTGCTGGAGGCTAACATCAAGTTTCTCATGTGAAAGACGGTCACTTTGTTGGCCTTAGCTTCTGCTCGACGCGTGTCGGAATTGGGGGCTTAGTATTGTAAGAGTCCCTATCTGATCTTCCATGAAGATAGGGCGGAACTTAGGACTCGTCCACAGTTCCTGCCTAGGGTTGTATCGGCTTTTCATATCAACCAGCCTATTGTGGTGCCAGTGGCCACTGACTCCTCAATTGCTTCAAAGGCCTTGGATGTTGTGAGGGCTTTGAAGATTTATGTGAAGAAGACAACTCGTCATCGAAAGACTGTCTCCTTGTTTGTCCTCTGTGATCCCAAGAAAATTGTGTGTCCTGCTTCTAAGCAGTCGATTTCACGCTGGATCAGGTTCACCGTCCAGCATGCATCTTCTACGGCAGGATTGCCGTGTCCAAAATCTGTAAAGGCCCACTCTACTCGTAAAGTGGGCTCTTCCTGGGCGGCTGCCCGGGGTGTCTCGGCGGTACAACTTTGCCGAGCTGCTACTTAAGGGAGGAGCCAGCCCACACTTTTAAACTCTTAAAGTGCCAATGGCTCCTTGTGGACCTGTCTATACCCCATGGTACTAATATATACCCCAGCACCTCTACGGACTACGAGAAAACATTTTACCGGTAGGTAATTAAAATCCTACCATAGTGCCCTGGTGTATAGACGGGACCACTAGGTTCCATTGGCACTTTAAGAGTTTGAGAGTGTGGGCTGGCTCCTCCCTATCTGCCCCTCCTACCATACTCTGTTTATAAAATGTGCCCGGAGGAGCTAGTCAGAGCTAGGGGACCTCTACAGAGCTTCTTTAGTAAAATTTTATTTTAGAGTTTTTATTTTACAGGGAGGCTGCTGGCAACAGCCTCTCTGCTTCGTGGGACTAAGGGGGGAGTAGTGTCCGCCCTGCGGGGTCTGAGCCACTATCTCCGCTGACAGGACACTGAGCTCCTGAGGAGATCGAACGTTCCCCGCCACAGGAATCGCTCACCCCGGCAGCATGCCGCCACCCCCTTACAGAGCCACCAGAAGATCGGTGGCGAGTTAGTCACCGCCCCCCCTAGCAAGCGGGGAGCCGGTGTGAAGATGGCGGCAACAGGGTATGGAGCGCAGTGCTAACTGTGCTCCCAGGCTCAGCAGTACATAGTGCGTCGCGGTGAGGGGCGCACTGAGCCAGCGCCTACACTCTACACTGGTCACACAATCTGTCGGGTTCCCGGGATCTCTGCCAGCATAAATCCTCAGGCCAGTATAATCTTATGAAGAGTGGGAAGACAGCGCCATTAAGGGTGCGGAGCTTCTCCTCAGCGGACCCAGCAACGTTCAGCACCATTTTCCTGCCTGCAGAAACTCTGTCAGTGATGTGCAGTCCCTCCAGGTCAACTCCAGCTATCTCTCACAGTACCAGGGGTTTGTAGAAGGGGGGGAGACTGTGTAAAGACTGTGCAACCTATTAAGGTACACAGTCAGCGCTGGTTTAGATTCTCCTTATACCTGGAAAGCGCTGTGTGTTGGTTGGCTCCAATCTCTGTGTCTCTCTTGCCATTCTTGGGAGTGAAACTGTCTGTACTCCCCTGTGTGTGTATGTGGAGTGTCTGTGGTCTCCATTAGCTATGTCCAGGGACTCTGTGTCATATGCTGCAGAGGATATGTCCTCTCAGGATGATCCCATTCCATGTAATCAGGATTGTACTGTTTTATCACAGATACCAGCAAGGGAGCCTGAATGGTTATCCTCTATCAAATCCATGAATTCTCAGATTTCTACTAGGGTTGCACAGAATTAATCTGCAACTCAGGTTTTACAGGGCTCTGTGGCAGTTTGGTCCGGTTCTGTTACCTCTGGGCCCCATTCAGGAGTTTCCCATAAACGTGCTCTTGCACAAATTATGCAGGATGACACGGATACTGACACTGCAGACGGTGATGGGGACGTGCTTGGGGGGCCTCATCTCTTGCTAAAGGGGTGCAGTTGATGATAGAGGCTATAAGGGATGTGTTGAATATTGCAGAAACAACACCTGGACAGGTTAAGCCTCGCTAACCTTCCCTGCATCCAAAGAATTAAATGCTATATTTGAGAAAGCATGGGAAAACCCAAAGAAAAAATTCCAGATGCCTAGAAGGGTTCTGGTTACTTTTCCCTTCCCTGAGGAGGATAGGAAAAAATGGGAAAACCCACCCATAGTGGACGCGTCAGTATCCAGACTCTCAAAAAAAAGTTGGTTTTACCTGTTCCAGGATCTACCGCCTTAAAGGAGCCCACTGATCGCAAAATTGATACTACATGGCTTCAGGGGCGATACTACAGCCCACTATTGCCTGTGCATGGATTTTCAAAGCTATAGTAAAGTGGTTAGGCACGTTACTTGAGGATTTGGATACTATGGATAAAAGTGACGTAGAATTGTTTTTACGTAACATTCAGGATTCTGCAGGATTTATGGTGGAATCCATGAAAGACCTGCGTTCAATGGCTGCAGGAATTTCTTCCATGTCTGTGTCAGCTCGTCGAGGACTATGGCTGTGTCAGTGGTCTACCGACACGGAATCCAGGAGAGGTGTGGAGACCCTACCCTACACAGCAGGCTCTCTATGGGGAAGCTTTGGATGCGGGAATCTCCACGGCTACAGCGGTTAAGTCACCCTTTCTTCCCTCAGCTGCACCTGCTGTGAAGAAACCTTTTCCTGCAGAGGCATATCAGTCCTTTCGTGTTACTAAAACAAGAAAGGCCAAACCGTCCAACACCTTCTTTAGAGGGGGTCGGCCAAACTCCAAGAAACCTACTCCTGCAGGTTCCCAGGAACAGAAACCTCCTTCTGGTACACCAAAGTCCTCAACATGACGGTGGACTGTGCGTCCTGGAGGTAGGGACGGTGGGGGCTAGACATGGACATTTCAGTCACAACTGGGTGTCGTCCAGCTTGGATCCCTGGGTACTACATATTGTGTCCCAGGGGTACCAACTGGAAAATCAAGATCTCTCTCCTCACCGTTTCTTCAAATCAGGCTTTCCAGCTTTGCCTGCAGATAGGGCTACCCTACAGGGAGCCATCCAGAAGCTGGTGGAGACACAGGTTATCATACCAGTTCCTCCCCAGATGCAAAACAAAGGTTACTATTCGAACCTTTTCGTGGTACCGAAACTGGATGGTTCGATCAGGCCCATTCTGAACTTAAAATCACTAAACCCCTTTCTGAGGGAGTTCAAGTTCAAAATGGAGTCTCTAAGGGCAGTGTTATCAGGTCTGGAGGGGGGGGAATTCCTGGTATCCCTGGATATCAAGGAAGCGCGTACCTCCACATTCCGATTTGGCTGCTGCATCAAGCTTATCTTCGATTCGCACTGTTGGACTGTCATTTTCAGTTCCCGGCCCTGCCATTCGGCCTCTCCACAGCACCGAGGGTATTCACCAAGGTGATGGTGGAAAGGATGATTCTCCTCCGCAGACAGGCCTCCGGGGCTGGGACGCAGTCGCTCAAGGGGAAACCTTCCAAGGAAGGTGGTTAAGTCTGGAAGCCGGCCTGCCGATAAACATTCTGGAACTAAGAGCCGTCTACAAATGGTCTTCAATTGGCCCATCTTCTGAGAAATCGGGCCATTCCAGTGCAGTTGGACAATGTAACGACAGTGGCTTACATAAACCGACAGGGCGGAACGAAGAGCAGAGCTGCAATGTCAGGGGTAACCAGAATCATCCTCTGGGCAGAAAAAGGCGTGTTGGCGCTGTCAGCAATCTTCATTCCGGGAGTAGACAACTGGGAAGCGGATTTCCCTAGTAGGCACGATCTCTATCCAGGGGAATGGGGTCTCAATCCGGAGGTGTTCAAGGAGGTAACAGATCTTTGGGGCGTACCCCAAATCAACAATATGGCCTCTCCTCTTAACAAGAAGCTTCGGCGGTATTGTTCCAGGTTGAGGGACCCTGAAGCAGTGGCCGCCCTAGTGACTCCGTGGGTGTTCCAGTCGGTCAACGTGTTTCCTCCACTTCCACTCATTCCAAGCGTTCTCAATCTCATAAAGAGAACAAGGGTTCAGGCAATCCTCTTTGCTCCGGAATGGCTAAGAAGGGTTTGGTACGCGGATCTACTGGATCTACTGCTAGAAGAGCCGAGGTCTCTTCCTCTTCGGGAGGACCTGCTGCAGCAGGGGCCGTTTGCCTATCAATACTTACCATGGCTACGTTTGACGGCATGGAGGTTGAACGTCAGTTACTAGCTCAGAAGGACATTCCGAACAAGGTTATTCCTACCCTGATACAGGCTAGAAAAGGAGTAACGTCAAAACATTACCATTGTATTTTTTTAAAATATGTATCTTGGTGTGAGTCCAAGAAGTTTCCTGCGGTGGAGTTTTAACTGGGACGATTTCTCCTCTTCCTGCAAACAGGTGTGGATATGGGCCTGAGGTTAGGATCCATAAAGGTCCAAATTTCAGCCCTACCCATTTTCTTCCAGAAACAATTGGCTACCCTCCCTGAGATTCAGACTATTTTGAAGGGAGTTCTGCACATACAACCTCCCTTTGTACCGCCTGCAGCACCTTGGGATCTTAACGTGGTGTTGCAGTTCCTCCAGTCGGACTGGTTGGAGCATTTACAGGAGGTTGAGGTCAGTTTCTCACGTGGAAGGCTGTCACTTTGTTGGCCTTAGCTTCTGCTAGACGTGTGTCGGAGTTGGGAGCTTTGTCATGTAAAAGCCCCTACTTGATCTTCCATGAAGATAGAGCTATGCTTCGGACACGTCAGCAGTTTCTTACAAAGGTTGTGTTGGCATTTCATATCAACCAACCTATTGTGGTGCCAGTTGCAACTGACTCCTCAATTTCATCAAAGTCCTTGGAGCATCTACAGGAGGTTGAGGTCAGTTTCTCACGTGGAATGCTGTCACTTTGTTGGCCTTAGCTTCTGCTAGACGTGTGTCGGAGTTGGGAGTTTTGTCATGTAAAAGCACCTACTTGATCTTCCATGAAGATAGAGCTGTGCTACGGACATGTCAGCAGTTTCTTACAAAGGTTGTGTCGGCATTTCATATCAATCAACCTATTGTGGTGCCAGTTGCAACTGACTCCTCAATTTCATCAAAGTCCTTGGATGTTGTAAGGGCTCTAAAGATATATGGTGGTCATTCAGAGTTGTTCGCTAGCTTCATTCATTCGCTGTGCAGCGATGAGGCAAAAAAAGGCACTTCTGCTCATGCGTTTGTGGCGCAATGCGCACGCGCGACGTACTAATACAACGAATGATGTAGTTTCACACAGGGTCTAACAAAGCTTTTCAGTCGCACTGCTGGCCGCAGAGTGATTGACATGAAGTGGGCGTTTCTGGGTGTCAACTGACCGTTTTCAGGGAGTGTTCGAAAAAACTCAGGCGTGCCAGGAAAAACGCAGGCGTGGCTGGGCGAACGCAGGGCGCATTTGTGATGTCAAAACAGGAACTGAACAGTCTGAAGTGTTCGCAAGGGCTGAGTAGGTTTTGAGCTACTCTAAAACTGCACAAAAAAACTTTGTAGCCGCTCTGCGATCCTTTTGTTCGCACTTCTGCTAAGCTAAAATACACTCCCAGTGGGAGGCGGTATAGCTTTTGCTAAAAACTGCTAGCGAGCGAACAACTCGGAATGGCCACCTATGTGGGGAGAACTGCTCGTCACAGGAAGTCGTACTCTGTTTGTCCTGTATGATCCCAAGAAAATTAGGTGTCCTGCTTCTAAGCAGAAGATATCTCGCTGGATCAGGTTCACTATCCAGCTTGCGTATTCTCTGGCAGGCTTGCCGTGTCCTATGTCTGTTAAGGCCCACTCTACTTGTAAGGTGGGTTCTTTCTAGGCGGCTGCCCGGGGTGTCTCTGCATTACAACTCTGCCGAGCAGCTACTTGGTCGGGGTCGAACACGTTCGTAAAGTTCTACAAGTTCAATAGTTTGGCTGCCAAAGTTTCTTGTTGAGACAGGAGGCCATCATGTCTATTTGAGGTATACCCCAAAGATTTGTCACCTCTGTGAACACCTCTGGATGTAGGCCCCACTCTTCTGAATGGAGATCGTGTCTGCTGAGGAAGTCCGCTTCCCAGTTGTCCACTCCTGGAATGAAGATTGCTGATAGCGCCAACGCGTGCCTTTCTGCTCAGAGGATGATTCCTGTTACCTCTATTATTGCAGCTCTGCTCTTCGTTCCACCCTGTCGGTTTATGTAGGCCACCGTCGTTACATTGTCCGACTGCACTTGAATGGCCCGATCTTTTAGAAGATGCACCGCTTGTAGAAGACCGTTGTATACGGCCCTTAGATCCAGAATGTTGATTGGAAGACTGGACTCCAGACTTGACCACCTTCCTTGGAAGGTTTCCTCTTGGGTGACTGCGCCCCAACCTCTGAGACTTGCATCCGTGGTTAGAAGGATCTAGTTCTGAATCCCGAACCTGCGGCCCTCTAGAAGGTGAGGCAATTGTAGCCACCACAGGAGTGAAAGCCTGGCTATCGGCGACAAACGTATCCTCTCGTGCATGTCCAGATGAGATCCCGACCACTTGTCCAAGAGGTGCAGTTGGAAGGACTGTGCATGAAATCTTTTGTACTGAATAACCTCTTAGGAGGCAACCATCTTCCCCAGAAGGCGAATGCACTGATGAACCGCTACCCGGGTATGCTTCAAGACATCCCGGACCATACTTTGGATCACCAACGCCTTTTCCACCGGTAGAAATACCCTCTGCACTTCCGTTTTGAGGATCATCCCCAGGAAAGACAATCTCCTTGCTGGCTCCAAATGTGAGTTTGGAAGATTCAGGATCTATCCATGTTCCCTGAGCAGTCAAGTCGTGAGAGCAATGGACTGCAACAACCTCTCCCTGGAAGATGTCTTTATCAGCAGATCGTCCAGATAAGGGATTTTATTCACCCTCTGCCTGCGGAGAAGGATCATCTTCTCTGCCATTCAGTCCAACAGCGCAAATCTGAGATAAGCCTGGGGTGGTGGCCAAATCGAAATGTGGAGGTATGCATCCTTGATGTCCAAGGATACCAGAATCTCTACCTCCTCCATCCCTGAGATCACCGCTCTCAGAGACTCTATTTTGAACTTAAATTACCCTTAGATAAGGGTTTAGCGACTTTAGGTTAAAAAATGGCCTGACCGAACCATCCGGTTTCGGGACCACAAAGAGGTTTGAATAGTAACCTTGGTTTACCACATGAGGTGGAACTGTAACAATTACATCTGCCTTTTCCAATTTGTGAATGGCTTCCTGAAGCTGACAGACTTGATTTGAAGAACCTGTGGGGTGGGAGCTCTTGAAACTCCAATTTGTACCCCATGGACACAATATCCTGTACCCAGGGATCCAGACCGGACGACACCCAGATGTGACTGAAACGTCTGAGCCTCGCTCTCACCGGCCCGTTCTCCAGGCAGAGAGGTTTCACCGTCAAGTGAGGATTTTGAGGACACAGAGGCAGGTTTCTGGTCTTGGGAACCTGCAGGTGCCTTTTTTTGGGATTTAGCTTGGCCACCCCTGAAGAAAGTGGTCGGAGTCTTGGACTTTTTAGATTTTGTAGACCGAAAGGACTGCACCGAGGATGTAGAAAAGGGTTTCTTCGTCATCTAAAAGGCTGAGGGAAGAAAGGTTGACTTACCAGCGGTTGCCATGGAAATCCACGCATCCATTGCTTCCCCAAATAGAGCCTGACCTGTGAAGGGTAGGTTCTCCACACCTCTCCTTCTTCCGTGTCTGCAGACCATTGGCGTAGCCAGAGTCCCCGGAGTGCTGAAACAGCCATGGACGATGTCCTTGCAGTCAGATTACCCAGGTCCTTCATGGCCTCCACCATGAAACCCGCAGAATCCTGTATGTTGCGTAAAAACAATTCAGTGTCACTTCTATCCATAGAATCTAAGTCCTCTAGTAATGTGCCTGACCACTTTACTATGGCTTTAGAAATCCATGCACAGGCAATAGTGGGCCTTAACGCCACTACTGAAGCAGTGTATATGGATTTGAGCGTAATTTCAATCTTGCGGTCTGCCAGTTCTATCAAAGCGGTAGACCCCGGGCCAGGTAAAACCACCTTTTTAGACAGTCTAGATACAGAAGTGTCTACTATAGGCGGGTTTTCCCACTTTTTCCTATCATCCTCAGGGAAAGGAAAAGCCTCAAGAACCCTCTTTGGGATCTGGAATTTTTTCTCTGGATTATCCCATGATTTTTCAAATAATGCGTCTAATTCCTTGGACACAGGGAAGGTCACAGGGAGGCTTTCTTATTGTCTGTAAAGTAAGCCTCCTCTACCTGTTCAGGTGGTTTGTCAGTAATGTGTAACACATCCCTAATAGCCTCAATTTAAAGTTGCACCCCTCTTACCAGGAAAGCCTCACCCCCCCCTCACCCCCCACAAATCCGCATCACCCTCTGCCGTGTCAGAGTCGGTGTCCGTTTCGACCTGCATAATCTGAGCAAGCGCACGTTTCTTGGACACACCAGGTGATTTTGAGGTAGTGAGGGTAGAACCAGACAAAACCTCACAGATTGTTTGAAAATATGTGATTCAGTCTCATAATGTGCAATCCTAGTAGAAATCTGGGATATCATTCCCTTAATAGAAGCCACCCACTGGGGCTCGGATTCGGAAGGCTGAGACTAAATATTACATTCCTGAGTACAAGGAATGGATTCCTCTGGAGAAGATACATATTCTGCCGCACACGACACAGAGTTCCTGGACATGGTTATGTGATAACCAGCACACACACACATACACACACACACACACACACACACACACACACACACACACACACACAGGAAAATGTCAGACACAGTTTACCCCAAGTACCTTAAGAGAAACACAGAGATTGGAGCCAGAACACACAGCGCCCCAGTAAGCAGTGACAGAGTAACTGCTTGGCGCTGACTGTGTACCTTAATAGATTACACAGTGAAATTACAGCCTCCTCCTCCCTTCTACAACCCCCTTGTACCACACAGGATAGCTGGAGTCATGTGGAGGGTCAGCGCTCCCTGTCAGCGTCTCTCAGTGATGAACTGCAGGAAGAAAATGGCGCTGGTGAGCTGCTGGGTCCGCTCTGAGAAGCTCTGCCACCAAACATGGCGCGGCTTCCCGCACTTACAGGTTTATACTGGCCTGAGGTAATTTATACTAGCAGCAGAACAACGTCCCTGATAGGTTTAGTGACCAGTTTTTTAGGGTATTTGCGCTGGCCCAGGGCGCCCCTCACAGCACCGCACCATATGTACCACTGAGCCCCTGGAGCACAGTGTCAGTACTGCGCTCCCACCGTGATGCCGCCATCCACCCTGGCTCCGCGCTTGTCGGGTCACCAGGGACACACCACCGAAATCTTCTGTGTCTGTTAGGGGGTGGCGGCAAGCTGCCGGTGTACTCCCCCCCCCACCCCCACCCCACCCCTCTAAGTCCCACGAAGCAGGGAGGCTGTTGCCCGTAAACCTCACTGTGCCTAACATCTAAAATAAAACAATAAAACCAGAAAAGCTGTAAGAGCTCCTGTAGCTGTGACCGGCTCCTCCGGGCACATTTTCTAAACTGAGTCTGGTAGGAGGAGCATAGAGGGAGCATAGAGGGAGGAGCCAGCCCACACTATCAAAGTCTTAAAGTGCCCATGGCTCCTGGTGAACCCGTCTATACCCCTTTGTACTAATATGGACCCCAGCATCCTCTAGGACATAAGAGAAATGCAGTTAGCTAACCAGTTGCAGCTCCTGGCCCAGCTCCCCCTTCTAGTGTATTTCCAGGTGAGGCCCAGCTCGCCAGCATACTTCCTACTTAAGCCTGTCTGCCATAGTGCAGCGGTGGCAGCAGTTCTTCCCTTTGCGTAGTAGCTGGCGCAGCTGTCAGCACCTTTCCTGCAAATGCTCAACAGTGATTGCGCAGCTAACTAAGCTTCTCAGACAACATGTCTCTACGCCTTTCCCATTAGGTGTGGCCTTGGTCTCTCAGCCTATAGCCACACCACCCTGAACACTCCTAAACTCGTAAGCAAGGTCAAGCCTGGTTAGTACTTGGTCTACCTTTCCTCAGGTGTTAAGGCCTCCTGTGTGCGGAGAAATCCCTATCACAGTGGATCGATCAGCACCACTTCAGGCAGTTATAGCTGCACTTTTAGGAATCAAGAGCAGACCACCAGGTACTGTACTGAGCCCGGCTAATTAAAGTCAAAAGACCTGTATTCTCTGCTTCTGCGTAGCTTGGGCATCTCCTTGAGAGACATAGGCGTACCCTTATAGACCCACCCAGGTGGGAGTTCCCTTTCAGTTGCTTTTTACATTGCAGACTGTTTCCCTTAGGGATCCAGTGGACAGGCAGCAGGATAGTTTCTGCAAGGCAATCTGTGCTGTGCGGGTTTGATTGCACACGATGGATTGGGGTAGATGCACTAGAAGGCGTCCCCTGTTCTGATACACACAGAGTTTTTTGTCTCTACTGTGGCACATTACGACTGGCCCTTACCTAAATTGGTAAGAGGCTACTGACTCAGGTACTTGACCTCTTAGATGTCAGCGTCTGCTGTGTTGGCCAGGAAAAATCCTTTTGGCTGCGTTCCATGGCCTTTTTCATGAGATATCCTCTTGATACAAAGTTGTACATGATTGGTGACAATGCCCAGGATGGTATTCCTTTTTGCTGCAGCACCTCTCACAGCCCGGAGGGTATTCCTTTCTCTTCTAGGGGCTCTAGTTCCTGTGGTGGGAAGCCTTGACAGGTGTGCCGGATAAACCGGTGGGTCTCTATTCCTGTAGGACCCCAGCGTGGAAGTCCGGCTTCTGCAGTTTCTCTGACATATGGATGGGAACCTCGTCTTCACTGGGTCAGAGGTGTAGTTTTCCAAGAATACGCTCTGACTTTTCAGAAGCATCATCCAATACTGTCGTCTGGCTTCCAGTACTTTCGGAAACTGGGGGCAGCTCTCGGAGAGACCATTCACTCTCTTCTCATCGTCAAGGTCTTCATCCTGGTTCCCCGGTCTTAAAAAAAAAAAAAAAAGGTACCGGTTCCTATGCCAACCTCTTCCTTAGTAAGGAACCGGATGGCTTGTTCTGTCCCTTAAACATGTGCTAAACATGTACCAGAGAATGCCTAGATTCCATAAGGAATCTCTTCACTCCATCTTTCTGCCTCTGGAACAGGGATGTTTTAGGGTATCCTTAGACATCCAGGATGTCTGTTTGCAGTTTCCCACCCGAGTCAGTAACTAGGATACCATGGCTCCTTGTGTTTTCACACAGGTTATGGCAGCTCTTCTTTGGTGCAGGAGTCTTAGATTTTAATCTTATCTGAATGTCTGCTTATCCTGGGCCAGTCACCGGATGTCTTCAGGGAACACCTTTGTATTGCAATAGATCATCTCCAGTCCCGCAGAAGGATCATCAGTTGGAAGAATTCCTTCTTGACTCTGTCTCAGGAAGTGATACATTGAAAGCCATGCTGGATTCCAGAGTTCATCAGGTGTCTATTCTGAGTCTCCGCCGAGTGTCCATGCACTCTTATATACAGCTCCTGGGTGTTCTTCACTCGGAGAATCCAACACTCCTCCTTGTGGTGGCTCCAGAAGTCCCACTTAGATAGGGGACCCTACTTTTTAAGATAAAGCTCCGATTCCTCTTCACCGCTGCAGGTCCTCATGGGTGTTGGGGCAGTAGCCACTCATTGGACCTTTCATGGTTGGTGGATGGTTTAGAAAAGCCAGATACTGATCCACTTTATGGACTTCAAAATGATATTCAGCATTCTCGGTCTAGCTCTGCTTCTCCTAGCTTGCCTACTCCTCCAGCATTGTATGGTCCAGCTACAGTCCTACATCGTAACAGACTTCGCCTTCATGATGGCACTCACAGTATTGGTACCATGAAGAAGATAGGATGCAGCATTGGTTGGGCAGAACATCATCTTCCAGCATTCGCCTTTTAGCTCCTAGTTTGTTGGTGGGGCTTGCCAAACATCGATACGATGGTGTCTCCCCCCAACCACAGTCTGCTTATATACTGTTCCTGTGCCCAAGACCCTCGAGCACACCTGGTGGTCCCTCTAGTGGTACATAGGATGATCCCACTTAAATACATCTTTCTCCGATCTCAGTGTACCTACGGGTCCCCCACAGGTTGAAAATGGAATAATGCACACTGATCCTTGTGGCTTCGAACGATCCACGACAGCCATGGTGTGTAGATTTTCTGTGCCTCTACATCAATGCTCCTCTGAGCATTCCTCTGAGATTGGAGCTTCTGTCTTGGTACCTATCCTTTCATCCGGGACTAGCCTCACTTTACCAGGTTTGCTCTTCAGGCATCTGTCCCAGGAGCAAGAGGGTTTTCGAGAATGGTTAGTATTAGTGGCCAAATTGGAATGTATCATTCTTAAGGCATGAAAGTCCTCTGCAGTCAGATTTTATCTCCGTGTTTGGAGGACCTTCTGTGATTGCTGTGCGGCTATAGGCTTTGCACCCAGGTTGTTGTGGCTCTTTTCTGCAGACGAGTCTGGATTTGGGACTCTGACTCTCTCCTTGAGGGTTCAGAGTTCAGCCCTGTTTGTTTTCTTTATGATGCAAATTGCGCTCTTCCCCCAATGTCCGGACATTCCTTCAGGTTATCCTCCATGTGCAGCCCCCCTTTGTGCCCTAGTGGCTTTGTGGACCCTATTTTGGTCCGTTGGATGCTCTAGTCTTCTCGTTTGAACTTTTCAATAGGGGGAACTGTCATTGGCTGTTATGGAAGACTGCCTTCCTCCTTGCCATAACATAGGTCCAGATAGAGTTCACTTTAATCCGTTCTGTTTTAGAATTGTCACTGGGACTGTGCCTTTCTTTGGATATGATCAGGTTTCCTTCCAGGGGTCGTGTCTAGATTTCACAGCTACCAGTTAATCGTTGTCTCTTCTTCCAGGTACCAGACTCTTTACCAGTGGAGGCATTTTTTTTTCATCCACTTGGGGTCATTGGAGTACTCTTGGGATGTGGACGGGACGTTAGCAGGGATAGGCATATTTAAATATTTAAATTAGTAACCCTCCTCCTACTCCATACTCCCAAGATGCCTTAGTGTTTTTTGTGCCTACCAGGGAAGGCACGTTCTGGACTCGGTTCGAGACTTTACTTTTAAAACTTATATTTTTTAAGTCACAGCCCCTTCCCAGCTTACTAAGAAGCTTGGGTCCGGGACTGTGTATGCAGCAAAAGGCTTGTCTGTGCTTAGTGGAAAAACCCCACCTTAGACCTTAATCAGCATTGGCTAATTTCAGCCTTGGCTGAAGGAGCAGGTGATCAGATCTGTCAGAGCCTCCAGACCCCGGCAGAAGGTAAGGAGTAGGTGGTCAGTTCACGCTGCCGCCGCTCCGCGTTTGAGGGTAACCAGGTTATTGTATGTAATAGTGTACGGGCTGACGCTGCTTACTGTGATTAACGCTAGACTGCGCCCATCACCGCTTCTCAGATCCCTGCAGCTGCACTTTGTAAGTGAACAGTCAACCTACGCTGCTGCTGCATAGTAAGGGTTTATGCCGCTGGCGAAATCATCCTCTCACAGCTAGCCGGGGCTTCCTGCGCTCGGCAGGGAAGCACCCCGGCTCACTGGACTAACTAATAAGCGGTGTCGGGGAGATATAATGGTGACCCCAGTCCGGTTTTTCCCCTCAGCATAATGGGGAGGCAGCCATGGACAGTGTGCTTACTGTGGTTAGATATGTAGACCTGCATAGTCTAAGGGGGCAAAACAGGCTATTAATCCTACAGTATGCTGACAATATATACGTTTGTTATAGATGTATGGGTGAATATTTTATTATTAAAAAATAAGCACATGGTGTGGACGCCATTTTATAATAACTTCCTGCTTCTTCCTGCAGGAATTTGCTGTCTTTCCTACAACACATGGCCACTGGATGGGGCAGGGGTATTAGTAAGTTTTCAGTGAAGCACAAACTTAACAGAACTTAGTTTGTACCAGGGTGCGGTGCACTCAGTCTTATACACACTTCAGTTATTTTTTACTGAGTCGTGAGGACTTTTGTTTCAGTGTATTACTGTCTGTCTGTGTGCATGATGACTGGAAAAGCAAACACAAAAGCAAAAAACAGCTTGTCTGCGATTACTGTGATAATGTGCTACGTGATGGAACTTCCACTTGCACAGTGTGTCTTGCAACTTCGGGTCCAATTAAGGACCTCTGACCTGATCCTCCTTGGGCGATGATGACAGGTGTGATGGCTGATTTGACGTCAGAATTGTCCGCTGCACAGAAAGACCTTGAGTCGGCAAAGTCTGATCCAAGGGCAATGACGTCTGAGCAGCCAGAGTGGGCTCAGGAAATTTCGAAAACTTTGCATGGTTTTCAAAAGTGCATTAATTCAGTAGTTCAGATCCTAAGAGTAGTCATTGTTTGTTTTATAATTTCCCGATGTCTTCGATTTTACAATCTGACAATTCAATTCCAGACCTTGTATCTCAGGAAGCAGAGGAGGATAGTGAATGGGCCAGCAATCAGATAGTGAGGTCACTGATAGCCCAGGCATTGATGATCTCATCAGGGTGGTAAGCCAGGTGCTAGATTTCACTGAGACAGAGGAGCCTTTGTCAAAAGAACAGGTTTTATTTGCTTAAAGACAAAGGGCGACTGTGTGTTTTCGTTTTTTAGATTCTCTTAATAAGCAGTTGACGGAAGCATGGCAAAATCCAGATAAAAGATTTTCTGTGTCAAAGCGATTTCTGTCTTGCTACCCTTTCCCACAGTCTGACAACTAAATGGAAAAATTCACCACCAATGAATTCATCAGTTTCAAAACTTTCAAAGAAGTTAACCATTCCAGTTCCAGCTGCAACAACGCTTAAGACCCATTGGAGCGTAAGCTAGAGTCCATGCTAAAGTCCATTTATACAGCAGGGGTGTCGCTTAGACCTACTTTAGTTAGATTTGGGTTAACAAGACTGTAGTAGCATGGGCGAAACAGCTCAGGTTAGGTCTACAACAAGGTGTTTCCTCAGACCAGTTTATACTTGTAACCGATCACATTTGTGAATCGGCTGAGTATTTTGGCTACGACATCTAAGTCAGTTCTTGGATTTCAGCCTCTATTATTGCGGCCAGTTGGGTGCTTTGGTTGCGGTCTTGGCAGGCCGAGGCTGAGTCGAAAACGAGGAATAGAGGTGTTGCCTTATACTTGTGATATGTTATTTGGTCCTGAAGTGGATTTCTCAGGCTACTGGAGGAAAATCTGTATCTACCACTGCCCGCGCCAGTGTCTAAAAGGAAGTACTCTGGACCAGCATTTAGATCCTTTAGACCTCAATCCTTTCGAGGCCGTGCTCGAGGAACAACCGTAAAGAGTAGACGTGGTAGAAGCCGTGGTTTTCAACAAACCACTATCAGTCGTCAAGAAACAGCCTGCTGACAAACCAGTGGCATGATGGACTTCCAGCCCATCTTAGATCTTCAGTGGTGGGAGCACACCTTCAAAATTTCACTTGGCGTGGTTTCAGACATCCACAAACGGGTGGATCTGCAATTTAGTGTGCAAGGGTTACAAAGTAGAGTTTGATTGTCTACCACCAATGCGTTTTTTCAAGACAGGTCTTCTTGTGTCGGAGGACAAGAAGGCAGTTCTGCAGACCCACTATTCAGTCTCTCGTAGATTCAGCAGTTTTGATTCAGGTACCAGTACACCAACAAGGTCAAGATTTTTATTCCAATCTTTTTTTTTAGTTCCAAAGCTGGACAGCACGGTCAGACCGATATTGAACCTAAAGGTGCTGAATCAGTACATCACTTACTACAGATTCAAGATGTAATCGCTGAGGTCAGTGATTGCAGGTTTAGATCCACAGGAATTCATGATTTTACTGGATCTAAATGATGCTTACTTACACATTCCAATTTGGCCACCACATCAGGCGTACTTAAGATTTGCAGTACAACAAAACTATTAGCAATTTCAGGCACTACCGTTTGGCCTCTCATCAGAGCCTCGGATATTCACAAAAGTGGTGTCTGTGATGATTGCTCATCTCAGATCCCTGGAAGTGATAATAGTTCCATACTCAGACGACCTACTCATCAAGGCATCATCTCAACAAATACTCCTTCAAAATGCCTTACTAATGTGTCCTAGTTCAGCACAGTTGGATTGTTAACTTCAAAAAATCAATCCTTGTCCTTTCTCAACTAATTCAATTTCTGGGAATGATTCTGGATACAGAAGATCAACAAATTTACTTTCCAGAGGTGAAAGCACAAAGTATTTGTCATCTGTTGCAGTTAGTGCTCAAACCATGGACAGTCTCTATTGTTACGGAAGATTGTGGCGTCTTTTGAAGCACTCCAGTTCAGAAGATTTCACTTGCGTCCTGTTCAGCTAGATCTTCTCGCACAGTAGTTAGGGTCTCATCTACAGATTCATCAAATGGTGCATTTGTCTCCAAGGGCCAGAGTTTCACTGCTCTGGTGGCTCCAAATAAGAAATCTCACAGCGGGGAAAAAGGTTCAGAGTCTGGAATTGGATAATTTTGATGATGGATGCAAGTCTCAGAGGTTGGGGAGCAGTGGTCCTGCATTGTCAGTTTCAGGGTCTATGGTCAGACCGAGAAAGATAACTGTCAATAAATGTCCTGGAACTCAGAGCAATTTTTAACGCTCTGGAACAGGCAGTTCACATACTCTAGACTCATACTGTTCAGGTTCAGTCAGACAACGCGACGGCATTCGCATACATCAACAAACAAGGAGGGACTCGAAGTCGCATGGCCATGCGAGAAGTTGCTCGAATCCTGAATTGGGCTGAGCATCACCAAGTGATATTATCAGCAGTGTTCATTCCAGGAGTGGACAGCTTGGAAGTAGATTATCTCAGTCATCAGGATTTTCATCCAAGAGAATGTGCTTTACATCCAGATGTGTTCCAGATGTTAGTCCAGCGGTGGGGTTATCCACAGGTGGATATCATGGCATCTCACCAAAATATTCAGACATCCAAGTATGCCCAGAACAAGAGATCCAAGGGCATTGGCTGTGGATGCTTTCACGATATCATGGCCATACAGCCTCGTGTATCTATTTCCACCATTTCCACTGCTTCCTCAGTTGCTAAAGCAGATCAAAAGAGTGTCCACGACCGTCATACAAGTGGCGCCTCATTGGCCTCGGAGAGCTTGGTTCTCGGATCTCTGCGGTCTACTCGCAGATGATCCGTGGCTGCTTCCACTACGTTCAGACCTCCTGCAACAGGGTCCATTTCTTTACCCCGATTTAGAGCGGCTGCATTTGATGGGGTGGCTGTTGAAACGGGATCACTATGGTATGCAAAAATGAGAGGGCATTTCAGAATTGGTTATACCAACCATGTTACGTGCTAGGAAGCCAGTTATAGCAGCTCATGATCACAGGATTTGGCGAGTTTATAGTGGTTGATGTGAATCTCTGAAGTTCCTGATGTCTTCTTTCAAGTTATCCTGTCTTTTACTATTTTTTATAGATGGGGTTAGATGGAGGACACTAAAGGTGCAGGTATCTGCTTTGTCACTTTTCTTTCAGTGGCGTTTGGCTTTTTTGACAACAGTTCAAACTTTCTTGCAAGGTGTCCTTAGAGTTCAACTTCCGTTTATACCGCCTACAGCTCCATGGGAGTTTTTGAACCCTTACAACAAGTGGATGTTAGGTTTATGACTTGGAAAACAGGTTTTTTTCGTCAGGGTGGAACTTCGGACGAATCTCGCCTTTCTACCAAAGATGTATCCTCTTTTCACATCAATCAACCAATTGTAGTTCCTTTTTTTCAGTAGGATCAGGAACTTCAGCTTCTTTGGATGTGGTTCATGCGCTTCGGATTTGTGTAGCTCGAACATCAACAGTACGTTGAGGGATATTCAAATGTTTGAAAAGTCAGTTGGGTGTCTGTTTTTTTCCTATCTAATAGGAAAAAACAGACACCCAACTGACTTTTCAAACATTTGAATTCCCCCCATGATGCAGTCAATGTAGGTTGCCCAGCTTCCAAACAGACCTTGGCTAGATGGATTAAGCTGACCATTTGTCAAGCTTTCTTTCATGCTAGTCTACAACCGCCTGCATCTATTTCAGCACATTCCACGCTTTCCGTGGGAATGTCATTGGCAGCAGGTCGAGGGGCTTCAACGATGCAGCTACGTAGTCGCCATTGAACACGTTTGTACGCTATTACAAGTTTGATACTTTTGCGGCATCAGCATCTGGCTTTGGACGTCTAGTGTTACAGGTGCCACACAGCTCTCCCACCCAAGGGGGAAACTTTGGTACGTCCCAAGAGTACTCCAGTGACCCCTAGTGGATGAAAAGAAAATTGGATTTTGGTACTTACCAGATAAATTCTTTTCTTTGAATCCATAGGGAGCACTGGATGCCCACCCAGAGCAGTTTCACCTGTCTTGTGGTAAGTTCAGTTTATCTTCTGGAAACACATTATCACCTGCTTGTTTGAATGTTAATGTGATTGTTATCTGTTGTCATTTTAACTTTCTAGTTGTTCGTTATGTTATATGTAATTCATCATTGTTCATCCTCTCTTTTGCTCCTGTTTGGCTAAGCAAAAAAACACAGAGGTACCTTGGGTCGGGGGAGGAGGATTACTAATGCCCCATCCATATCCCAAGAGTACTCCAGTGCCACCTATGGATTCAAAGAAAAGGATTTATCTGGTACTGTAAGTACCAAAATAAAAAAAAATTAAAACATTTTGTGATGGAAAACAGGATTTATGTTCTTACCTGGTTAAATCCTTTTCTTCGAGTCGATAGGTGGCACAGGGCTCCCACTCTTATGCCCTTGACTACCGTGGTTCATTCCTATGCACTGGTTTTCTGAACGCTTTCCTTCTCCCTCTCCTTTTCATCACTCTTGCTTACTAACTTAACTGGCTTGCCGGTGACTGGGCGTTGGGTATAGCAGAGAGGGAGTCTGGGGCTGCTGGGAAAAATGTAGTAACTATGTGGTGCCCAGACTCTTCCCTATGGACTCGAAGAAAAGGATTTAACCAGGTAAGAAGTCCCCTCTGAGGTTACATTCATATATTTGTCTGTAGCCCCCCCATTAAATAATGACACTACTGCAAATTTATCTCCATGCAAAATAAAATGTTGTTCTTGTATCTGGGCGCCTTGCTCTGCCTAGCTCGCTTTGATCAAGAAACACCCTGAACCTCTCACAAGAAGGTGCCAACGTCTTCAGACACTTTCATCTTGTAAAGGAATCCAAATCTTCACAATTGTACAGTTACAGATGGGTTGGGATTGAAATGCTGGCGTTCCTGCGCTCTCCCCGCAGCCTAACGCTAACCCTCCATTTGTTGGCGTCTAACCTTAACCCTCCCCCGCAGCTTACCTGTCTGCATTTACAGCAGTCGCTCATTCAGGATTGTGTTCCTTGTCGGGATTCCGGCGTCTGTATTTACATTGCCTGGATCCTGACCGGATCCCTTACAGACTTTTATGGTTGTTTACTGTATTGGAAGCCATTTCTAATTTCAGGTTTATATTTGATTTCAAATGGCTGTAATAAGAAATGAGGGTTAACATCTTAGTATGAGTTATTTTCATTATAGCATTGTTGCGAGGTAAAGGAAAAATTAGAGTTATGGTAAAACTTACCTTCATTAATTCTTTCTTCGAGGTCCATAGGGTCCACTGTGAATTCCATGGGGTTGTAGGTTGTGGTAAAGGAACAGGCACCAAACAGTTAAGCTTTTGGTATACTAAAATGCTCCGGTCCTTCCCCCCTATAACCTGCCTCCATGCTCAGGCATCCTCAGATTTGTCAACAAGCCCAAGGCAGGAGCAGGATAGGAGAGATGGAAGATGTGGTACGTACAAAAACACACACACACTCTAGGAGGAGGGAGCCAATGACCAAGAAGAGTAACCCATAGAAGCCAGGTGCATCAGGGTGGGCACCCTGTGGACCCTATGGATCTCGAAGAAGCAAGTTAACAAAGGTAAGTTTTACCATAAATCTTGTTTTCTTCTTCGGGCTCCATATCTGGTCCACAGGGAATACCATGAGGATGTCCCAAAGCAGTTATTTTAAGGGAGGGGACACTCCTGAGCAGATAAAAGAATCTGGCATCCAAAAGAATTAGCTTGGAAAGTAAAAGTTTTAAAGGTATAGAACCTAAGAAAGGCGTGGACAGAAGACCATGCAGCCACCTTGCACAGTTGTTCTGCAGACGCTCCACGGCGTGCTGCCCATGATTGACCCACAGAGCGAGTAGAGAGTGCTGAGACTGTAAAGGGCACAGTAAGGCCAGCCTGGGTATATGCCTGTGAAATGGTCATACGAATCCATCTAGCCAGAGTTTGTTTGTCGGCTGGCCAACGCCTCTTGTGGAAGCCATAGAAGACAAAGAGGGAGTCTGATTTTTGAAGAGAACTGGTACGATCCACATAGATCTGGAGAGCCCGGAAAACTTCAAGGGAGGCCTCTCCATTCGAAAGGTTCCGAAATAGAAAGGCTGTACCACAATCTCATTAAGATGGAATCGGGACACAGCCTTAGGAAGATAATTGGGCCTAGTTCTGAGAACAGCCTTTCCCAATGAAAAATAAAGGGAAAGCGACAGGAGGGTGCTTCCAAATCTGATACCCTGCAAGCAGATGCAATGGCCAGTAGGGAGCCACCGGGGCACTTATGGAGGTTTAACTTGAAGTACCCCTTGTAGACTGGTACGAACATCCGGGAGAGGAGCAATTTTTTGTTGGAACCAAACAGACAGGGTCGAGACGTGCACTTTCAACGATGCCAGGCAGAATCCAACAGTCAGTTCAGCTTGGAGGAAGGCGAAAATCCTGGACACACGAAAACCCTGTGGGTTATAACCTCATAGCGCACCACTGTAGTTATTATGTATGTCATACCCGATAATAGATGCGGGCCGAGGCCGACATCTGTGCTCTAAGCATAGTTTGGACAACCAACCAGGAGAATCATTTTGCCCTTAGGAACGATGTCTCAATGACCACGCCATCAAAGACAGATGAGCTAGGTCCGAGTATAGACAGGGACCCTGAAACAGCAGGTCTGGTCGCTGAGGGAGTGGAAATGTAGCCTCTATGGACAGGCTCTTCGGATCAGAAAACAAATCACATCTGGGCCATGCTGGGGCAATCAATATGATGGTGCCACCTTCTTGTTTGAACTTCTGAAGAAGTCGTGTAAGAGGAGCAACCGGAGGAAAGACATTTGGCAGATGGAAGTTCCGCCGCAACGCCAGGGTGTCCACGAAGGCTGCTTCTGGATCCCTTTTCCTGTACCCCTAGACTGGAACCTTATGGTTGTGTCTGGAGGCCATCAGATCAACATCCGGCTGGCCCCACTTGTGTACCAAGAGCTGGAAGACCTCCAGATGTAGTGACCACTCTACGACGTGTACATCGTGATGGCTGAGGAAGTCTGCTTTCCAGTTTAGTACTCCTGGTATGTATACCGCCGAGATGGCTGAAAGGTGGCATTTACCCATCGAAGAATGTGAGCCACTTCCTGCATTACCAGCTGACTGCGGGCTACTCCCTGATGGTTTAGGTAGGCTACTGCAGTGGTGTTGTCGGATTGGACTTGTACAGGTTTTCCCTGAAGAACGTCCTGTGCCAGAGTTAGTGATCTGTAGACTGCTCGTAATTCCAGGACAGTGATTGGTAAACTGGTTTCCGCCAGGGTTGAATGGCCTGTAAAGGAGAATTGTCCAGTTACTGCGCCCCATCTGTGGAGACTGGCATCCGTGGTCAGCAGTACCCAATCCGGAATCCAGAATGATCGCCCCTTGATCATATAAGTCATATGGAGCCATCAGGTTTGAGACAGACGGACCTCTGGAGAGATGACCATCATCTGGGATCTTAATCCAATGTGGTTGTCTGTTCCAGCGGGACAGGATCAAGTGTTTGAGAGGTCTAAAGTGGAACTGGTCATACTCCTTCATGTTGAAGGTGGAGACCATGGATCCCTGGACTTGCGTGAGTGTATTTATTATTATTATTATCCTTTATTTACAGTATATGCACCACAAGGGATACGCAGCGCCCATTACACAGTACACAATAAAATGAGCAAACACAAAAACCGCACTTACAGTACAGGACAAACTAGAACAGGTATAGAAAACCCGGGGTTAGGTGCCATCAAAAGGAGTATGGAGTATAAGATAGTGAAAGTAAGAAAAGGAAAGGCACATGAGGAAAGAAGTACCTGCTCTTGCGAGCTTACAATCTTAAAGGTGAGGGGCTAACAGTGACACAAACGGGGTAGACAGTGAGCATAGACAAGAGGATTAGGAGGAGAGTTGCCTGGGTTTGGTGAAGACGTGGGTCTTGAGAGCCCGTTTGAAGTTTTGTAGAGAGGTGGAGAGTCGAATGGGGAGAGGTAGAGCATTCCAAAGATAGGGAGCAGCACGTGCAAAATCTTGTAGGTAGGAGTGGGAGGAGGTAATTATTTGGCAGGAGAGACGACGTGTATTAGCAGAGCGAAGAGGACAGGTGGGAATGTAAAGAGCGATAAGCTCAAAGATGTAAGAAGGAGAAGAGTGGGTGAGGGCTTTGTAGCGGAGTGTGAGAAGCTTGACTTGGATTCTGAATGAGAAGGGTAGCCAGTGAAGGTCCTGCAGGAGAGGGGATGTGGATGTAGTACATTTAGTGAGGAAGATGAGATGGGCAGCAGCATTGAGTCAATCTGGAGATGACCAGTGAGTGAATGAGGGTCTTAGTAGCATCCCGGGTGAGAAAGGGTCTGATCCTGGAGATGTTTTTGAGTTGGAAATGGCAGGTTTTTGAGAGGTACTGACTGTGTGGTTTGAAGGAGAGGGAGGAGTCAAGGATTACGCCAAGACATCGCACTTGAGGGCTAGAGGAGATAGTTGTGCTATTAATGGATAATTAAATTGTGGGAGGTGAGATTATGCGGGAGGGAGGGAAGATGACCAGCTCACTCTTAGACATGTTAATTTTAAGAAAGCGCTGGGACATCCAGGAGGAGACAGCAGAGAGACAATTGGAGATACGAGTGAGGAGAGCAGGGGAGAGGTCAGGGGAGGAAAGGTAGATTTGAGTATCATCAGCGTAGAGATGATATTTGAAGTCAAAAGAGCTAATGAGCTCACCTAATGAGGATGTGTAGAGAGAGAAAAGGAGAGGCCCAAGAACAGAACCTTGGGGGACACTTACTGGTAGAGGAAGTGGGGGGGAGGTGGAGCCATGAGAGGAGACAGAGAAGAAACAGTCAGAAAGGTAGGAGGACAGCCAGGAGAGCGCAGTATCACGCAGTCCAAGGGAGTAAAGGATTTGCAGGAGGAGAGGGTGGTCTACAGTGTCAAAAGCAGCAGAGAGGTCAAGGAGAGTAAGCAGAGAGTAGTGGCTCCTGGATTTCGCAGCAAGGAGGTCATTGCAGACTTTTGTGAGGGCAGTTTCAGTGGAGTGCTGAGGACGGAAACCAGACTGGAAAGGGTCAAGCAGTGAGTGAGAAGAAAGAAAGACAGTGAGGCGGAGAAGGCGGGAGGGAATAGGGTCAAGTGGAGAGGTGGAGGGGGGTGAGGACCGGATGAGGACCATGACTTCCTCTTCAGATACAAGGAAGAAAGATGTCAGAGTTGGTAGGAGGGAAGGAGAGGGGGGGTTGAGAAATGGAGGAGGGAGGTTGCTCAGGTTCTGGTGGGATGTTATGTCCTGACGAATGGAGTCAATTTTGGATGTGAAGTAGGTGGCAAAGTCAAGAGCAAAAAGCGAAGAGGGGAGTTGAGGCAGGGGTGGGCAGAGGAGTGAGTTGACCTGGCAAAGAGGCGTCTGGGGTTTGAGGATTTGGAGGAGATGAGGTTTTTGAAGTAAGACTGTTTTGAGAGGGTAAGTGCAGCAAAGTAGGATGAGAGCATAAATTTGTAGTGGAGGAAGTCGTCCTTATTGCGCGATTTCCTCCACTGACGTTCAGCGTTTTTGCAGATATCTGGTGCATTTGGTGTCCCAGGCTTGAGGTGTCAATCTGCAAGGGTGAATAGTGGTTCGTGGGGTGGCAGAGTCAAGAGCAGAGGTAAGGGATGCATTGTAAAGGGAAGTAGCTTGTTCAGGGCAGGAAAGAGAGAGAATAGGAGAGAGCAGGGAGTCAAACAGGGAAGATAGGGAAGTGGTGTCAATAGCCTCAATGTTACGCTTAGTGATTGTAGTCTTAGGTGGTAAAGATGGAGAATCAGATAGGGATAGGTTAAAAGTGAGCAGGTGATGGTCAGAGAGGGGGAACAGGCAGTTAGAGAAATCAGAAAGATCACAGCAGTGAGTGAAAACCAGATCCAGTGAGCTTCCACTCACATGGGAGGGTGAGGAGGTACACTGGTAGAGACCAAGAGTAGAGGTGAGGTTAAGTGGTATTGACACCTGGCGACTGCTGAGCAAGTGGTGTATCCATTGCTGTAACAACGATACTTTGTCCGGTGTCCAGGACAGCTCCCAGATATATGATGCATTGTGAAGGATTGAGGGATGACTTCTTCCAGTTAATAAGTTAGCCATGTTGTAGGACCTTCGAGGAGTGCACTAGGAGAAGTAGGTCGCCCAGATAAGAAAGTAATCTGACTCACTGACAACTTAGCTGTGCCGCCATAACTTCCATAATTTTGGTAAAGACCCTGAGTGCAGTGGAAATTCCAAAAGGCAATCCTCGAAATTGGCAGTGTTGGTAAAGAATAGCGAACCACAGGAATTGCTGGTGAGCAGGTGCTATAGGGACATTCAGGTAATCATCCTGGATGTCTAGAGACACCATTAAGTTCCCCGGCTCATTTGCTAGGACAGGAGTTTCCATACAGAACTTGGGAACACTGACAAATTTGTTGAGAAATTTGAGCTTTAGGATACTGTAGGTCGATGAGACCCATTGGGTTCCTGCACCTGGAATTTTGTTGAATAGAACTCTGTCTCACGTTGTGAACACGGGACTGGTACTACAATCACTCCTTATTGCAGGAGGGATTGGATAACCTCCTGTAGGGCCGAAGCTTTACCAGAGTCCAAGGGGGGGGGGCCTGTGCAAAAGAATTGATGAGGGGTTCATCACTTGAATGAGACCGCGTACACGTGAGAGACCACTTCTTGCACCCGGGCGTCTATTGTAGTTTGGCGCCAGGCGTATACAAACTGGGTAAGTCTGCCTCCCGCCCTGGGTTTCCCACAGGAGGAGACCCGCCGCATCAGGCTGCATTGTTGGTGTTTATCTTGCAGCCAAGCGAGGGGTGGGCAATTATTTCAGCTGGGTGCCACTTAACACTTCCAGTGAATATTCAAGTGCCACACACAAAATATCTTGTATATACAATACCTATCACAAAAAAATGCTGTAAGATTTTTATAAAAAATATTTTTATTATACATTTTACAAGGCAAACAATAAGAAAATTAACACTGATACTGATACAATATAGAAAACAGTAAATGTCTAGGTAGGTGTACAAGGAACAGAAATGAAGGAAGAGGAGGTGAAGTGAGAAAACCAGGGGCAGTAGAATAACAAACAAGCCTTCGTACAATCAAAGTGAGCGTCGGTAAAAAAAAAAAGAATATCAATCAAAAGTGGAATCAACAATTACATAAGAGTCGGTTAGATGATTGAAACCTCTGATGCACATTAACCAGAGAACCGAAGTCAGGCATCATCTCAATCCGGAGCACAGCTGCAAGGTGCTCATCATTCATGGAAGATCTGTTTTTTGACTTGTTAAATTTCATCACAGAAAATGCCTGCTTGCACATGTAGGTTGAACCAAATAGCACAAGCATCTTCCATGCATGAGACTTTATTTTTGGAAAGTTTTGACCATTGAGAGAGGCATAAAACCGTGGAAGAGGTTCTGACTTGAATTGCTCTTTAAGCAGTGCATCACACTGCAGGTCAATAAGCTCAAGTTGAAGATCACAAGGAGCATTGTCGACATCAAATGTGAAAGTTGAGGAAACCAAATATAAATCTTTCTATTGTTTTGAAATCATTGAATCTCCTTGTAAACTCCCCATGTAAACTGAGTATTGATGATGCGTATTTTTCCAGATTTTCATCTGAAATAGCAACTTGCTACAAAGTGTAGAAATGAATGACGGGAGAAAAGCCGCAATTTTGTAATAAATTACTTCACGCTGAAATGCAGATCATGAGCAAAAAGCTCCTTCCCTTGCAGTCTTATATTCAATTTATTCATGTGGCCCATAACATCAACAGCAAATGCGAAATCAGATAGCCAATCCTTTTTCTCTGACGTCCTAGTGGATGCTGGGGACTCCGTAAGGACCATGGGGAATAGACGGCTCCGCAGGAGACTGGGCACAATTAAAGAAAGATTCAGGACTATCTGGTGTGCACTGGCTCCTCCCCCTATGACCCTCCTCCAGACCTCAGTTAGATTTCTGTGCCCGGCCGAGCTGGATGCACACTAGGAGGCTCTCCTGAGCTCCTAGAAAGAAAGTATATTTTAGGTTTTTTATTTTACAGTGAGACTTGCTGGCAACAGGCTCACTGCAACGAGGGGCTAAGGGGAGAAGAAGCGAACCTACCTAACTGGTGGTAGCTTGGGCTTCTTAGGCTACTGGACACCATTAGCTCCAGAGGGATCGCACACAGGACCCGACCTCGTCGTCCGGTCCCGGAGCCGCGCCGCCGTCCCCCTTACAGAGCCAGAAGCTAGAAGTGTCCGGAAAATCGGCGGCTGAAGACTTCTGTCTTCTCCAAGGTAGCGCACAGCTCCTCATGCACACCACATACTCCGGTCACTGATGGGTGCAGGGCGCTGGGGGGGGGGCGCCCTGAGCAGCAATATTAACACCTTGGCTGGCAAAACTGACACCATATATAGCCCTAGAGGTTATATAGGTGTAAATTACCCCTGCCAGATTTACACAAACAGCGGGAGAAAGCCTGCCGAAAAAGGGGCGGAGCCATCTTCCTCAGCACACTGGCGCCATTTTCCCTCACAGCTCCGCTGGAAGGATCGCTCCCTGGCTCTCCCCTGCAGTCCTGCACTACAGAAAGGGTCAAAAAGAGAGGGGGGGCAATAAATTTAGGCGCAGTATATATAATACAAGCAGCTATAGGGGAAAACACTCTGTATAGTGATATCCCTGTGTAATATAGCGCTCTGGTGTGTGCTGGCATACTCTCCTTCTGTCTCCCCAAAGGGCTTTGTGGGGTCTTGTCCTCTGTCAGAGCATTCCCTGTGTGTGTGCTGTGTGTCGGTACTGCTGTGTCGACATGTATGATGAGGATAATGATGTGGAGGCAGAGCAAATGCCTGTGAATGCGATGTCACCCCCTGCGGGGTCGACACCTGTGTGGATGGACTTATAGAAGGAATTACGTGACAGTGTCAGCTCCTTACATAAAAGGTTTGACGACATAGGACAGCCGGCTACTCAGCTTGTGCCTGTCCAAGCGTCTCAAATGTCATCAGGGGCTTTAAAACGCCCGCTACCTCAGATGGCAGACACAGATGTTGACACGGATACCGACTCCAGTGTCGACGACGATGAGACTAGTGTACCTTCCAATAGGGCCACCCGTTACATGATTGAGGCAATGAAAAATGTATTACACATTTCTGATAGTACCCCAGGTACCACAAAAAAGGGTATTATGTTTGGTGAGAAAAAACTACCAGTAGTTTTTCCTGCATCTGAGGAATTAAATGAGGTGTGTGAGGAAGCGTGGACTTCCCCCGATAAGAAATTGATAATTTCTAAACGGTTATTGGCAGCGTACCCTTTCCCGCCAGAGGATAGGTCACGTTGGGAAACACCCCCTAGGGTAGATAAAGCGCTTACACGTTTAGCAAAAAAGGTGGCACTACCGTCTCCGGATACGGCCGCCCTAAAGGAACCTGCTGAGAGAAAGCAGGAGGCTACCCTAAAAGCTATATATACACACACGGGCATTATATTGCGACCAGCGATTGCATCGGCATGGATGTGCAGTGCTGCTGCTGCGTGGTCAGATTCCCTGTCGGATAATATTGATACTCTGGATAGGGACAATATTTTGCTGACAATAGAGCATATAAAAGACGCTGTCTTATACATGCGTGATGCACAGAGGGATATTTGCCGGCTGGCATCAAAAATAAGCGCAATGTCCATTGCCGCCAGAAGGGGGTTATGGACTCGGCAGTGGTCAGGTGATGCCGATTCAAAAAGGCACATGGAAGTTTTGCCTTATAAGGGGGTGGAACTGTTTGGGGATGGTCTTTCAGATCTCGTTTCCACAGCTACGGCTGGGAAATTGACATTTTTGCCACAGGCTACCCCACAGCAAAAGAAAGCACTGTATTATCAAGTACAGTCCTTTCGGCCCCATAAAAACAAGAGGGCTAGAGGCGCATCCTTTCTGCCGAGAGGCAAAGGTAGAGGGAAAAAACTGCAGCATACAGCCAGTTCCCAAGAGCAGAAGTCCTCCCCCGCGTCCGGTAATTCCACAGCATGACGCTGGGGCTTCACAGGCGGACCCGGGTACGGTGGGGGCCCGTCTCAGAAATTTCAGCGCACAGTGGGCTCTCTCACAGGTGGATCCCTGAATCCTTCAAGTAGTATCTCAGGGGTACAGGCTGGAATTTGAGGCGTCTCCCCCCTGCCGTTTCCTAAAATATTCCTTACCAGCAACTCCCTCTGCCAGGGAGGCAGTGTTGGTGGCTATCCAAAAACTGTATTAACAGCAAGTGATTGTCAAGGTACCCCTCCTTCAACACGGAAAGGGTTACTATTCCACAATGTTTGTGGTACCGAAACCGGATGGTTCGGTGAGACCCATCTTAAATTTAAAATCCTTGAACACATATATCAAAAGATTCAAGTTCAAGATGGAATCGCTCAGGGCGGTTATTGCGAGCCTGGACGAGGGGGATTACATGGTCTCCCTGGACATCAAGGATGCCTACCTGCATGTCCCCATTTACCCTCCTCACCAGGAGTACCTCAGGTTTGTGGTACAGGACTGTCACTATCAGTTCCAGACGCTGCCGTTTGGGTTATCCACGGCACCGAGGGTCTTTACCAAGGTAATGGCCGAAATGATGATACTCCTTCGGAAGAAGGGGGTTTTAATTATCCCGTACTTGGACGATCTCCTGATAAAGGCGAGGTCCAAGGAACAGTTGTTAGTGGGGGTAGCACTTTCTCGGGAAGTGCTGCAGCAGCACGGCTGGATTCTCAATATCCCAAAGTCACAGCTGGTCCCGACGACACGTCTTCTGTTCCTGGGAATGATTCTGGACACAGACCAGAAAAAAGTGTTTCTTCCAGTGGAAAAAGCCGAGGAGTTGTCATCTCTAGTCAGAAACCTCCTAAAACCAGGACAGGTGTCGGTACATCAATGCACGCGAGTCCTGGGAAAAATGGTAGCTTCGTACGAAGCAATTCCATTCGGAAGGTTCCACGCAAGGATTTTCCAGTGGGACCTGTTGGACCAATGGTTCAGGTTGCATCTCCAGATGCAGCAGCGGATAACCCTGTCGGCAAGGACCAGGGTGTCACTACTGTGGTGGCTGCAGAGGGCTCATCTACTAGAGGGCCGCAGATTCGGAATACAGGACTGGGTCCTGGTGACCACGGATGCCAGCCTTCGGGGCTGGGGAGCAGTCACACAGGGAAGAAATTTCCAAGGGCTGTGGTCAAATCAGGAGATTTCACTACACATAAATATCCTGGAGCTAAGAGCCATTTACAATGCCCTATGCCAAGCAAGTCCCCTGCTTCAAAACAAACCGGTTCTGATCCAATCAGACAACATCACGGCGGTCGCCCATGTAAACAGACAGGGCGGCACAAGAAGCAGGAGGGCAATGGCAGAAGCCACAAGGATTCTTCGATGGGCGGAAAATCACGTGCTATCACTGTCAGCAGTGTTCATTCCGGGTGTGGACAACTGGGAAGCAGACTTCCTCAGCAAACACGACCTTCACCCGGGAGAGTGGGGGCTTCATCCAGAAGTCTTCCGATTGATTGTAAACCGTTGGGAAAGATCACAGGTGGATATGATGGCGTCCCGCCTCATCAAAAAGCTAAAAAGATATTGCGCCAGGTCAAGGGACCCTCAGGCGATAGCTGTGGACGCTCTAGTGACACCGTGGGTGTATTAGTCGGTTTACGTGTTTCCCCCTCTGCCTCTTATTCCCAAGGTGCTGAGAATAATACGAAGGGGAAGAGTGAGAACTATACTCGTGGTTCCGGATTGGCCAAGAAGAACTTGGTACCCGGAACTTCAAGAGATGCTCTCAGAGGACCCATGGCCTCTACCGCTAAGGCGGGACCTGCCTGTTCCAAGACTTACCGCGGCTGCGTTTGACGGCATGGCGGTTGAACGCCGGATCCTGAAGGAAAAAGGTATTCCGGAGGAAGTCATTCCTACCCTGATCAAGGCCAGGAAGGATGTGACTGCAACCCACTATCACCGCATTTGGCGGAAATATGTGGCTTGGTGTGAGGCCAGGAAGGCCCCAACGGAGGAATTTCAACTGGGTCGTTTCCTGCATTTCCTGCAAGCAGGGGTGACGATGGGCCTCAAATTGGGGTCCATTAAGGTCCAGATTTCGGCTCTGTCGATTTTCTTTCCAAAGGAACTGGCTTCGTTGCCTGAAGTTCAGACTTTTGTCAAGGGAGTTCTGCATATTCAGCCTCCTTACGTGCCTCCTGTGGCACCTTGGGATCTCAATGTGGTTTTGGGATTCCTGAGGTCACATTGGTTCGAGCCACTTAAAACCGTGGATTTGAAATATCTCACGTGGAAAGTGGTCATGTTGTTGGCCCTGGCTTCGGCCAGGCGTGTATCAGAATTGGCGGCTTTGTCGTGTAAAAGCCCTTATCTGATTTTCCATATGGATAGGGCAGAGTTGAGGACTCGTCCTCAGTTTCTCCTGAAGGTGGTATCAGCGTTTCACTTGAACCAACCTATTGTGGTGCCTGCGGCTACTAGGGACTTGGAGGATTCCAAGTTGCTGGACGTAGTCAGGGCCATGAAAATTTATGTTTCCAGGACGGCTGGAGTCAGGAAAACTGATTCGCTGTTTATCCTGTATGCACCCAATAAGCTGGGTGCTCCTGCTTCTAAGCAGACCATTGCTCGCTGGATTTGTAACACTATTCAGCTTGCGCATTCTGCGGTAGGACTACCGCAGCCAAAATCAGTAAAAGCCCACTCCACAAGGAAGGTGGGCTCATCTTGGGCGGCTGCCCGAGGGGTCTCGGCACAGCAACTTTGCCGAGCGGCTACTTGGTCAGGGTCTAACACTTTTGCTAAATTTTACAAATTTGATACCCTGGCTGAGGAGGACCTTGAGTTTGCTCATTCGGTGCTGCAGAGTCATCCGCACTCTCCCGCCCGTTTGGGAGCTTTGGTATAATCCCCATGGTCCTTACGGAGTCCCCAGCATCCACTAGGACGTCAGAGAAAATAAGAATTTACTCACCGGTAATTCTATTTCTCGTAGTCCGTAGTGGATGCTGGGCGCCCATCCCAAGTGCGGATTGTCTGCAATACTTGTAAATAGTTATTGTTCCACAAATCGGGTTGTTATTGCGAGCCATCTGTTCAGAGGCTCCGTTGTTATCATACTGTTAACCGGGGTTCATATCACGAGTTGTACGGTGTGATTGGTGTGGCTGGTATGAGTCTTACCCGGGATTCAAAATCCTTCCTTATTGTGTCAGCTCTTCCGGGCACAATATCTTAACTGAGGTCTGGAGGAGGGTCATAGGGGAGGAGCAAGTGCACACCAGATAGTCCTGAATCTTTATTTAATTGTGCCCAGTCTCCTGCGGAGCCGTCTATTCCCCATGGTCCTTACGGAGTCCCCAGCATCCACTACGGACTACGAGAAATAGAATTACCGGTGAGTAAATTCTTATTTTTTTCGGCTGGTGAAAATCCGATTCTTTTCCTTTCATGTTTAGAAACACACCAATCTGCTCTCTCAGCTCTCACACTCAAAACATTCCCCAAACTATGCCATCTCACCTGGGTATGATACAGGATATCTGTGTACTCGGCTTCAGTCTCCTCTAGCAGAGCTACAAATTGTCAGTGTTTTAATCCTCTTGCTCGAAGGTAGTTGACCAATTTTCTAACAGTGTCCACAATGTTGCTTAATTTTAAAACACGTTTACAAAGGACCTCTTGATGTATAATACAATGTAGAAAGACAATTTTGTGTTCTGGATTCTTTTCTCTGACTTGGTCTTGTATTCTTTTTAGCAAGCCAAAAATTTTTCCTGTAAGATTGGGGCTTCCATGAGTTGTCAAACCAGCCAATTTTTCCCACTCCACTCCATATTTGGACATACACTGATTTACAGCCTCCAATAAATCCTGTGAGTTCATCTGTAACGTCAAAATTTTCATTGATACCTCAAATGAAAATCATCAACTGGGCTGTGTCTTTGACATCACAACTTTTTCATCCAGTGCTAAAGCAAAATATGACATATTACATAGTAACATAGTATCTGAGGTTGAAAAAAGACAATTGTCCATCGAGTTCAACCTATTTGTGGTCTCCTATGCATGATGATTTGACTAAAATTTCTGACTGATGCTGCTGTCAGCCGTTGCATTTTATCCCTATTTATAGTAACTATAATGCATGACTATGCACCATACCCCTGGATATCCTTATCCATTAGGAATTGATCTAACCCGTTCTTAAAGGTGTTGACAGATTCCGCCATTACAACTCCCTCGGGCAGGGAATTCCAAACACGTATTGTCCTTACCGTGAAAAAGCCTTTACGCCGTATTGTGCGGAATCTCCTCTCCTCTAACCTGAGCGAGTGTCCACGAGTCCTCTGTGTTGATCTAACCAAAAACAGGTCCCGCGCAAGCTCTGTGTATTGTCCCCTTATATATTTGTAGATGTTGATCATATCCCCTCTTAGTCTCCGCTTTTCCAATGTAAACATGCCTAGTCTTTCAAGCCTTTCCTTGTATTCCATCGTCTCCATGCCCTTAATTAGTTTGGTCGCCCTCCTCTGTACCTTTTCAAGCTCCAGGATATCCTTTTTGTAGTACGGTGCCCAGAATTGTACACAGTATTCAAGGTGTGGCCTCACTAGTGATTTATATAACGGGAGTATAATACTCTCGTCCCTAGCATCAATACCCCGTTTTATGCATGCTAATATCTTATTAGCCTTCTTTGCTGCAGTCCTACTTTGGGTACTACTGCTAAGCTTGCTATCTATGAGGACACCTAAGTCCTTTTCCAGTACAGAATCCCCTAATTTTACGCCATTTAGTAGGTAGGTGTAATTTTTGTTCTTGTTACCACAGTGCATTACCTTACACTTGTCTGTGTTGAAGCGCATTCTCCATTTGGCTGCCCATGCTTCTAATTTAACTAAGTCGTTCTGAAGAGACTCGGCATCCTCCTCTGTATTTATAGCCTTACACAATTTGGTATCATCTGCAAAAATTGACACCATGCTCTCTAGACCTTCTGTTAGGTAGTTAATGAAAATATTGAACAATAGCGGTCCTAATACTGAGCCTTGCGGCACACCACTTAGCACTTCAGTCCAAGTTGAAAAAGATCCATTAACCACAACGCGCTGCTCTCTATTATCTAACCAGTTTTTGACCCAAGTGCATATTGTGCTTCCTAGCCCTGATTCTTGTAGCTTGTAGATAAGTCTCATGTGTGGTATAGTATCGAACGCTTTGGCAAAGTCTAAAAAGATTACATCCACGTCTTTACCCTGATCTAGGTTTGCGCTTACGGTTTCATAAAAGCCAAGTACGTTGGTTTGACAGGATCTGTCCTTCATAAACCCATGTTGATTCCTTTTAATAACCTTATTGACTTCAAGGAACTTCTGAATACTATCTCTTAGAATACCTTCCAATACTTTCCCCACTATAGATGTAAGACTAACTGGTCTATAATTACCTGGTTCAGCTTTACTTCCCTTTTTGAATATAGGCACTACTTCCGCTATACGCCAGTCTTTGGGAACCATACCTGATATAACTGAATCCTTAAAGATCAAAGATAGCGGTTTTGCCAGTTCAGAG
Organism: Pseudophryne corroboree; assembly: GCF_028390025.1. Taxonomy (NCBI): domain Eukaryota; kingdom Metazoa; phylum Chordata; class Amphibia; order Anura; family Myobatrachidae; genus Pseudophryne; species Pseudophryne corroboree. The sequence goes on along the minus strand of NC_086445.1, from coordinate 657,205,696 downwards.
TGAAGCTCCATTAGAACCCTTGGGTGAATACCATCGGGCCCTGGTGATTTATTAATCTTTAAATGTTTTAATCGGTCACAGACTACTTCCTCGCTTAAATAAGTACCTATCAGTGCCTATCATATTGTTGACTTTTTTTTTTTTTAATTTAATCTGTTTTTATTAAAGCTGTAGATATATCAATAGTACAACATTTTTTGACAATAATATCCAGAAATAAAAACAACATAAAACATCTCTGGTCGTATATTCTTATTAACTTCGTTTTAAGCATGTAGGGCAACATAGAAAAAGTTGTCTGTTCAACTATCAAAGATATATCTATGAATATAGACATTATAAAGAATTAGCTAAGAAAAATGTAGAAAAAGATAGAGAATAGAAAAGGAAAAAGTGTGAGAAATAGAAAGAGGAAAAGAGTCCTAAAGGAGTAAGATGGGATGGGTTACGTATCTGGAGGTGTATAAGGGGTTGAGGAATTGTCAGGATGAATACTGGGAAGACAACTAGGTTACTACACAGGACCGATATATCGGAGACTCCATAAAGTCATACCAGGGGAACCAAATAGCGGTAAAGTCAGTGGTTCTTCCCATCGAGAAGGAGACAAGGTCTTCCATGTCTAAGAAGTGGGTTGTCACGATCCGGGTATCTGGACGCCAGTTCTTACCCATCAGATGCCTCCTAAGGCTGGCTCAGCGCTCCAGGACCGGATCCCATCTGTTATCCTGATGTGTACATTCCTGTATCCTCTCCTGTCACTCTGGGACGCTGTCACAGTAAACGCCATATTACACCTGGCATGGCGTCTCCCGCGGCCTCCGCCGCCGTCCCTGAACTTCTGCATGCAGAGTGTCTGAGTGGCGATTACGTCAGCCGCGGCCTCCGCTGTGTCCGCGTGGTTGGATGTGCATCTGTCAGCCTGGCGCCTCCTGTCTCCGGTGGCCGGCGCCGCCATTACTGTTTTCATTACCACATGGATTACAAACCAAACTTCCCTCCAAGTGTCTGCATGGGCGCAGCCATCTTGGATTCTGTCAGCTGATCATTTCCACCAATCTGTTCTCAGTATTGATAATCTGCATAATTGCCTAGCCAATCCCTTCCTTGCTGCAGGTATAAATACACTGTGCCTGAGCAAGGAAGGCGTCAGTGCTTTGGTTGTCAAACCTAGTTCCTGTTTGTCTCTCTCCTGTGATTGTCTTCCAGGTTCCAGCTCCTGTCTCAAGACTTCCACCATAGAGACCCGCACCAGCATTCCACCTGCGGTGTAGCCTGACTCTCCAATCCATTGTGGATTCTTCTGTTTCCAGCTACAACATTACCTGCTTCCAGCTCAGCTTCCAGCAGAGTACAGCTTCCCTTAAAGGGCCGGTGTCCTTTCTACACTTTACCACTCTCCACCGGTATTATTATTTCTCCGCTCTCAAGTTCTACATTTCAGATCATATATCATCGCTCCCAAGTTCATTTATGATTTAACTGGTTCCAGCCAGTATCCACTCCGTGCTAACAACAGTCTGGTTCCAGCCAGTATCCACAGCAGCTGTTTTATCTTCAGCAACCCAGCTTTTCCTGGAACACCAGCTGGCACAATCCTGGGTTATCTCCATTGCTACAGTCGGGCCTGGTAAGGACTTTCCATCTAGAAGATCATAAGAACTATCTCACACTACCAGTGCCCTGTGGCTCCTGCCATCCTGTAGTACCCAGGAACTGTATTTATTCTTTGCTGACTTTTACGTTTTCTTTTACTGCTGCTGTGTTGCGGAGTTGTCATAATAAACATCATTGACTTTTATCCAAGTTGTCGTGGTCACGCCTTCGGGCAGTTATTATTCATGTTACTTACATGTCCAGGGGTCTGATACAACCTCCCAGGTTCCGGTACATCTCAGCCCCTACAACTGAGGCTGCCTCCCGTCAGCTCAGGCCCTCAGTTGTGACAGTAAGCACTGACCTAATGAATCCAGCCGGAGACCAGGATCAAGCGGCCAGGCCGATGCAAGAACTGGCAGCCCGACTAGAACATCAGGAGGCTGCACAGGGCCACATCATCCGCTGTCTCCAGGATCTCTCTACTCGGCTGGATGGGATTCAGACAACTCTCCGTGGATCAGGCGCGTCTGGTGCGTCAACCACAGTGACTCCAGCTATAACCCCACCCACCTTACCCATTTCTGCTCCACGTCTTCATCTTCCAACGCCAGCAAAATTTGACGGATCTCCAAGATTCTGCAGGGGATTTCTCAACCAGTGTGAGATTCAGTTTGAGCTACAACCTGGCAATTTTCCCAGTGACCGTACAAAAATTGCCTACATTATTTCTCTTCTCAGTGGCTCAGCCCTTGATTGGGCATCACCGTTATGGGAGAGGTCTGACACCCTGCTATCTTCCTACACTGCCTTCGTGTCAACATTCAGGCGCATCTTCGACGAGCCAGGCCGGGTAACCTCAGCTTCATCCGAGATTCTCCGTTTACGCCAGGGGTCACGTACTGTAGGACAATATCTGATACAGTTCCAGATCCTGGCATCCGAACTGGCATGGAACGACGAGGCCCTGTATGCTGCATTCTGGCATGGCTTATCTGAGCGTATTAAAGATGAGTTAGCTACCAGAGACTTACCTTCTAAGTTAGATGAGCTAATCTCACTCTGCACGAAAGTTGATTTACGTTTCAGAGAGAGAGCAACTGAGCGTGGAAGATCATCTGCTCCAAAATCTTCTGCTCCTCCTCCTCGTCAACTGTCACCATCTAAAGATGAGCCCATGCAACTTGGCAGTTCCCGTTTAACTCCTGCTGAGCGCCGAAGACGTCTCTCCGAGTTTCTCTGTCTCTATTGTGCAGCTCCGTCTCACACCATTAATGCCTGTCCCAAACGTCCGGGAAACTCCAAATCCTAGCACGCCAAGGAGAAGGCCGGCTAGGAGTAATGATCTCCTCTCCATCTCCTCAAGATTGTAATCTCCCAGTCTCGCTTCAAGTTGCTCAACGTTATCGGAACGTCATTGCCCTCCTTGATTCCGGAGCAGCTGGGAACTTTATTACCGAAGCCTATGTTAAACGGTGGTCCCTACCCACCGAGAGACTTCCTTCGTCCATTTCTTTAACTGCCGTGGATGGCAGCAAAATTTTTGATGCAGTTATTTCTTTAAGGACTCTACCAGTTCGTCTGAGAGTGGGAGTTCTTCATTCCGAACTTATTTCTTTTTTAGTGATTCCAAGAGCCACACATCCTGTGGTCCTGGGCCTTCCATGGCTCCGTCTTCACAATCCTACAATTGATTGGACGACTACGCAAATCCTGGCATGGGGTTCCTCCTGTGCTGAGACATGTTTGTTTAAAGTATTGCCTGTCTGTTCTTCCTCCCCCAGGTCGTCTGATGTTCCACCTCCTCCATATCAAGATTTCACGGATGTGTTCAGTAAAGCTTCTGCTGATATCCTTCCTCCTCATAGAGAATGGGACTGTCCGATTGATCTCGTTCCAGGGAAGGTTCCACCTCGAGGCCGAACTTATCCGTTGTCTCTGCCTGAGACGCATTCTATGGAGGAATATATTAAAGAGAACCTAGCAAAGGGGTTCATTCGACCTTCTTCTTCTCCAGCCGGCGCAGGCTTCTTTTTTGTAAAAAAGAAAGATGGTGGTCTGCGGCCGTGCATCGACTACAGAGGTTTGAACGACATTACCATCAAGAACCGTTATCCTTTACCCCTGATTACTGAGCTCTTTGACAGAGTTAGCGGAGCTACCATCTTTACAAAGCTGGACTTACGAGGTGCATACAATCTCATCCGGATCCGTGAGGGTGACGAGTGGAAGACCGCCTTTAACACCCGTGACGGACATTATGAGTACCTCGTCATGCCCTTCGGATTGAGCAATGCTCCAGCTGTCTTCCAGCATTTTGTCAATGAGATCTTCAGAGACATTCTATACCGTCATGTTGTGGTCTATCTAGACGATATCCTCATTTTTGCCAACGATTTAGAGGAACATCGTTTTTGGGTTAAAGAGGTTCTGTCCCGTCTCCGTGTCAATCATCTCTATTGCAAATTAGAAAAATGCGTCTTTGAAGTCAAGTCCATTCCGTTTCTAGGGTACATTGTGTCCGGTTCCGGACTAGAGATGGATCCTGAGAAACTACAAGCAATCCAAAATTGGCCGGTACCCTTAACCCTCAAAGGGGTCCAGAGGTTCTTAGGGTTCGCCAACTATTACCGAAAGTTTATACGAGACTTTTCCACCATTGTGGCGCCTATTACTGCTTTCACTAAGAAGGGTGCTAACCCGTCCAAGTGGTCTGAAGAAGCCATGCAAGCATTTCATCTTTTAAAACAAAGGTTCATCTCTGCGCCTGTTCTGAA